>NC_040236.1:28455950-28770281 GCF_001444195.1 Xiphophorus couchianus
TCTTCTGCACTCCTCTTCATCTTCTATAATCACAGCGTCATTTGCGAGGCTGTCTCCTGTTATTGTCCGTGGCAGACAGCAGTAGTCCAATAATGTGCTCCTTTCCTGGACTCCTCTTTTGAGATCGGGCTGGTTGGGCATCAAATTACTCTTAATTTCACTGAAAGTGTCCCGACACCAGTCCAGCTTTGTGTCTGTCCAGACGCCACCATTCCTTCCCCTCTGAAGGGTCACCAGACTTTGAGCAGAGACTTGAAGGTTTTTGTTCAAAGTGGAATCGGGGAAATGATGAATAGTGGGTCCCCGGATTAATCGCGTTGCCGGCTTCGCTTATGTTTATTTCATAAGTCAGCTTAGTTTGCAAGGTGTTTCTGCTGCTGTAATTTATCACCGCAGAAGAAGTAGTATGAAGCCACCTGGACAGGGCTCACACTAAAGGTCGTTTTCATTATAGATCAGTGTAATTAAATATTTCCATTAGGGATGGACCGATGTACTTTTTTCACTTCTGATAGAGATTTTTCGGTTCAGTCAATACAGAAAAGCAGGTGAATTGAGTTAAAATGTTTATTTTTTAGACGTAGACAGAAATGCACTGAATTACAAATTTATTTGATAACACTGCACCAGTACAGCTCACAAAAAAACCAGTTACTTCACAAGCTTGGCCAAGTATGTAAAAATTATACAACTTTAATCTCATTTTAGGAGGATAATCGGCAA
Organism: Xiphophorus couchianus; assembly: GCF_001444195.1. Taxonomy (NCBI): domain Eukaryota; kingdom Metazoa; phylum Chordata; class Actinopteri; order Cyprinodontiformes; family Poeciliidae; genus Xiphophorus; species Xiphophorus couchianus. Next base: position 28,456,674 of record NC_040236.1, read on the forward strand.
ATGGACAAAAGCAACTTCTTAACTGCCGAGTTCTTTACTCCATGCTGGAGGCTTGAATTTGACAATTTTTCAGAGTTTCGTTCCTCTGGTTAGGCACAACCCCACCAGTGATTGGGAGCATCCCACCAGTCCAATCCCAGCCTCTGTTATCTCTGACTGGCCGCTCCAGGCTGAAAATCCTTTCCCTCTGTGGTTGGACCTTGAATTGCTAAGTTAAAGCAAACTTAAAAACATGTTTGTGAAATTGAGAAAGTTATCTCGAATATTACCATTTCGATCAACCTTTTCTGATGCGATACTGCAAAATGTGCATGTATAATGTTGATGGAGATGACCTGTGAATCTGTGGCTGGACTTGTAAAGAGGTTCAGTGAAGCTATATGTGGCTTATTGGCTGAAATGAAGAAACTCATACATTTTTGGCTTGATAATATAAAACTATCAAGAGAAATGAAGCGATACACATAGATTACGAGGTTGGAGCAAGTTGATCCCAAGTCTCTGCCTCCTGATAAACCTTTTATGTGTTTTAAAAAAAAAATATAACTTTGCTTTGTTTTTGTTTTGGCTCCTTTCCAGTGCACGGTGCAGGTGAAGCTGGAGTTGGGCCACAGAGCTCAGCTGAAGAAGAAAGTGACCTCTGAAGGCTTCACCCACGACTGGATGGTTTTTGTCAGAGGCCCAGAGACCGGCGACATCCAGCACTTTGTAGAGAGGGTCGTCTTCCGCCTGCATGACAGCTTCCCCAAACCTAAGAGAGGTAAACGCTCAACATTATATTTAAATGCATGTCTAAACACTTATACTGTTTATTAAAAACTCTCTTTTTTGTGATGCATCTGATACTCAGCAGTTCTTTAAGCTTAGAAAGAGGTCAGATTAAGGGCAGATGATTGAGATAATCTGTATAATGGATATAAGTTAATAAAAATGAATAAAAACGAATAATTCATCAAATCCAATTTACATTTCTAAAACTCTTATGAATTGATCTACAAATTTGACCATTTAATTTAATGTTTTCAAATGATTCCATCATATTAAGCTAAAGTAGTAGCTAAAGTAGACTGGTACAAGAAACAAAAAAGTTAAATGTTTGGTATGAAGAAGTTTTTTATTTGAATTCTCATGACTATTGTTTTCAATTTAGAAATGTTTTTTTTTATTCTGTTTATTTTAAATTGGAATTATTCTGAAAAGTACATTGAATTAGGGATGGGCATTTATCGTATTTATCATTATTGGGATTTTTTTTACTATGATACATTATTTGTTTTATTTTTGAGAACGATAAACTGCATTTCCTCTAAAAAATGGACATTATATCACTTTTGCCATTTTGTCCTCTGTTGGTTTTATGGAAGCATTACTATTAGATATTGATACTTTCAAAAACATAATTAAATGCATGTAAAGTGTAGCGTTTGGTGAAAAACCTCTGTAAAAGAAGCTTGTTATAAAAATGGGCACCGTTTTGTTATGGGACTTCGACTGCAGCAGTCAGACTACAGATGAATTAAAAGATACGGTAAAGTAGTAGTAAATACTTTATTGTCACTTTTATGACAGCAACTCCTGTGATTAAAATCACCCATGTGAATGTCAAATTATTATCGTCAGTGATGAGTGAGTGTGTGTCCGTCTGCAGTATGCAAGGAGCCTCCATACAAAGTGGAGGAATCGGGCTACGCAGGCTTCATCATGCCTATTGAGGTTTACTTCAAGAACAAGGTGGGAACGCCTCAACACTACTTTGTAGTATATGTATTTTATGGTGTGGAGAAAGAAAATGTGGGATAACAGTAGGAAAAAAGCTGTTTGTACGTGCTTGATACATTGTTTCATTTCCTAAATATTTCACACATCCTTCCAACTATCCTTAAAGTATGTGGATCTTTTTCTTGTTCTATATTTAAAGGCTGGTCATTATGTGACTAACATCTGCTACATTTGTATTTGAATTAGTAGCTAAATGTTATCTGGTGTCAGTTGAGTGTAGGCAGATGTTGAATGTGTTGGAACCCTGTTGTTGTTCGAGAAGTGGTCGACTTCAGTCCTCAAAGGGTTGATGCAGGTTTTAGATGTGGCCCTGCTCCAACACCTGATTCAAATCACCGAATTATCTCCTCAGCCTTTCAGCAAGTTCTGCTGCAGCCTGAAAATGTTGCAGTCATTCAAGTCTGTGTGTGTTCAAGCAAGAAAACATCTAAACCAGTGGTGTCCAAACTGTCAAGTGAAAATGAAAAAATTTATTTAAAGTTTACCCGCTCAACAATAATTTTTTTTAATCAATCAAGTTATTTGTACAGCACATTTCTGCAACAAGTGCTTTAAATGACAAAACACAAAAAAGTCATAAAGTCAGTCACCAAAAATTAAAATCATTAATGATCATTAACACAAAAATGCTTCAGACTGATGCCTTATTAAAAACAAGGACAATTTTAAAAAATTTTGGAGCATTTGTTGTTTTTTCTTCATTGGCCAAATTTCTTACCGTTGTTGACTTTTGGTGAAGGGCCAAACAATCATTTAAAGGGCCATAAATAGCCCATGCACCACATTTTGGACACCCTGGTCTAAACCATGCATGGCAGAAGCTCTCAAATACTGGAGTTTCCTGCACCTTGTGTTTATTTATAAATGTAAACAAAATTAAAATGTATTTAGCAAATGTGTTGCTTTTATTTTGAAAAGCTTTTATTGTGAAGATTTCTGTCTTCATTTCATTTCACTCATTAAATACAGTTCCTGTAGTTGTGTCCTGTATATTTGTAGATATTTTATTTAAATGATGTTTAGTTTTATAAAAACAAACATATTACTTGCCAGTCACTAAGAGTCTGATTCTTAACTCTGAGGACAGTTAAGAATCATCTCACATAATTTCTCCATAATTAATTTTGCAACTTGGTGATTTAGTGAAAGTTTAAATGGTTGCAGTTCGAAAGGGAGAGAATAAGTTTGTGCTATCAACATTAGTTTGGTGTTGACATAACATTAAGAGTACATAATTCTCATTTCCCTCCTGATTTCTTCAAATTTTCCTTCCAAGAAATGTCACGTCAGTGATTATTATTCAGGAATACTTTTTTCTTACAAAAACTGTTTGGGTTTTTTTTTTTCATTCAGCTTCCTTTGTGGCACATAAAACAATTTTTAATCCTCTCTCTCTGGTTTAGGAGGAGCCAAAAAAAGTAATCTTCAACTATGACCTGTTCCTTAACTTGGAAGGAAACCCTCCCGTTAACCACCTGCGCTGTGAGAAACTCACCTTCAACAACCCCACCAAAGAATTCAGGAAAAAGCTCATCAAGGCGGGAGGGGTAAGTCTGTCACTGGCAGCTTTACTCAACAAGAGCTAAGAAAGGTTTAGGTCAGATTACAGTAAAAATTAGATCACTTTTTTTTTTTTTCATTTCACTCCTTAAATACAGTTCTGTAGTTGTGTTAATCTTTGAAAACAAGAGCATTTTTGGCCTCTGTACACAACTTCCAAAGTGTTAAATTATTCAGAAAAATGCTTACAAGTGAATTGTAGCACCACTGTGTGAAAATAAATGATGCAATGTGTCAGCCAATCAAAACACTGACATCAAAATGAGAAGAAATTGCTGCTGAGTGTTCAGTGGTAAACTCTGATATGTTAGTTACTGTAAGAAAACATAAAATCCTGCTAGATTCAAAGATGAATCATTTAATAAAATTCACCAGAGATATTGGCAACAACCCAAGTGATCCACATGTAGAAAAGACACAATCAATAAAAACATAAGTGTTGAACAAACTAAATTGTATTAAATACTTTGTTGAAAAGCCGTTCTTGTTAATGATTCTTTCAAAATGTCTCCTGTATGGAGAAACATTTAATTTATTCTTCATTTTCTTCATATATTTCCATATGTTATTAATTGAATACAAATCAAGTGATCAAACTTGGAAATCCACACTTGTTTCTTCAGAATCTTATCTGTAATGTTTTGATATATTTCTGTATTTGGACAATTTTTGGTGTATTGTCTTAATATTGTCATACAAATGAAAGTATTTTAAAGTATTTTTTCCTTTATTTCACCAGAAAAAACCCCATTGAGGTCCAGATTTCATTTTCAAGAGAGACCTGAGCAGAAATGTGCATCACACAAGTGTGGCAATAACAAATTTAAATAAAAAAACCTGCAGGCCAATAGTCACCAAAAACATTTCTAATCAAATCCAGGCTCTGGCTTGATCTGCTCAGAAATTGTTTCAATATTAGAAAAGATTAACATTTGCTTTGACCACCAAACAAAACCAAAAAAACAAAACCAAACATCTGTTCTCGCATATTAATTTCAAAAAGCTTTGTATTCATCAAAACTTTACTTCAAATGAGTTGAACCCCTTCATAATCCCAAAGGCTCCAGATTACTGCCTGCCGTTTTGAACTTGGGAGTCTTCTGGTGGTTTTGAGTGTCGGCAGAGAAACACAGTGACTCATGTGTATTTAATTTCAGATACTGGTGGTCCCTGAGGGGGCTGAAGCTATGTCGAGGCCCAGTCCGGACTACCCAATGCTTCCCACCATCCCCCTCTCAGCCTTCTCAGACCCCAAAAAGACAAAGACCTCTCATGTATCAAAGGTAGGACAAAGGGAGAAACATCATTTGGTTAAAGTTCCCTTGATCATATGAGCTCCGTTCACATTGTTTGCAGGTATAGATGAAATAAAAATGTATATTTTTCCTTTTTGAGAAAAAGCCTGACTCAAGTTAGTAATTGTTTCCAGCTGTTTTTGTGCATTCGTGTGCAGGTTTGCTCTCTTCTTATCTGCAGAGTGAGGGTGCACATTAGGAGGAAAACTGACTCCTTCGCATTTTTCAAAGATGAATCAGAGTAGACCTGATGAGGACTTTATTTTTTTTTGCAGGCGTATATTTCTATTATTTTTTAAGAAGATATAATCAGAATCCAAAAAAAAATCTTCTTGATAATTCCTGGTTTTCAGTCTAGCCCTACATGTTTTGGGTGTTTCCCCAGCAGCCATGCACCTGTCTTAAATGAATGTGTGATTAGCAGGCTTCTGCAGCACTGCATGGTATGCTGAGGAGGTAATGCATTCATTTGAATGGGTTGTGCTGGAGCAGAAGTGCAGTAAAAACATTCTGGACAGTGAGCTCCAAGGGCCATGGTAGAGAACCGCTGGAAAGCGAATATTGTATTTTTTTGATTTCTTAAATCTATATTTTTAGCTTTTAATCGAAGAGATGCTTGCTAAAACCTGATTAAAGTAAAATTTACTTATTTATCTGCTGCATGTTGAGCATTTCTCCACTTTAAATACTTGACCTGAAGTAATTTTAATTAATGCTTACCTTGTTCATGTTAGCTTTGACACCTTAAGTAATTAACAAGGTAACTTGTATTTAATGTGCGAATTTCTATGGATTTTTATGTTTAGGTGTTTTGAAGAACAGAAGTATTTATAACAAAATGTACAGATTTTATTTAATTTGTCACTTCTCCAAGAATTTTGAGTTCTGAAAACAGATTGAAAAATATCTCTTCTATCAAACTTTTATCAACAGATTGGACTTTTGAAATCAGTTTTTGGGTCAAACTTTTCAACTAGTTACTAGTGAAGGTCACTCAAAGCAAGTTGATAAATATTTCCAAACCAAGAAGGTGTGAGTTACAAAAAAGGAACTTGAGATGATTAGTTATGCATTTATTTCCTCTCGTCTAGACTATTGCCACACTCTTTTTTTTGTGTGTGTGTTATTTTTGTTAATATGCATCATGCGAAATCCGTTGTTTCCTTCAGTTGGTCCAAAACTCTGCAGTGAGAATCTTATCCGGAACAAACAGAAGAGCTCACATCTCTCCTGTTTCAATGTCTTAGCCCTGGTAACTTATTTATGTTAGCGGTAAATAAAAAATTCAGACAAAAAATTTATTTTCATCTTAATGTATTTATAATATTGCATAAAATAAGTGTATACTGGTGAAAAATTTGCAACTTTAAAAAAAATTTGATTGTCAGAATAATCAATTATTAAAATAATCGTTAGCTTCAGCCCTGATGAGTCAATCAGAAAAGATTTAGAGTTTCACATGTTAGGAGTATTTATGTAGCTGCATATTCAATCTTTGATACAAATAATGAAGCGTTAACTACAGGAATGCTGTTACATTTTAGGCAACAAAATGTTTTTCCTTTTGCTTTTTTGTGTATTTTCGAACTTGTACAAAGTGGTTAAGTAAAAAATCTGCAGAATGGGCCAATTTTATTATAATTTTTTTTCAGCTAATCATCAGAATAATTGGTAGAATACTCAATTACTAAAGTAGTCTGTATCTGCAAATCTTAGTTTCAATTAATAGCCATCAGAATGATGCTATTTCAAAATTGACTGACTTGAACATATTCAAGTTTGTGTAGCTTCATGAGCAAACATGTAAAAAATGACCCTAGATTTAATAAATGTAAAAATGTAATTCTAAAAATGCAGCATTTATGAGCCTGAACTTGCATATTTTATATTGTAGAGCTGATGAAAGTCCTGCTGTTTTTCTCTCCTCAGGAACCAAGCAAAGAAGGAAGTGGTGGAAGCAGCAAAGGACCCAAACCACACAAACTGACCAAGGAGCACCGTGAACGATCACGAAAAGACTCTGAGAGCAAAGGGTCGTCCAAAGGCGACGACCGAGATGGGAGCAGCAAAAGTGGTCGTGACCCTTCCTCGTCCTCCTCTTCTAAAAAGCCATCAGAGATCAAAGTGAAGGACGAAGTGAAAGTTCAGCCGAAGGCGGCCTTCAAGGAGCCCAAGCTCACCCTGAAGGAGTCGAAGATGGACGGCATGTCCCCTAAAGGAGGGGGGGCAGGAAGTGGCGGGGGAGGCGGAGGAGGAGCGGTGGAGGCCAAAGCTCCGGGGAAACGCCCCTCCACCGTGGAGTCCCCCAAACCCAGCGCCAAGAAGCAGAAGAAGGGCAGCTCCGACGGGCTGAAGGGACCGACCGGCAGCGCGTTCACTGGGACGTCGCCGCGCGTCTCTTCGTCCACGGCCGTCAGCCAGTCCTACGGCGAGAAGAAGCCTTCCAAGGAGAAAGGCCGCTGGCCACCCAAGAACAAAAATGATGCCCAGGAGTTGAAGGAGCTCAAGAAACTTCCAGAGTCGGAGGAGTCCAATTCAGAGGATGAAGCGTCGTCAAAGTCAGAGGTAGGAGGATTTTTAGGTAAATACGACAGTTAAGAGTTAAAACCTGCTGCTACAAACACAAACCAGGATGCATTTATGACTTTAGAGCTGCTGTAAATGTTTAATTTATCATATTTTCCTTAATGATAATTTTGTCACTTTTAGTTTTTCCTTCATGCAAGAGAAGTGATGTATGCATTTTTTTTTAAACTCATACAATTGGTTGCGTTGTTTTGTATTTGTACATATCCTAAAATTAATTTTGAAAATAGGATTTTATTTTCTGCTAGATGTTGCATTAGAAAATGCATTTTACAGAAATTAATTTGGGAAAAAATTCACAAGTAAAACAAGAATAACCTAATCTGTAATTAAATGAAGAATAACTGGCTACGTTTTCATTTGCCTGCGGTCTGTAGAATTAGAACTTTTTTGTGGTAATCAACTTAAGACATAAAGTATTCAGTTGATTCTACTCATCAACTGAATGATGAGTTAATCATTCCCATTTATTTGGTCATATTATTAACATTTATTTAACCTGTTGCACTTTATTAATTTCTGTTTTTTCAGCAATCAGCTGCTTCGAGTCCTTCCAACTCTACTTCCAGTTCTGACTCCAGTTCAGATTCAGACTTTGAGCCTGGACAAAAACCAGGGCAAGGTGAGTTTGATTTAATTATTAGTCAATTGTTTTGTTTTTACTGATTAACCTTTTAATTGACCCTGGATTTTCAGTTGTCATCACTTCAAGTCTTTAGGGAACCCCTAACGCCTATGAATTTTAAATGAATTGTTTTAATCCCAACTCCAGATAGTGAATGGACTCTTCAAGAGGCATAGTTATAGCTTGACCTGGTTCAAATTCTTAAAAAAAAAATCTAAATCTCCTATAAAGCACATTTAGCTGTTTAATTATTAGTTTATCTAAAAAATAAACAACACATCAGCTGTTGATTTTAAGTCGAGCAGAAAGAGCCAATCTTTTCAGATGTTGTTAAAAATATTATTTTAGCTGAAATGATCAAGCATTCACTACAGGAATGCTGTTGTTACATTTTAGGAAATAAAAGGCTTTTTATTATTTTAACAAGTGTATTTTTTTAAGCATTTCTAATGTAAAAAAATAAGCATACGTGGTTAAATAAAAATATCTCCAAAATGTGACAATTTATTTGATTAATCAATTAGTCATCAGAATAACTGATTAATTGGTTGCTTAATCAATTAGGACATTTGGAAATTATAACCTGGTACAGTTCGTCTTTCCTCTTGCGGTGAACTTTGTATTGCTCCTGTTTTAAACAAAATAAATCGCTAAAAAATCCTAAAATTAATAGTTTCAGCCACAACTCCATTTCAGAGACATTAACTGTTGTGGTTTGGTAAATCGTTGGATTAAAACATTTTAATCTGTTTAGATGATAAAATTGATGTTACTTGTTTCTGTTCTTGTTTCTCAGGCCCGCTCAGATCCATGGTGGAAGAGATCCAGTCAGAAGAGTCGGACGATGACGACAGCAGCTCAGAAGAAGAGACGCCCGTCAAAACCAATCCCCCCAACCGCGACTCTCGGTCAGTTTGAACCAAATCACAAAGTTTTAAGCCAGAATCTGTATTTAATACATGCAGATTACTTTTTATTCCCAGCATTTTCAGTTTTTTTTTTAAAGCCAGGTAGAGAATGTAGTTCAGACAAACTGATTCACTTGACTGGCTGCTAAAAGTCTCTACACATCATCAGATGCAGACGGGCATTTACAAGTGCCAGACAGAGTTCCTTTAGTCTGTTTGAATGACCTCTGACCTCGACCTGTGCCTCCGACAGACTCAGCCTGGACAGCGAGAGTGACAGCAGCGATGAATCGCACCGCCCCAGTCGAGACCCCGCCCCACCCCCACAGAAACACGGCTCCTCCAACAACAAAGTGAGTCACCCACCGAGCGTTTTATTGTGTTTTTAATCAGCGCGCTGACGGGGCTTTCAATCGTCTGCTGGAGCGATGTCTTGATTCTGGTGCTGCTCAAACATTAAGCCACAGCGAAGCACTTAGTCAAATTAAAGAATCGTAGAAATGACTCTACATTTTGAAGATTTCCGTTTAGAAAAACACATTGAGGACTGGAGGCATACAGTCATTTAATAAACGGCGTTTGATGAGCGGATATAACCCAACTCATGCAAAACCACAACGAACTGATGCAACATTTCAAAGAGCTGAAGTTCAAGTTCCTCAGAAAAATATGAGACAAAGACAAGACCTTATAAACTTTGAATTTAATGGATGCGTAAAGCAGCTGTACAAGCTCTTGGGTTACAGAGTGTACTTGCAGCTTGTCGCAATAAGCAATTAATTAGTCTCATGATAAATTAAAACGAGCTCAATCATTTACATTTGCGTTATTGGTAGAAAGAGAAAGAGAGAAAAGCAAAGACTGGATGACAAAAAGCTTCAGTCTGAGGATTAGCCCTTTATTTTGAAGGGCAGCTTTGTTTACAAATACTTTGCAATCCATTTTATTTTTTGTTTTGTTTGTTTATTTGGGAAATTTAAAATGTCTTCTAGTTCCAGTGTTAAATGTTCATTCCTAATGAAGCAGCGTTCATTAGGAATGAACATATCTCTAGATAGTGTAATCTCCAGAAATGAGAGATTATTGATCTTTCAGAGGGTGTACTTGCATTATTATATTACTTGAAAATGGTCTCAAAATCTAAAGAATAACTTCTGGGACAATTTATCATTATCAAACAATTTGTCGTGACAGGCCTAGGTTTGCTAAAAAAAAAATTTCCCATTTTAAATCAGTTAAATAATTGCAGTCTTGCATTTTTTGTCAGTCAAATGTTGAAATACATTAAAGTAAAATGTAAAAAAAATCTTTAAAAAAAAAATCTATTATCCATTGCTCTCTTTCGTTTGCCTCCATCTTCTGCCACAGGTTGTCCGAAAAAGTCCAGATTCCTCTTTTCGCTCGGAGAAGGTGATGAAGAAGGGATACGACAAGGTAGGAAGGGTAAATCAAACTTTTTATGTCTAAACTCAAAAATAAAATCTTTTTGCTACAATTCAGTTGTATTAAGAAACAAAACAAATCTTTGACTATTTTACCTTTTTAATGACACACTTTTGTTTGGATTTTCTGTTGGTATGAGAATCAAAACACCAAAAGTTGTTCAATAAATCAATCAATTTGTCAAATTATTATAATTTCTGACTCTTAACATGATCAATTAGATTATTGTAACCCACGGGTGTCCAAAGTTTGTGACCCTTAGAATAATTTTCTGTGGCCCTCAATGGGCCGCTAGTAAACAGAGATGATGCAGAAGGAAAATGACATTAAACTTCATAAAAAGTAGCGACAAATTTTCTGTGACTTTTTACTAAAAAACAGACCCATTTATTAAATTTGTCTGAATAAAAAAAAAAACATTTTTGTTCCTGGGTATCAATTAAAAACATTTTCTAGACCAGGTGTCTGCAAAGAGACCTTTTCACCCCCAGGCCATTGAAATAATTTAGAGCCACAAATAGAATATGACTTAAAAAAAAAGAAAAAATAAATATGTACTGTGAGGATTTTGTTGTCATTTTAAAAAAGTCAAAGCTGCATTTTCTTGGGAGAAAGGGTGTAAATCCCATCTCATCATTGGGGGGGACAATAAACAGGAAAATTTCTTAAGACCAATTTTGGGGGGCTCAGGAAAGTTACAGTGAAATGTAACGTAAAATGTGGTTTAAAAAGGTTTAAACCACATTCAAGCCTCAGGACCAAAAATGACTAGTAATGCACATCAAACGTGTTTTTCTAAGTAAGCAAACTGTTGAGAAGTAAAATCAAAATTCAAATGTTGTTTAGATGTAAGTTTTTTTCGGTCTCGCTGATCTAATCTCTGCTACACCTTTACAAAGATTTAAGGTTCTACATAAAAAAGCTTTAATGAGTAGCTGCTCTTAATAAAATTCCTCATTAACATTGATTTATTGTAATGGCTCCCAATACAAGTTATGGGCCGTTTAAATTAAAACTTAAGTTGCTTTATTTTTAAGCCCTTTTTAGCTTTGTCGTGTCCTGGATGACTGAGAACCAGCGGTAGACAGAAATTAATATCTGGGGGGTATTATAACTTAAACGTCACACTTAAAGCACCAGGGCTTATATAGAAAAATATTCAGATTTTATTTTGTGGTTTTAAAGGCTCTACATTGAAGACAGTGAGAAATAAAAAATACGCCTATGCTTGGGAGGGATTTTGATATTTGTGTAAACAAATATAGATCTAGAAATCACCTTTTGTTGTGGAAATTCAATGCAATTATTCCATGACAAAAGAGGATTTAATATCAAGAATAATCTGCATTTATTGCTATATCTGTATATATTTAGAATCTCTTGAGACTCGTGTTCTAGACCAACAAAATAAAAAATATTCAACCCAAAACTTATTAGTTTTATTAAAGGAAACATCTGACACCTTTTCAGATCTACAACAATTCCTTCTTTTCTATGTTGTTTTTTTTTTAAATATTACATGGTGATTTATTAGTTGGCAGTTAAAAAGAAAAGAGTTCACGGTATATTTTTTTTTAATTTAGCATTTCTGTTAAATGTTAACTAGTTTCAATTTGCTGATTTGGGTCAAAGGTTTGGACACCACTGGTTTAAGCTTAGAGAAAAAAGAAAATGAGAAATTGTCAAAGAATCAATCAATCAACAACTAACTTCTACCTGTGAACTTTCTGTTTTCTGACGTCTTGTTTCCTCGTGAATGCTGCAGGCCTACACAGAGGAGCTGGTGGACCTCCACCGCAGACTGATGGCATTAAGGGAGCGAAACGTCCTGCAGCAGGTGGGCGATCTGACCTTTCTCTGCCACATTTACTACTGTTGTAGTTAAAACTGTTCTACTGAAGAGCAGAAATGGATTTTAAAGCCACAATCTAATGTATTTTATTGAGGTTTCATGTCATTGATCAACAGAAAGTGGAGGATTATTAATACTTTATTCTGATACCCTCTGAAGAAAATCAATGTAAGTTACATTAGTAAATTGTCAATTTGTGTTTAATTTGACTAGAGTACAAATAACTCAGACTTTTACTTTGAAATCTACGTACAAAAATGTTAGATGCAACATTAAGGGATAGTTTTACTAAGTTTTCTGGTTTCTACACTTTAGTGCATCTAAATCTGCTTTTATTTGCTGTATTAAAACCTGGCTACATACAGGAAGTGTTTTCAAATGAAGATAAGTTAAATTTTTATTGTTTCTACATGTTTGACCAAACTTGTGAAGCTATTGGTGTGTTTGTGTTTAATTGTTGTACTGGTGGAAAGTTATCAAAAAATTTGTAATTCATTATATTTATGTCTGTTGATTACAATGAAATAAAAAAAGAAACTTGACAATTCAGCACCGTTTTTCTGTATTTTATACTAAATCTCAGACATTGGTATCGGTATCAGAAGTGAAAAAAGTGGATTGGTGTATCTTAAGTTTCTATTGTTAGAGAAAATAATAAATTAAACATTTTTCTTCCATATCACAGTTGTTTACTTTCCTGTGTTGGTCTGTAGTTTGAAATCCCAATAAAATGCATTTAATTTTTTTTGGCTAAAACATAAAAATATGTGAAAAAGTGCGGATACTTCCTGCTTCATGTCCACATTTCTGACTAAAACTTTAATAGTTTCTGTTTTCGTCCTGCAGATTGTCAACCTGATCGAGGAGACCGGCCACTTTAACGTGACAAACACCACCTTTGACTTTGACCTCTTTTCATTGGACGAGTCCACCGTCCGCAAACTACAGAGCTACCTGGAGGCGACGGCCACGTGACAGGAAGCGGCAGGGGCCGGCGTGTGGATGTCAGCGGCAGAGGTAGCCTCGCCATCATGCCTGCTCTTTGCGGAAGAGACGAGCAGAAACGTCTGTCGCGGCCTTTTCACGAGCCTGACTGAAGCATCGAACAACCACACCACGAAACAGAAACACACGAACAGTCGCAAGCACACAACACCACCTTCACGTGACGCTGGGGAGGAAACAGGAGGAGGAGGAGGTGGTGTGTGAGGAAACGCCGGAGCATCTGACCTCCGTCTGGTCAGGGTTTTCACTACACACACTTCGAATCTGTGCCGAGCTGAGGAATTCGCCCAACAAACCCCCACCCCGTTCCTCCCTCCTGCACTTAAACCGCTCCCGCCTTTGCAAACCTAATACTTCCCCTCCTCCTCTCCTCCTCCTTCACATGCACACTCCTGTCTGAGCAGAACACTCCGGCCCCTGCGTTGTCAGCTGGAGCTCATTTTTCTTCCAACACACTCCTGAGTTGCGTGTGAACGCCGTCCGTGAGTCTGCGCGCGACTTGTTCTGCTGAGGTTTAAGAAGACATGTTGTCTTTGTGGTCACGGACTTCTTTGTTTATGAAACTTGAGCACAAACAGCCGGTTGCATTTCTACCACCAGTCACTCGCCAACAAGCACACTTTGCCCTGCTAACCTCCACCCCCCTCCCCCCGTTTGGCATTATTAGTTTATAAGCACTGAAAATGCTTTTAACACACTTTAGTTTTCTTGTAAATGACAGAAAAAGATTTTCGACATTTTTTTATTTTGAGTTTTAAAAAGTAAAAACATTGATTTTCTGTTATTTTCTTTCGTCTATGTAAAGTTTTTGTTACAGAGCTAATTGATGGCTGTCTTCCAGAACGGCTAGTTTTTTAAATCACTACAGAAAAGATTAATAATTGCCTCAGTGTTGCTTCATTATCATTAGATACAAATTACCCTGAAAGTAGCACACTTTTGTTTTTAATTTAAAAAATTTTAACTTTTGTCATTAAAATTCAAAATTAAGGTTACTTCAGCTAAGATTAAGAAAAGAGAGGCTGTCCGGTTGCAACAAATTGAGATTGAGTTTGAGTTTAATTAGATAATAAATGACAAAGCAACAACGAATAAAAATATATTTTGAGTTTATATTGAATTACTTTGCATTTTAGCTACAATCAGACTTTCATTTAAGCTTTCAAGCGATCTATTCTTTCTTTCTATAGCCTGAAAAGCTTTCCACCGAGTACTGAAACATTTTTTCAAGGAAAATGTTGTTAAAAGCTTAAATTACATATCTATGACTCATGTAAAAAAGGCACCTAAACTGAAGGGATGAACACGTTTAAAATCGGCAAGATTTTCTCTGATTGGCAGCTCAACAGTTTTACAATAGCCACTTTTCTTGAATTGCAGAAAAATCAGGGGAAATGCTTTGATGCCTAAATGTTAATAATTTTTAAGCCCTTTTTTCTGTTGAATTAAAACAGAAACATCTTTATTCATCTCTCTATTGAAATCCGTAGAAACTGTAATCATCCTCACAGAAAATTTGTGTCAACCAGCAAAATTCTAGCATCTTTACCAACGAACAACTTTGCTGAAAGATTCATTGTTACGGTACGAAATAGATCGGAAGAGGATCTTTCTGTGATCAAAAACTAAAACGTTTTGATTTTAAAACTAAGGAAAAAATAATACGGTGATGGTTCAGGTTTTGGAGAAAACTTGCTAAAAAACAAATTAAGAGTAAAAGTTTTGCCCAGTGCTCTGTGTCATTATTGCCTTTTTTTGTTTTCAGTGCTTGTAAACGCAGTAAGGAGGGGTTGTGGTGAAGTGATGCATATTTTCTCTTGTGTGTCTCGCTCTGGTTTTAAGCCGTCTGTACATTCAAAAACACGTGTTCTGTTGCGTTCCTGTGCTTTCCCACTGAAAGCTGAGCCTTGACCTCCAGCAGACCCCTTAATGCCCCCCTGTACCCCATACTGTTTCCCCTCTGCTCTGCGTGAATGAAAGGGCTCCAAAGCTCCTGGCCACAGCAGTGGAGGTTTGCTCCTGAATTTGCCTTCTAGGTGGGGTGGAAAAAAAGAAATAAATAAAAATGACAAAAAACAACAACACAGTAGCCATACTTCCCAAAAAACAAAGAGGAGAGGAAAAAAAGGGGGGGGACACACACGCTTTTTTACATTTTATTTTTCTACAAGTGCATTTTGTGTATTTATTCCCAAGACAACCTGTGAGCTCTGAATGTATATTGCTTTTACTTTTTTACGGCTTGCAACAGCCCCACTCCAGTGCCTTTTCCTGCAGCGCGCAGCACTAAGCGGGGAGTGTGCGCTCTGCTAGCGACGCTCACACAGATTGAAGACCCCACCCTCCACCTCCTACTATATGCCCCTCCTGGGGCGAACAAGTGTTAATTGGGATGCCTGAACATTCAGTATTGTCTTAATGGTTCCCATCCCTGCTGTGGTCCTTCTTTTTTTTTTGTTAAATCAAGAATATCTCCTTTAGTCCAACATAATTGATAGTTTTCGTGGATGGTGGTCATCTTTTTTTCTGTTCTAAGGTTAGGGTTTGTAAAAAAAAAAAAGAAAAAAATGGAAAAAAAACATCAAAATACTGTGGTAGTTTCTCACTTTAATTAGCTCGAGCTTTTTTTGTTCTGCGTTGTGTTTTTGTGTTTGTCGTCGTTGATGAGAAGGGTCTGGCCCTCTCCGGCCGTTTGATCGTCGTACGGCGTAGCGATCGATCGCAGGACGCCAGGCACTTAAACGGCTACAATAACGAGCGCGAAGGCAGATGGAAAAGAAACGCTCCTCTTCCCCCCACGTGGCGTCCATTAATGGCGGAAACGTCCCACTGAGGCCTGAGTCGAGACAGCAGCTCGATTGATCGGATGGTCTAGAAAAACTGGCTCACCTTCATTGTGCTAATTTGCAAAAGTTTACACACTCCTGAAACATTTTCTCATGTGAAGTCTACCAAATTTACCTCATTTTGTTTGGATTTCATACGATCACATAAGATAACGAGGAAAATATCTACACCCGTTCTTCTGATTGGGTCAACACAAGGCTTAAAAATAATTTTTTTGTATCTGATTTGAATTTAATCAGTTTTTCTTCTTTTCTAAAAATTAAATTAGAGAGAAAATATTTTCAAAAAGTGGCTTTTATTGCAATCATTCTGTGATTTCTACAGGGCCAAAGCTACTATAAATTTTGCTTAATTCATGATATGAACAGAAAAAAAGCAGTTTTACCAATTTTAATGAGAAAAAAGCTGATGTGATATGAACAGCTCAGTCAAAGTTTTATTTTTACGTTTTCTCCGTCGTTTCGAAGCGTATTTTGATGCCGATGTGTTAAAAGACAAACTATTTATCTTTAAACAAACACCAAAGTAGAACTTCAACATTCTTCATTTGAATTATTTTTAATGTTGGAGTTCTTATAAAATTACTACTTCTTTCTCCTAATGTTGGCTGTATTTTTGTAATATGACTTTATTCTTGTAACTTATATTTATTCAGGACTCACTGATATGGACAATTTGGGCCAGTGCCGATATCTCATGTTGTTAACCCCGTCCTGAAACACGAACAATGATCAGATGGAAATTAACGCGTTACTAGTATCGGACCGATACCAGCATTGATACCGATATATCTTCCATCTATGATATTTATTTAGAAAACTCTAACTTTCGTCGCAGCTGCATATCTAACAATTCATTTTTGCCCAGATAAAACTTAATGCAAGTCAGTTTTGGTTAATAGATGCTTGTAATTCAGCGTAGAAATGTTTTTCTTTTTTTTTTTCTCTCGAGAGGATAGAAGTATTTAAAAGCCTGAACGCTTATTTAATACTAACGTATAACCTGAATTCAAGAGAAGTTTGGGAATTAAAAATGGAGATTTATGTTTTGAACCCCGTCATTTTTACTTTTATGTGAAATTAGTAAAACTGGTTCCTGGAAATCAAACGTTCTGGGTTATGAGATTTAGCTGCTGTTGTCTGTTAACTCAAATTAAATCACATCTGTAATGTTTTACTTAATCAAACTAAACATAAGGATGTAGGTAAACCATCTGATGATAAATGTAGAAGTAACAAGCAATAAATTACTTTTTTTTTCATCAGGCACTACTGTAAACAGCTATAAAAACAAACTTTAGAGGGTTTTCCTCTCTTTTGAATCTGTATGTTATTTTAGTGGTTATTTTTTTAATTTACCCTGTTTGTTTGTTTAGCGGATTATTTTCCCTCGGTTTAGTCATTTGTTACAGTTTCTCCTCCATCAGTTTCAGTGAGACCAGAGATCATCGTCTTGAATCAGGCCCTCAGTGTGTTTGGAACACACACACACTCACACCGGCCTACTGTGGGACAGTAGATGAGTGGGAGCTCGTCTCCCTCGTCTGCCCACTGTGTTTTTATTCTGATAGCTTTAATTCTTCCTCTCTTCGTTTCTCTTCTCTGCCTGGCTCCATTTTTAAAATCAGAATAGAAACAAACGGATCCGCGCGGCCTTACTCACCCTGCCGGTTGCCTCCTGCCTCTCTTTCTTCCTTTTTCTCTTTCCCCCGCTCGCCCTCTCGCTCGCCCGCCCGCCCGCCCCTCCCTCTCTCACCCGCTGCACCTCCATTTCCTCGAGGTGCGCCTCCCTCCGTCAACTGAACTCCTGGCCGCGATCGCTGAGAACGAACTCTGAAGCTGACATAGGAAAGAATCGATGAAGAACAACTTTCCTCTTTTTCTGTGCACCAACTTGAGAACTTCTAGGTCCTAGTTCATGAACTCTGACCCCTGACCAGGCACTCATTCAGGGGGGAGTCACGATGGGAAACTCTCCTTCCCCCAAGTTTTATTTATGGACCTCTGCACTTTTGGCTGTGATGACTTCATTACTTAAGTAGTTACCGAAACTGTATTTTTAAGGATTTTATACAATATTTACATGCAATACAATATAAATTGATTTGTTTTTCCTTTGCCAATCTTGTTGTTTTTGTTTAATTTTGTTTATTTTGGCATATGATGTCATTATTTACAAACAGACATGGCCATCAAGTCTATTTTAGGCACATTGTTATCCCGATGTGATTTTTTGTATTTTAATGAATCTGAACACCAAGAAGCAGGAGGAAAAATAGGCTTGCCTGTTTTTTTAATTTTTATTTCTAATATTGCCAGCTGGGCCTGGATGAGATTCTTATATTATGAAAACACACTGGTTTACGGTATAAAAGCAGAAATCTGAACAAATGTTCAAATTGCTTTCATTTAAAACAAGAAAAGCAAAAATAATTGCAGCTGCTACTAAAATATTTCCTAATATTTTGAGCGATGCACCACTTGGCCGGTCAGATATCGGAATCGGATGATTTTCTGTTGATCGGTTTTGATCAGTGAGTCAAATATTTTTAAAAAATCATTCTTTAGTTTCCTTTTATCTGTAAAACTAAGAGCTGCCATTATTTTTTCTATAGTTTCACCAACAAACCGCTTTAATTTTGGTACAAGTTAATCCAATAATTTAGGGACTTTTGCTTTCATTTAGAAATGGGGACAATCTCATACTTTTTTCTGTTGGATTTAGCACTATTATCTCAGCCAATAAACCTTTACTTTTATTTATTTTTTGGTCAAAATTTCTCTTGGCGAATCAGAATTGGAGAAATCAGAAAATCTCTGGTGAAAGCCTGATCGGTGCATCGGATTGTAATACATAGACCTAATCCTAATTTAGTAGTAGTTGTGATTTTTGGGCAGAATATTCAAACTTTTTGACATTATTCACTATTTAGATAAACAGAGTTAGAATAAAGTCGTGGTAGTTGTGTATTTAGGTTGACTAGCTGTAAATTAAAACATAGTATTGATGCATCGATCAGGATTTACCAATTTCTGCCTTTGTTTCTGGTTAAAGTCACGTTGAGTCAAACCTTCAATAATTTCAGATTCCTATAAAACTAAAAAGGAAAAAGAACAAATATGAAAGTAAATATGTCCTAATTTAAAGTAGGGCTGGGCGATATGACTTAAAAATAGCAGATTCTTCTTTTTTTTTTAGTCAATTCAACTTCTGATTTTAATCTTTTTTTTCTTCCCGTTAAAAAATATACAAATGACGGAAAATGATGCTTGTATTTCAATTATTTATTTTGTGAGTTGACCTAAATTCGCAGTCAAAATAAATGGATGTTAGATGTTCTGAACTAACGGAAACCCCAAAAAATCTAGATTTTCCAAAAGTTAAATGTTCAAAAACAGAACATTTGATTAATCTGCAAAATGAATTTATCAAAGCAGCAAAAGTAAAAAGTACATGTATTCTAAAAGCTCTAGAAATCGGTTAAAATCCTTATTGGCAGTTCAAAGCTTTGCTTAAAAAATTAAGATTGGAAAACTTTGAATCCAATGGAAAACGCAGCCTTAAATGATGATCTCTTAATTTTGAATTATTTAAAAGGGAATAAAAGCTTAAAAATTAAATTTTCCAAGTTTGACCCACTGATTGGAGCCGATCAAGGGAAGATCTGCTGCCTTACCGTTTGGAAAGTTTCTACATCATGAACACCGGGAAGCTGGATAACTTTTTAAGAAAGCTAAATTAGTTTTCAACATACAGAAGGGTAGGAGTTTCAGCCAGCTTCCCTGCAGTCCGCAGCAATATGTAGTTGGACAGGAAACACTAGGGCGGAGCAGTGTGGCTTCAGATTTCAGATAAATACCAGATTGGAAAAATAATTTCTTCTCTGAAAAACAAAACAAGACTGGAAGTATTTTCAAAAAAGTTTGTAATTTTGCTAAATTATGAGAATAAAGTCATAAGAATAACAGAATAAAGAGGCAATTTTAACAGAACGTCTTATAATTGATAGAAAAAAGTCATTTTAATGAAAAATGTTTTAAATTAACATGACCAACTCAGTCCGATCATTTATTTTTCTTCTAAATTGACTCCTGTTATTGATGATAATTCGATGCTGATGTGTTAAAATATGAAATATAACCAAATTTTTGGTGTAGTTCTCGAATAATTACTTGTTCATTCTCCTAATATTACGACTTTATTCTTATGACAAAAGTATCCTGTCCTTAAAATTCAAAGTCCAGCTAAGTAGAAGCTGTAAAACATAAAGGACTTTGAACTATGGAAACACAAAGATTACATTGGTGGGAAAAAGAAAGATAGAGAGAAAAAAAACAGATTTTCCAAAAGTTAAATCTTTAAAATCCAAATATTTATTATCCAGGCTATGACTGCTAAAATATAATCTGTGCTTTTTGCTGCTGGAAATTTAACATCGAAACAGAAAAATTTGCCTTTGTAGGCCTGGAAAAAGGACAATTTTATCTGTTTTAAAGCTGTAAGTTTTTAAAATCTTGATCCCAGTAAGCGACACATTCCCAGTATAAATAACTGGACAAGAGGAGGAGGAAACCTGAAGTCCACACTTTCATTCCTGGACTTGAGTCAGAAAAACTGACTTCCTGCATCATATCTAGTTTTTAGTTTCAAACATGGACGTCTGTTATTAATTTTTTATTTGTTTATGGAACAAATACATCCGGATGAGTTGCACAGTGAAGGCAGCTGCCGCCGCCTCTGCTCAGATTCAGTGCATTTTGTGCCTTGATAACTTTTAAAACAACCAGAAAATATTTCAGTTCCGCTCCTCCTCCACTGAGCTGAGGATCATGGGTAATGTAGTGAAGTGGGACTGATGAAAGAAAGCAGCAGAAAAAGCCTTTGCTCTGTAACTCTGTGAGGCAGCTCGGACTATATTATATGTAAGTGTTGTGGCGCTGCAGCGGAGGGTTATCTACTGTGTGGCTCTTTAGCAGATGGAGGGGAGATGCGGCGCCGGGCGGGAGGGCGCCATGTGCGTACCGGCTGTTTCCTGTGTCGTTTGTGTCATAATGTTTCTGTGACTGAGGGGACAGGGTTGCTTGTATTTATAAAGGTTTGATTTGTTTTCTAACTGGGGGTAACAAGGGAGGGTTCAAAAAGAACGTTCCGCGTTTGTGTTCAAAGCGACGACTAGAAGAACAAATGATGAACTGGACGGCAAAAAGAACAATTTGGTATTTTTAAAACGAAACAAAACTTGGCATTGCGATGCCACCATGTGGCCATATGATGCAAGTTCATGACGAGGATGAAACCTTTATTTTAATGTAATTTTTTTTATTATTTTGAAATCATATTATTAATAAAGTCATTAAGAACTGAAAGCGCTGCGCTCTGAGTGTGAAGTCTCTGACCGGCCTGTGACCCCGGGTTCACCCCGGGTTCAGGGGAAGTTCATGTTGTGGTCAGCGTAGGCCATTTGGGGTTAAAAGGTAACGTGATGCCTGTTGGTAAAAACTGATCAATAAACCTGCTTTCAGACTCAAATAACGGGACTTATTTGCAATTCACAAGTCTAATAGAATGCTGTGAAAGGAAAAAGTCAAATGTCTTTTTTTTTTCCTTTCCCTCGCCTACAAAGGCAAATGTCACCTTTTCCACATTTTATGCTACAATCCTTATTCTAAATTCCATAAAAGTAATATGTTTCCTCAAAATCCTGCACAGAAAAGTTGAGTTTTGTGAATTTATTAAAGATACAAAAGAAAGAAATCACATTTACTCAAGGATAAAAGTCAAAAATTAATGTTTCTACAACTAAAACTGAGTTTACCCGTGTTAAATTCAGTAGATTTCACTTTGGAAAGACACAGACCCAGGGCTGAAATTATTAATCGATTATTAAAATCAACTAATTTAGATATCGATTAATTATTAACTGGAGTACACAGACTCAAAAAAAGAAAATTTGCTGCATTTTTATAGCGGGAAATAAGCCAAAACTGTTAAAAATATCTACATTTTGCATTTAAGATAAAGAAAATTTCTGTTTTATAGACCTTTTCTACCCGAAACTCCTCAAGTGGCAGTTTTTAGCTTCACCTGGGTCTAATACTGTAAAATAAAATAAGAATAATAACCACATTAGGTCTTAGAACAATTTTTGTAGCTGCAGATGCATCCTTTGCTACAAATGATCACGTGTTCACTAAAGGAATGCTACATTATTTTGCATTTTGACCAATAAAATGTTTTTCTTATTTAAAAATGGAAGGATGTTTGCATCTTTAAAAAAGAAAAATGTGCAGAATGTGCCAGTTACTAAAATAATCATTAGTTGCCTCCCTTAAAGTGTAAATTGCTTTGGAGTCCTCTGACTTGATAATTACAGTTCAAATGCAGGCCATTTCCAATTTAGGATGGACAGAAAAAGTCAGCGGAGACGCGCCACAAAACTCTCACAGTGGAAAATAAAATGTGCATTTTATTTTACAAAGAAATACAAATGCACGCAACACTTTTCAGATTTTATATTTGTAAAAACTACTGCGAACCTGAATAACTTTTTGTTTGTCCATCACAAAATCCCCAAAGACGCATGTTGTAGTTTGAGATGATGTGATAAAAATGTTGCAAATCACATGAGACTTTTAGAGAAAATTTAATTTCCATCCAGATTCTTTGGAAATGCTGCGGACCAAACTTTCATTCTGTCATTTAAAAATTATTAAATAGTTCAGCTTTAAATTATAAACATGAACTCCTTCATGGTTTGCTGGATGATTTATTAAAAATATTTATCCACAGCAGACCTACTGAAAGCCACAAGAAACAAACTCCTCACATGATTGCAATCATATTTTTATTCCAGTACAGATGAAAGAAATCTTCACATTTGTGTCAGGATGAATGGACCTCCTTCACTTTATCTCTGCAGCATATTTCCTGATTAAACAGCCTCTCAGGTTCAGGTAGATTCAGTTTCTGTCTGGGCTCTCGCGCTGCTAGAAACATCTCTGCAGCTTGTTGCTTGTTTACTGATAAACCGCAGCTTTATTTAGATCTGCTTGTTGTTTAGACGAATGATGCAGGAACTGAAAACCCACTTAAACCCGACGCTGAATTACCGTCATTTCCTTTATTCGGCTGTTTAAATAACTCTTATTTACAGTCAGCTTTAGCTGCTTTTATAGAACCAGAACCACCGAGTTATCACTTCCTCTACCGCTGTCTGAATGCTTCACACCTAAAGTATCATTATATACAAACAACCGCATGAATACATCAGCTGTACTGAGTGCAATTAGCTTTTAAGTTTATGGTTTTATAAAATACAAAATAAAGTCTTCAAGAAGGCCAGAGGATGCACACAGAACGTGGCGTTTCCAGCTGATGCACGAACTTAACATTTCACCGTCTGCTTGGATGAAACGAACCGATTCAACCAAGAAGTGTAAATAAAACAAAAAAATTATCAATAAAAGAAAAACAAAAAACATTCCACACAATAAACAAGTGAGCATAAAACAAATAAACAGAGGATTTTTAAAAAGCAACAGATATGGCTTCATGTTTTGGATTTAGAGATAGCTTCACTGCATAAACACAAAATATTACCAAGTATTTTTAGTCTAGTTTCTAATGCAAGTATCTTACAAATAACTTTTTAACAAGATATAAAAATTTTGTTTTAAATCAATTTATTAATGTTCGTTAAAAAAGTTCTGGTTCCTCTGGCAGATTATTTCACATACAACTTGAGAAAAATGTCTTGTCAGTGGAACTAGTACCTTTTTTTTTATTATTAATGATGAATTATTTACTTCAACAAGCTCCCTTGCTGAAAAGCTACTTGTCAGTTGTATTTAAAGTATACTAAGATATTCACATTGGTAATCCTACCAAAAATACGTTGTAATATTTTGTTCTTTTGCAGCATTTGACTTTAGATGTTACATTTCTGCAAACTGCAACTAAAACATTTTTTTTTTTTTTTATCAGTTATGTTTTTCTTGGCAAAAAAAACACCAACTTTGGCAAACTAAAAAATAAATATGAGAAGTTGTTCCTTTAAAAAAAACAAACTTTGTATCAACCACTGCGTTTTTGGATTTCATGTCTGTAGCTCAAGTATTTCAGTACGACAAACGGCTCCGTCTGGATTCTTCGTCATAGTCAAATAAATAGCTGCGTTTATATTTAAAAACATAAAGCTAATTTTCTGCTTTTGCTTGCACAACAAGAACAAAGCGAGACGAAGCGGTCCAACAGGAACCAAACGACATCAGGAGAAGGACCAACGAGGCGGAAAGATGTCGGAAGGTCAAAGGGCGTCTACTGGGGAGGCAGCGGGTTCTCCTGGGTCGTCGGGGTCGGCGTCTCTTTGTAGAAGTTGTCGATCTGCTCTCTGTACATCTTCAGCACCACGGGTCGCTTCAGCTTCATGGTCGGACCTGTTGGACGAGCGAAGGTTAGATGGTGACCCAGAATGCAGCAGCTGCAGGGCGACTCTTTGAGCTTTACCCAAACAGGTTTGGCTCGGTTGTTAAATCACAAACCTGCTGCTCGAGTTTCTGTTAGACAAAGAGGAGAAAACTGAAGGACACTTTGCAGTTAGCATTACAGCCACTGATTTAAAGTGTTTTTCTATCATTTCACTGCAAAAACACCAAATCCTACCAAATATAGTTGGTCTAGTTTTAGTGCAAATATCTTGGTACACTTGAAATAAGACAAAATTAACTTACAAGTGGCTTTTCAGCAAGACATAGAAGTAAATAATTTCTTAATATTGATTAAATAAATACTATTTACCCTGGGAGATTACAATGTTAAGTAATTATTGACTTAAAACAACCTCCTATATGTTGCTAAAAAGTTACTTGCAAGTTAGTTTTAGTTTATTTTAAGTAAAGTAAGATGCACTGATTGATCTGCAAAAAATCTAAATTGGCTAATTTTCCCCTGACTGGTTTTAATTCAGGGGTGTTCAAAGTCGGTCCTGGACGGCCGGCATTCCGGGTGTTTTAGTTCTCTTCCTGGTTTAACGCAGCTGGATCAAATAATGGCTTGTTAGAAGGCCTAAGAAGAGCACTGACATGCTGAAAAGGTTGTTACCACCACCAGGAAGAGAACTAAAACACGCAGGATACCGGCCCTCTAGGACCCACTTTGGACACCCCTGTTCTAATTGATCCGATCCGGTCGAGTACTGAAGAAATGCCAAACAGGAAGCATGAAACTCGTCGTTCTCACTGACCCAGCTCTCCTCCGCCGACTGAGAAGTCCCGCTCCAGAACGATCCACTTCTGGATGCGCTGAGCGTTGGACGTGGCCTTCTCGTTGACCCGGTTGATCCCCTCCTGGATGGCGGCGTGGATGGTGCGGTCCCGGCCGCCCGCGATGTTGGAGACGCGCGTGGCGTTGCTGCCCAGATTCCTGCAGAGCTCCACGGCTTCGGGCGTCAGCTCGTCCTCGGGGTCGCCCGTCTCGGCGTTCACTTGGCACTGCAGCACAGCAAACACAAAACGACTTCAGCTTTGAACAGCTCAGACTTTCACAGCTTCAGTCTGTGAAGCTTTGAAATAAGACAAAATGATTCACACCCAAAATAGTTTTCGATAAATCGAGAACTTTGTTTCTGATAGGAAATGTACAGCGCAGCTCATCAATTTCTACCTACATTTTGTTAAAAAAACTGGCATTTTAACAAAGCCTTTTTGATATTGAATAAAAAATATCTTTACTTGCATTATAGAAGTGAAACCATTCTTAATTCATGAAAATTTGTTTTTGAAGTTTTCGTTATCACCCTAATTTTTAGCTGCCATCTCAGATTAAAGTTGAAAATCTCGCTGGTGAATTAAGATTTTTGTTTTTTCCATTAAGAATAATAAATATTAATTAATGTGACCTGTCTTTGTACATTGTAGGAGCCATTTATCTTTTCTTCCATTCATTGCCACCAGGGGCGTATTTCATTTTGAGTTCTGAGTATTTAAGGTCCAGCGTGATTCTGCTTGGTTTTGATTTATGTCGGATTTATGTGGATTTAAATGGAAATGGCAAGACAATGGACACTGTATTGATAATAACTGACTTTATTATAATTCAAAGTGAAGATCAACAGTACGAATCTTAATTGAGCGCACGTAAAACCAACGGCTACCAGGAACATCAACCTAGCCTAAAATACCGGATTATAGTCGTTACATATGTTTTAAACAAACTACATGCTGTGGGACATCAGCTGTGAACTCCGTAATCTGTTTATAATTACTTTATTCGCCTAATTCTCACAATAAGATATTTGGGTGTTTTCATTTTTATTGGAGTATTTTAAAACTGTGTTTTACCCTATTTAAACCTTTCTAGATGGAATAAATCCAACTTTAATCCATTTCTATCTTTAGTTTTTTCCATTGCAAACATTATTTTGCTATTGTATTGTTTCCATTAAATAAGTAATTAATTAAAGCCACATTGGAATACGTTTCTTCATGCGAAAAGTCATTAAACTTCACGTGAAATTTAAAGACTTCTGTAAAGTCTTAAAGACTTCATCTTTTCCACCAGTAGTAACAGCCGCTTGTTGATCATGTGACTCATGGGATGCAAAAAAAGTGTTTTCTTTACAGTTTTGTGAAAGTCAGCCGAAAAACCACCTCATCCTAGCGTGAAAACGTTTTTGCCATTTCCATGAAGTGAATTGAAAATAAATAATCCGTGCATTAACTGATTAACAGTGTAAAGGAGTTCAGTGGTAAGATCTTGGTGTAAAGCAGGGCTGGTTGATGCAGATTTATTTGTAATCGGTCTGAAGTTATTCCTGATATATTTTTCCTACAATGAAGAATGTTAAGTACAACACCGAGTATTCGTCTTTTCACTCCCACCTGATCTCAGTGACATAAACTCGATATTTTAAATCCAAACTCAAAACTCCTCTGTTTAAAGTAGCCTAAGCTCAATGATTTCAACTACACTCTTATTTAAATCCTATTTTGAATTTATTTTTACTCTCTATTTTAATATTGTCTGATTTTATACATTTTAATACATTTAAAATCATATTTTAAATGTATTAAACTTGACAAAATATAGCAAACTAAAGTAAACCAAATCCTGTTCTAATTACTGAAAATAATTTGCGATAACTAGATGTTTTTTTAATATAGAAAACGTGGAACATACTTTTTAAGTTTTTGATCTAAAATAAATAACATATTTTTTTTAAGCTTGATTTTACTTTTGACTCAACAATTTTGACAAACGTTTTGTACCAGTGTCAACCTGCAGCCTGCAAACATGATGATGTAGTTTTCTTGGGCAGCAGCAGGGGGCAGTGTTGGACGGTAACTTAAAAAGTTTGTCCCGTCATTTTGTTTCTGCTATCAGTGACAATGAATCTTTCTCAGATTAGATAGAGAAGATAAAGAATAGATTTTACAACAATAATACAGTGATAACATTGTATTTCCATCTTATCTGAGTGACGTTGATAAAAACAGAAAAGTGTGTTGGAGTTTCCCACCTTAATAGTGAGCAGCATGGTGAGAAACTTCTTCTTGTCTCCGATCAACATGGCGTTGCTTATCAGCGGCACGGCCTCCTTCACTGCATCCTCGATGGGGATCGGAGGGATGTTTTCGCCTCCTGCTGTGATGATCATCTCTGCAGAAAAACATGCGGTTGGTTAAAAAAACTAAGGTTTATGCTTGAGAGTATGGATCCGTTGCAGAGTGACGTCACACGCGCAACAATCCCACCGCTATTTTCTTGCTGGTAAAAGTAGCAAAAAAGGCTAGCTGATGATGACAATCAATCAATCACTAAAATTTTATTTGTATAGCACATTTCAGCAGCAAGTCATTTCAAAGTGCTTTACATCATTACAAACACAAAACACAATGCAATATAGAATCAACAATCAAAACACGACATTAAGTCAGGCTCCATCAACAAATTTGTAATTGATTAAGTTTCAAATACAATCCTAACCACAGGTGGGTTTTTAGTCGAGTTTGCATCCATAGAAGGTTTACCTGTTACACTCCTACTGTGTTATATGGAACAAAATACCTGTTGCTATTTTTATTCCCACTCACGCTCAGAATCACACAGTTTAAAACGATGTAAACAGCATTTTAATGGGCGTCTGGCACGAGGCTCCATACATCTCTTTCACGGAATTTCGCTCTGGGACTCCGCCTTCCCTCACGGATTTTTGTGCAATTTCAACATAGAATCAACAGTCAACCCATGACATTAAGTCAAGTTCCATCATTAAAATGTGTAATTGATTACGTTTCAATCTAGCATTGGTTTTTGTTGTCACCATAACGCGTTAAATCTTAAATGTACGCCTGATGGATGTATAAAAAGAGAAACTCAATGCTTTGATACTAATTGTTAACACTATGTTAACTAGATAAAGTTTTAATAAAATTTAATTAAGAAAAGAAAATAGTTAGGTGGTATTAGTTCATTTATGCTATCTTAACTTTGACAACTTGACAACTGTACCATGTAGATGTGCTGTGTAATATGGAGTGTTTTGGTTCATTTATAAAAATAAACTAACTGGACCGAAGCAGTTAAGTTAGGACATGCTGTCCTGGTGATAACAGATCATCACCAGGAGAGCTTGTGCTTAAATTAGCTAATCAACCACAGCAGGGTTAGATTAGCTAATAGCAGCGGTACCTAATCTACCACCCCGATCATTTTTTAATAATCCCAAAATAATCATCAAGCCTAAAAACATGACACTGTAATGGACTAAAGATTATGTTGTTAATGTGGGGAAATGATTATTTGGTGATGAATCCACAGTCGTGACGTTTTTTTGTCAGTTGCTATGAAAACGGGTCTGCGTGTAGCGTAGCAACCGACACAGAGCGAGAAAAAAAGTGGTTTTGAGTTGTTCTTTAACGGCTGTTCTGTGTTATTTTCAATTTGCTGCGGCGCACTGCTCTAAATTAATCATACCAACATCTTCAGGTTTCATTTAGTTATCGGAGTTGTTCTACCGCTGCAGCGCCGCTATTAACTGCATGTAAAATAATCGTCTTTTTCCCCTCCACAGTTGTGCGCATGCGCGAAATCTCCGGATGTAAACAGTAACAGGGGGTCATGAAATTCGCCTGGGGAATCGGAGGATTACCTTTGATACGACCGGTGATGAAGAGAAACCCGTTGTCGTGTTTGCCCAGGTCGCCCGAGTGCAGCCAACCGTTTTCGTCGATGGCTTCCTGCGTCTTGTCGAGCATGTTGAGGTAACCCATGAAGACATGGCGGCCCCAGAAGCAGATCTCACCGTTTCCCTCCTCGTCGGGGCTGTGCAGCTTTGTTTTACATCCTGGGATCTCTTTACCACAACTATAGGACAAAAAAACGTAATTTAATCTGCTTTTAATTGACCAATAATGATAAAAAAAGTGAGTGGCAAGTTCATGAAGTAACAGAAAAGCTAACTAGTTAGCTAGCAATGATATATTTGCGACTAGTTGGCAGTAGTCTAAATCGCTTCAGGTCACAGAACAAAATGAAGATGTTTGCATGCAACTCAAACTTTTGCCTGACAGACAGCCCTTTAGCAAAAAAACGCATATAGTAGACTAAAATAATTCTGCATTTAAGGCCAACTTACATTGTTTTTTTATGACTTTAGGACATTTTAAGACATTAATTTTAGATACATTAGTTTTTTCTCTAAATCTCTGACCTCTTCTCTGTATCTGCAGATGCAAACAAATGGATTTGTATGTATTTGCATCTGTACATATTAGCGCTATCTGCTTTGTGAAAATAGTGATGTAATGATATAAATTCTACCTGGTGAGTTTGAAGGCCTCAGGTTTTGAGATGGTGTGGGGTCCGGTGCTCTCACTCATGCCGTAAAGCTCATAGAGAGGAATGTTGAGGCTGAGGAAGAACTCCAGGGTGTCTTTGGTGATCGGGGCGGCGCCTGTGTAGCATCTGGTGCAGCGGTCCAGGCCGAGAGCCTTGCGTACTTTCTTAAACACGAGCTTTTTGGCAACCTGATAGCTGAACGGGGTGCGGGCAGCTGCTACGTTTCTGGGAAAACAATAAAATATGGAGAAGTGAAAGGTTAACCAAATGGTAACGCCACAAAATGTAACGTAGGAAAAAAAGCTTTAATTTCCACAAATTTAACATTTAACTGAAACAAATTCTCTGAATGACTTTAATGTTGTTGAGTAAGACTTACTGATTCATTTTAGTCAGATTGGTCTGCAGACCGACATCTTTGGCCCAGGCAGCCACTTTCCTCTGCACAGTAGATGATTTCGCTCCGACGGATTTCATTTTCTCCTGCATCTTTTCCCAGACACGCGGGACGCCCATGAAGGCAGTCGGATGCACTTCCTTCAAAGTGTTCACCAGAGATCCCTGAGAAAACACAACAAAATATTTATTTACTTGGTTTCCATGGAGAACCCTTTAACTAAGCCAAACAAAGCACACAGTCATGAAGCCCTCTGGTTATCTGTGTCCTGTTGATCATCAACTCCTGACAACATGACATGCTTTAATTGTGCCAATAAATGTATTTAGGGGTTATATTAAATGAAACTGGTTTCAAAATAAAAGCTGTTGTTGAGAGGAAGCGGATTGAGGTTTTATGCTGTAGATAACATCGTGTAGAGATTAAAGAAATGATAACTTTTTAAAGATAGGAGGGGATTCATACGACATGTTCCTTCTGTTTTATAACATCCAGCATCTGAACGACAAACTGGAAAACATTAAAATGTTGTCAAACTTAAAGATTATACTAATATTTTTTCATTTATGAGATTAAATTTAAATTATTACATTTTGGTTAAAGCTGCAATTTTTAACTTTTATTAAAAATATATTTTGCGTATCTGTTGAAACTGTCATTATAGTATAGTATGAAACGGGTAATATGTGAAAAAAATCAAGCTCCTCTTCTCCTAGTGCTAACTAGAAATAACCAATCAGAACCAGGAGGAGGGGCTCGGCGCTGTCAATCATGCGAGTGTGTGCAGCCCTTGCTCTTACCAGCTAGCACAGCCTGGTTAGTTTTATCATTATTAATGAATTATTGACTAAAAACGTTTCTTTATATTTCTAATAAGTTACTTGTAAGTTTAGTCTTATTTCAAGTGTATTAAGATATTTGTACTAAGAACTAGACAAAATAACTTGCTAAAATTTTGTGTTTTTGCAGTGTTCTTAGATAATGGTTCAAAAATGGATCTCTTTAAACTGCATCCAGTTTAGATAAAGTTATAACAGATTATAACTGTTATAACAGATAGATGATTTTTACCTTATGTGATTTTGTAGTGAATTATCCTCAGTGTAGTTTGGGTTTTTCAGCGTTTATGATTAGTAGAACAGCAAGATAATTTTGTACTTCAATATTTAGAATTTAATAAAAACTAAAGAAAAAAAAATTCAATTTTGGAAAATTCTAGAGATTGGAAATGTAGCATTTATTGATGCTAAGGCTAGTTAACATCGCCAACAAAAATGGCAGATAAACGGTTTCCCTGCCATTAACACATTTAAACATGGTGACAGTTTTAACAAATATGTTTAAAAAAAACACATATTTTATTAAGTTAAATACTGCAGCTATAACTTAGTAGAACTATAAATGTAATCTGACATTTTGACTCCAACCAAGCTAATCATCTGAACTTTACGACTTGTGAGACGAAACGTGAAACTGGTACTTGTGACTGACCTAAAGCAGGAAAAGTTTCGTCTGATTTAAGGCTGTGAGAAAACGTTGGCAGCTCCTCTCACCTTCAGGGCGTCCGGTTGAGCGAAGTAGGTCAGCCCTCCGGCCTTCATGGTGACCCAGATGTCGACCATCTGAGCCGCGACATGGCTCAGCGGCAGGTAGCTGACCACCTTCTCCTGGGCCTCGGTGGCGTCCGTCAGCTGGACGTGTAAACCCGTGGAATGTGCGGTCCAAGTTATCTGAGGAGAAAGACAAGAAAATATTGATTAGAGTAGATGTCATACATCTATGGGGAAGCACGAATACCCAACTATAATTATTTTAAAATTATATTTACCTTTGAAAATCATTTATTAGTAAACAACTGACCTACAGAGTCCCTGTAAATTTTACATTTCAAACCTTTGAAACTGAAAATTTTAGATTTTTTCTTTAGTTTTTATTACATTCCAAATATTTAAGCGCAAAATTTGACCATCTTGCTGTTCTACTAAATCATAAACCCTGAAAACCTCAAACTAGACTGAGGATAATTCAATTCAAAATCACATCAGGTAAAACTGGGCTAAACGCCTCTAAATAAGCTATTTGAAACCTAAGAACCACTGTAAGAATACCTGTTCATTTCCACTATTAGCAAAACAGTTTGAGATCCTAATTCCTCAGATTTGATTCTTTGCTCCTGAACTTTTGTTGCAGTTTAAAACAGTCATGCGTCCCTGTGAGTTTCATCAGTGTCACAAGATCAACCTGAGGGGTGCAGAGATAATCAGCACGGGAGGAGAGATGAAACATCCCTTTGTTTATTTTTAGACCTTCTCACTTTTAGTTTGAGTATTTTTTTTGTATTTTAAGTGGTTACTTGTAAGTTAGGTTTGTATTATTTTAAGTGTATTAAGATATTTGCAATAGAAACTAGATCAAAATACTTGGTAAGATTTTGTGTTGTTGCAGTGTAAAATGTGCTTGTCAAAACAAGTTGGCCGGGTTTGGGCGTGCTCATGTCTTACTGTGAAACCCGAGGAGTAAATTGGTGGAAGTTGAACTTCAACAGGAGAGAACATTTCTATTTATATCTATCCTGTCACTTCAGACAGTCAGACCCTTCACATGTTGTGCTGATTCATACGTAGAGATCTTCCTGGAAAACGCCCATTATGAGGCACACAGACTCACTGATATCTGGCTCAAAGCATGTGATACTTCAGGATGTCATCACTCACGTTGTCATGGCTCAGCATCACGCCCTTCGGCTGGCCCGTGGTTCCTGAGGTGTAGATGAGCGTGCAGCATTGGTTGGGCTTCTGGCTAGAGATGATTGCATCAAGAGGCCCGTCCGGAACGTCGCGGCCGAGCTCCATGAATTCTGCCCACTGTTGTGGAGAAAAACCAATCAGACGGGCTTTTCGGCGTCCGACAAACCGCTCCACTCTCTCTCTTTCTCTCTGTGTGTTTGGGCTTACCGAGTACAGGTTAGGTCTCTTCTCCTTTAGTGCGTCTTTGTACTGGATAATTGCTTTCAAGTGAGGCAGCTTGTCTTCAATCTGGTGGCAGAGACAATACATTCCTGTGAGGACAATACCTTTTTTTGTTTGTAACATTTTAGTTCACACTACAACAACACAGAATCTTACCAAGAATTTTTGGTCTTGCTTCTGGTGCAAATATTTTAGTTCAGTTGAAATAAAACAAAACTAACTTGCAGTTGGCTTTCAGCAAGAAAAGGAGCTTATTTAATTAATAAAAAAGTACTAGTTCCACTGGCAGTCATCCCCCCCCACATTATAAGTGAAATAATTAAGCACTTTTTCATCAATATAGAGAAATTGACTTAAAAAAGCTCCTATTTCTTGCTAGAAAGTTACTTTAAACTTAGTTTAGTCTTATTTTGAGTGTACTAATAAATGGACCAAAAATACTTTTAAGGTAAGGTTTTGAATTTTTGCAGTGCAGCATCTTGTACTCCCTAACTGAGCTGTATTTTTTTGTCTAAACTCAAATTTTTGTGGCTGAAATCAAAACATATAATCTGATGTGAGGTGAACAAGTTTCCACCTTGAGTAAACTAATGAAGCAACCAAGAACCTTTTAATAGCTTAAACAATATTAAATGTAAAAAAAAATAAATGCTGTATTTATACTAAAATTAATACTTGTTAATAGTTTTTGTTGGAGCATTATTTTTCAAAATAAAATGGCTTCCGACGTCAAAAGCTGCTTTCACACAGCAAGCAAATGCGACACAAACCTGATTCTTTTTTTGCACATATGACTTTTTCTTGGCAATCTGAACGGCCCAATTCTGATATTTTCACCAAAATACAAAAACAGATTTATGCCACTTCCATATGTGTTGCTAAATCAGATATATAACTTGTATGTACAAGTCTACAAGGAATGGAATCAGCACAAATTAAAAGTACAAATCTAAAGTGGTAAAAGCTGTGTTTTTGATTACTTTCTGAAACAGAAAATAAATCATATTTTCTTTTTCTCTGTGATTTACAAGGTCATTCTCCTCTCACCTGGAGGATTTTCTGCAGCTGTTTGTGGTTCTCCACCACGATAATGTTAGCTTTGGAGTTTTCTGCTACGTAGTGACAAGCCTCAGGAGAGTTGGTGGTGTAAATCCCCACAGCGAGCCCGCTGCAAGAGGCGAGGGAGAGTCAAAGTTAGCACAGCTCATCCTGACGGCTCAGTAAGAGAGAAAAACCTGCATGAAGGCAGCAAGGAGGCTCAGCTCCCAGCAGGACAACAACACTAACCAGTCAGAGCTACAGTAGCTGCATTTCTGTTACAAATGTGTGAAAAACTTTGTCGATGTTTTGCTAATGTCAAAAAAACAATCTTGCAACTGCGGTGCTTCCACTAAATTTGACAAAAATTTAATCATGCGCGAATACGTTTCTTCACACGATAAGTAAATTAAAATAATAGAGCGCCGCCATCCCTCTACTACTTCCTGTCATCGTCTTGTTCTTCGTGGTTTGCGCCAGTGGCAACATCCAGTTGATCATGTGACTCGTGTGATGCAACAAAAACGTTTCCATTGCAGTTTTGCTAAATAAACCAATTTTGACTAAACCTTTTGTCAATAAACAAGTTTTTTTAAATTTGTGTTTCCATTAGAAGCAAATTTATTTTATAAATGTTAAATTGCACAGTCACATGGACATTGGAAACGCAGCTAATGAGACTGTTTTTACATCAACATTGAGGTTCCGGGGCGTGCTGTGGTGGTGCAGTGGGTTAGCACGTTCCACATTTGGAGGCCTTAGTCCTCGACGCGGACGTCGCAGGTTCGACTCCCGGTCCCGGCAACCTTTGCCGCATGTCTTCTCCCTTTGCCTCACCCTCCTTCCTGTCTGCCTACTGTCTCAAAAATACGAGCCACTAGCGCCGTAAAAACTCTTCGGAGATAAAGAAAATGAGGTTCATGTGTTAGAATGGCCTAGTCAAAGTCCATATGTTAGTCTATGTCATAAATTTCTAATTAAATACTCTCAATTTTGTTAGATTTTTTGGAGGGGGTATTAGTATTACTGCAAAACACTGAATCAGGAGTTAGAGAAAATGCTGAGTTTGGATTTGAGGAAAAAACCTTAAGATATGAATGGATTTTATGTGCAGCAGAAGGCATCTTTTAACTGCACTTCATTCCTGCACACAAGTGAACCCTGGTGAAGCTGTCCTGTCTGAGGCTAGATTCCTCATTTTAATGGAGCTTTAGGAAAAAAACTGAACTAAATTCATTAAATATTCCCATTATTACATCACTAAATTGGAAACAAAGCATGACATATCCCAGCAGATGTTTGGTGATGTAACAGCTGTAACTGTAACCGATCGCTTTGCTCCGTTTTTATTCTGCTGGATGGTTCTGGTTTCTCAGAGGGAGCGGATTTTAGCCGGCTTCATAACACAGACAGTAAAATGTTGAAGTCTTTATCTGAAGTCCTGCTGCTAAAATCTGGGCTCAGTTACACTCCAGGGGAAGCAAGTACTTAAAAAAGTGTTTTATTTGATAAAAAAAATAACGTCTACATATAAAAAAGTAAGTCAAATGTCTGCTTTAGCAAAATGAGACTGAAATGAAAACTTTTCAGTTAGGGCTGAAACGATTAATCAGATTAATTGAATCGATTTCTGAACTAATTTAGTAATTAACAGGAGAATAAAAACTTTAAAAAAGGACATTTGCTCAAATAACAGCACAGTCAGAGCAGCAAGTAAGCCAAAAACTACAAAAAAATCTATACATTTGGCATTTAAGATAAAAAAAAACCTTTGTAAATATGTTCTACCCAGAAATTCCTCTACTGGCAGTTTTAGCTTCACCCAGTTCAAATTATTTTAAAGAAATCTCCTTTTAAAAATACCTTTTTCAATTTCCAATCAGTTAATGGAAAAAACATTTGATCATAAAATGTCTCGGCTCGATAAGAAGCGACCTGCCGACCTTGACCTGCCAGTCGAGGTCGGACACTCATTACCTCGGTGATAAACACGCCGATGCAGAAACGCTGGTAAACCATCGTGACCAAACCACAGAAGTCGGAAACTCACCCGGCCAAAATGGCGCCGATGTCGGCGATGAACCACTCGGCAGAGTTGAAGCCCAGAATCCCGACGCCATGGAAACGCTCCAAACCGAGCTTCAGCAATATAAAACAATAAAAGTTTTAAAAAAATAATAAAAATACACAGTTAACCAATCTCAAAACTTTTACCAGGGAAGACGGTGAAGATATTGGCAGCATATCCTTACTTATTAAATAAGTAATTTATTAAACTTTTAAATCTTTTTTAACTTGATGATTTTTAAAATTTTTCTAAAACTTTAACTTTTGATATTGTTTGTTTCTCATTGTTTAAAAAGTATAATTTGTATTTAAAACGTAGGAGTTTCAAGTTCCAATTTGAGTTTAAACAATTAGTTGAATAAATTGTGGTTAATTAATCACTGAAATAATCATCAACTAATTTAGTAATCGATTACAGACAGGCATACAGACTCAACAAAGGCAAATTGCTGGAATAAAACACTCAGAGCAGTAATTAAGCAAAAACTGTACAAAATATATGAAAACTCCTCAAGTGGAATTATCTGCCCCACAAGATTCATATTCTGTAATATATATCTATACATCTATATATATAGGTGTATAGATATATTTATATATCTATACACCTATATATAGATATATAAAGTACCTTTTGCTATCAATTATTAATCCAAAAAAATAATCAGACAGTATTTATTTAGATGACGATGCATCCTTTGCTAAAATAGAATCAAGTGTTCACTAAAGGAATGCAATGTTATTGCATTTTAGGCTATGTATTTTTGTATGCCAGAAAGTTATTTTTTTTATATGCATCTTTTAATGCATCTCTAATATTGAGCAAATTAAAAACACTTAAGTGGTTAAATGGAAAATCTGCAGAATGTGTCAATATTTTTATCTGATTATTCAGTTAATCGTCAGAATAATTGATTTCTGAAATAATTTTTTGTTGCATTGTCATCATCACCACTATGTGATCCGTTGCTATGACGACACTCGACCGCCCACAGCGATGTAAAGTGACGCCTAAATGAGCCGTTTAAATTCATGAAGTCTTACATTGCAGCTGACTAGATATCATGTAAATATTATGCTGTTGAAGGTTTGTTGAAAAAGAAGAAAATGATATGACAGAATGCCAGTGGATGTGGGAACAAATTTACGCTAACTTAATTATCCACAAATTGAACAAATTGTACATACAAGAGTATAAATGTCCAACTAAGACATTAACTGAGGTTTTAGTTGGAACTAAAAGTAATCTGGATTTTTAAAAATTCATTTTCTAATTCAGAAGTGTTTAACACTTGAACCATGCAGGATATGTCCAAACAAACTGAAATAAAATGTGTTTTTTACTATAAAAGGAATGTGGATAAACAAGAAATCATCTCCCCTGAAGACGTTCTGATCGGATGAGAAAAAAGAAAATGAAACCAACCTTTAGGAAGCTTTTGGCAGCAGTGCGGCAGTCCTGGTAGTAATGTTTGTAGGTGAGGGATTTCTGCTGCTCGCCCTCCTTCCATTTCAAAGCTGTGAAGTCACTGAATCGATCTACAGCTGCAGCAAACATCTGGTTCACAGTCAGAGGTTCCTCTGCAGCCACACCGGAGTCCTCGATCCGGAGTTTCACCTCTCCGTCGCGCTGCGTCGTCCAGAGACGGAGCTCTGAGGACGGCGGCACGGACAGGGAGTCTGGGCGCTGCGCGTTCACTGAAACATGCAGAGAGACAAAAAGCTCAGAGGTCTGAAAACATAATCAGTCGAGGAAAAAGGCCTCATTTTCAAGAGAGACCTTCATGATTTCTAAGTTAAATATTCAGTTTCTATATGCAGTTTTCTTATTCTGCTGTTAAAAGAGAGCAGGACCGGTGTCTACTTAATTACACAAATTTTAACACTTGAAAAATTAAAACACAATTCATCTTTTTCTATTTTATTTTACATACAAGAGATGGAACCTTTGTGCTGTGTTTCTGGTACATCTGTGAATCTGTCGCACAACAGCAGTGGACGATAAAGCCGCTTCACTTGCCCCAGTGGGGTTTAATTTAAGCTTTAAAAAAATTATCTGCTTGTGCAAAAAGGAGCTGGCCGATCAGCGAAGCTACTCAAGACTAAAATAGCTGCTCAATGTTAAACATGTTGCAGCAGCACAGACGCTTTAAAGGAAGTTACATGAATGATCAGGGTTTCCTGAAACACTTAAAAGCTGAATGGTTATGATATAAATGCACTAATATGATGGTTAAATATCCTAAATAACAGATTTAAAATGACAAATATCTTTGTTAGTGAATTCATATTTATATTTATTCTATAATTTTGCATCAAAAAGGGGTTTTGGATTGAAAATATTACTTTTTTTGTTGATATATGAGCTTCAATTAAAATGTGATTAATTCATTATAATTAACTCAATTAAAACTTTTGACTCCCGCCAATATGAAAACATAAATACGTCTAGTACGTCTTAGGGCATTATGAGTAGATGTTGAATCTAATGAACCTCTGGTGTGCTCAGGTGTTTTAAGGTCCATTTGGATTCACTCAATGACAGATTAATTAGAGGAAGATTTTCTAAATCGTTTCCAAAGTCAGAAGTTTACATACACCTCAAAACATGCCCTTTAATAAACTTTTGAACTGCACAAATTGGGTCAACTCAACAAGAATTGGCCTCCTGACAGAACTCAAATCTGAGTTTTAATATAAAGAAATCAATAAAAACAACTGTTGAAAAGATCTCTCCTTAATCTGGGATTCAGTGAGCGGAAATAACTTTCTTAATCCTGACTGACCTAAAACAGGAGAAGTTTAGTCTGATTTAAGGTCAGACACAGAGAAAACAGGATATGTGCGGTACAAACCGCAAGCTAAAACTGACCGTTTACAAAGATGTCAGCTGATCCCTGGCCTAACCCTTTGCAAAAAATCTGAGTGTACATCACATCTAGAGATTCTTATTCTGATTATCCATCGAACTGTCTGTCGTATCTAATTATCATTTTACTATCGTACTCGAATTACACGTAGCAGCAACGGTAGAATAATCACTGGAACCAAATGAGTGAGTACAGCCGCAGCTAACATCGTCTTCTGGGTGCCATAAAACCCAAAGGAATTTAATAATTAATCTAGGAGGCAGCTTTTCGCCCCTTTGGGAGTTTACAGTGTGACAGACCAGATGGGATGTTGCCTAACGATCTGCAGGATGTTTTGAATATAAAGTGGAATCACATGGTGGATTTATAACAGGAACAGCAGCTGCTTATCAGTTCCTCTTAAGCTGGACGGTGAAAAACTTTCTCATGGAAAAAAAAAAAATCTATTAGCTTTTGTTTTCATGCAGATACAGGTTGGGTCTATTGAATACATTTCCACAGAATAAAACTGTCTAAAAGTAAGATAAGAAATGCTTTATGGATACATATGAAGATTATTGTTATAACAACAAAGGAAACACTTTTCTGTCAATGACTTTAATTGGAAAAAAGTCACAGTTTAAGGGAAGGAAAGAGGAAGGAAAGTTTGTTCTGCCAAAGAATGTGTTTTCTCCTTCCTCAGGAAAAGACGTGCGCTCACAAATGCTGAGTTCAGTAACAAGAGCAGACAGAATAACTGCATCTAGGATTACAGTAAAGCCTAAAAGTTATTTTTTAATCTTGTCGTTTAAATCCAGCTGCTCAGACAACAAACACGTGGTGGTTT
This sequence comes from Xiphophorus couchianus, assembly GCF_001444195.1. Taxonomy (NCBI): domain Eukaryota; kingdom Metazoa; phylum Chordata; class Actinopteri; order Cyprinodontiformes; family Poeciliidae; genus Xiphophorus; species Xiphophorus couchianus. The sequence continues at coordinate 28,496,577 of NC_040236.1, forward strand.
TCCTTGGGGCCTCACCCTGCGGTGTATCTGAGCTCTGCAGAGCGGTGGCGGCGGCTGCATCTCCAGCAGCGACCTCCTCCTCCTTCTCCCCGGTGGACTCTTCCTCTGATGACTCACTGAGGAACAGGAAGGAGGAAAACACATTTATGAGCGAGTGAATTCCCAAAGGAAGTGAGGTAAATCTGAAAGAGGGAGGTAAAACGGTGCCGAGTCATCGGGGAAAACCGAGGCTGTCATCATCCACTATTTTGACCTGTATTTAAAGGTCAAAATAAATACAGTCAGGCTGGACTCCAGAGTTAATTAATAAATGCAAAGTTATGCAAATGATGCTTTGATTAACCCAAAAACTTCCTGGCCCAGTTCAGTTTCACTCTTACAACCAACATTTCAGGAAGTATTTTAAACAAGATTCTGATTTCCTTCTTTCTGGGTCAAAAGTGATGATAAGGAGTTTCAGCCTCAGTGGCTTCTGAGCTGACAAGCATGCAGAGTATTTATAAATGTAAAACATTCCCACAGGTAAGGCAAGTAAGTCCAGTTTTTAAAAAAAGGAGAAAAGTTAAATAAGTTAGTTGCAGCCAAATGTGAAAACGAACCATGAGTCTTTTTGTTGAACATTATTTGTTAAAATAGCGTTACTTGAAGACATAAAGAAATTACGCTGTAGAAAAGGATAAATTCAAAATGTTTTGTCCCAGGTTATATGCTGTATATAAAAAGAAATAACAAATGGGTCAAAAGGTGAACCTCGGGGAACTTTTTTAGAAAATAATAAGCCTGTGCAGACCTTACAAACCATCCACTGGCAGCTGAAGTTAAGCAAAATGAATAACAAACATTTTTGTCTCATTACGTTAAAAGTAATTTCCTAAGCTAGCCCTTGTAACGCATTCTTGTTAACGTACTTTGCTGTGTCCACAATGCCGTCATCAAGGGACGCTGATCTGTCTCCTGCACCACAGGACTCCAGTGTTCCTCCTGCTTTAGGAGGCTCCACCACCACCGGTTCGGACATGGCGCTGGGCTCGCACGCGGTCACTGCAGGAGACAAACGTCACGATTCTTTAAACTTTAAACGCAGTAAAAAGCAGCTACAGGAACACATGAAAAGCACATCAGCTGGATTATTTTTCAGAGAGAGGAAAACAGAGATGTTTAGCAGCGTACATGAAACTTTGCTGTTTTTTTCTTACTGTTATCAAAATGTTATTTTTACAGAGAGGGAAGATCATATGCGAAACAACTTCTAGCAAGTCGCAAAAACCAAATAAGCTTCTGGACATTTGATCTCATTTCTTTCATCTTCTCAATCCGTGTTTGTTTTGAAACACAAGTTTGGAATGACCCTTTAGATATCTCTCAGTAGTCATATTTATTTTTATTAGCAGCATATTGACAAATGGCAGCACACAGTGACACATGAAAGATAAGCAGTTAAATAATGGCACAACTGACTCAAAGGGAACAATTTATAATGTAAGAAAATAACCCTATTAATATCATTATTTAAAGTTATCATTTATCCTAACTGTTATCAGGGAGGTGACATTTTTAGATATATTTTTAATATACAATAAAATATACAATACTGGCTAACCTTAAGCCCCCAACTCTATAATAGTATTAAAAAAATTAGGAATTATGCTTTAAAGTTGAGGTTCAAATTAAATGAACTCCATCATTTCTGATAATAAGGACCAAATATCCAGGGTTATGCCATGGCTTTAGAAACTGAAACAAGTGTTAGTGAGGGGTTTATGTATATATTTCAGCCTGTATGTATAATTTTCACCCTGTAGTTTAGAAAACAAACCCATAACAGATTCAATGCTCAAAGTTTGGATGCATATTCTGCGTCCAAACAAAAAAAGATTAAAATAAACCTAATAAAAATCAAGCTTTTGACCACAGCTGTAGCTTAATAGCATAAAGATGGCCACACAAAGACAAGTATTTTTATTGTCTAATAGTCAAAGGTTAGCGCTTTAGTTTATTATTTTGTTTTAAATATTGAATACAGGCTCTTTAAAGTTTTGTTTATCAGCTTTAATGTTGCATCCTGACAGGAACTACGTCTAATACTCCCCAACAATAAACGCGGTCACATCCGCGCCCTTTTTCCCTCGTTCAAACCTCTGTTGTTGCACGGCTCGGACCCCGCCTCGCTCCCTTATCACAGCTTTGACCTGTTTATTTAAGGGGGCTGACAACACGTTCCAGCAGCTTCGTCTGCTTGTTGTGGCAGGAGCCTATCATGGCTCGCCTGTCAGGAACAATTAGGCTCGGATAATGGGAAAGAAAAAGACTCCAGAGGTCGGAGGGACCAGGAACAAATATAGTTTGCTCAAACTAGGCCTCTATTAGGCAACCACAAACGGTTAAACTGAACATTTTAACCAACAACTGTGTCCAAATCAAAACATTTGAGATCCGCTCTCACTTTTAATGGTTCACATTGGGTACCGCTCAGGTTTGGGGGTGTTAAATGACCCAGTTCAGCCTGCAGAGTCAACCGTAGACGGATGAGGGTGGAGGCCGACATGAGGGGGTGAACTGAGACCCCAACCCTCTCCTGCGTCTTCAGTCTCTGGCTTTGTTTTGGTCTTGGGCGTGACAGAGACCTAATCAGTCATGGGTCGGTATGACATTGTTACGGGATGATAACCTTGAGTAAAAACACCACAATTTTATGGCATCACTGTATTTGCTTAAACTACTGTGATATATCGATTATAACAGTCATAATAATGTTATTTATACTATATGTTGGTTGTTTTTCCAATAAATATGATAAACAGCTACAATAGTTGATTGTCCTTTTAGGAAGCAATGATAAACAGAAATAGCCTTTTTCAGCTAGCTGCTTACTCTTGATTTTCTCTTGTTAAAATGCCTTTTAATAACTAATGTAAAGAAAATATCAGCAGGTTTGAAACTATGCATTGATGCCTTGAAACCAATCACTAGATCAATGTTTATATCTAGTGAAACTTTTAAAACCCTTTGAGGTGTTTTAGGCAAATATTGCGTTAAGCATCAGATTCAGAATTAGTCCAAAATGTATGTAAGCTCTCAATAAGATACATTTTGATAAATAATTTCCATGTAGAACATGAAACATGTCCAGTGCAAGCCAAGTTAAACTTTTCTTATTACAGAAAAGTACATAACGGCTAAATGTTGCAATAATCTGGTTGTACACAACTGATACTTAGCTAAAACTAAAGCGTCGTAGGCATGCTACAAAGTTTTAATAAGATTTTATGGCACAAAAAAATGTTATGCTAACATTACAGAAACTGGAAATTGTTTCGACGAGAGTGAAACTAGTCAGGGAGGCTGCCAAGAACGACGACACTGAAGGAGCTGGATGAATCTCGTAACAAGTGCTGATTGTGTTCAACGTGTGGCAACAGTTTCTTATTTCCAGGATTACAACACTGAATTATGTTTTCTTCCAACAAAAATATCCACATCTGGCTAAACTTTCCTGGATTCTTAAAGGAGAATGTGCTGTGTCTCCAAATAACAGATTCAGTCCAAAACCTTTTAAGTGTCCGCTACAAAGTTAGGAATAAAGAGTGAAATTTAAGCAACTACTTAATAAAAGTTTTGGCTTGTGAACAAAATCTAAGAAATGTCCTCAGAATATGAGCGATATGGAGAAGGTTTGGGATGCAGGGTGAGGAAATGTCACCAAACTAAACAAAACTGAATGTTGATAAGAGTTTAAGGTCCAACCAGGTTGTTGCATCATTATTCCATCTTTCATTTCACTTTTAGAGGTTATGTCACAGTTTTTTGTGGGCGAGAAACATTTGAAAAATAATTAGCATGCTATAGTTGTTTTATTTATTTACTTCTTTGCTGCAGCCTTGTCTGATTATCAGCCGAGCCCTTCGCATTCAACATCACATAGATTCTTGAGATTCCACCTCTCATTTTAGCTTTGAAATTAACAAAGCAACCTGCAGCTATTATTGGTGGGGAAAAAACGCCTTAAAGCTTCAGTAAATGATCAACATGGAGGACAGTGGTTGATGCTTTAAGGCCAACACAAGACGGTTTTATTTGCATTGCACATTTTCAGCAACAAGGCAATTGAAAGTGGTTTACATGATTAGAATAAAATAAAACAAATAAGTAAGAAACATTAGTAAGGGAAAACTGTCCATTGAAAAAGAGGCTACATTTAATGCGGTTCTGGTTATTATTAACCAGGGGAAGCTCTAAAGAAATGGATTTTTAGACTTGATTTAGCAGTTTTGCAGCTTTCTGGAAGTTTGTTCCAGATTTGAGGAGCATAGAAGCTGAATTTTTCTTCTCCACGTTTGGTTCTGATTCTAAGGATGAAGAATAGACTTAAACCAGACGAGTTGAATTGTCTGGAAGGTTCATATAATGACAACAGGTCTATAATGTGTTTTGGTGCCAAGACATCTATTATTGATAAACTAACTTAAGGTCTCCTTTCTGAGTTACATAGAACAGACTGTAGCTCAGTGTACGGACTTTAACACTGGGGTGATGCGCTTTATCTTCTTGGTTTTAGTGAGAACGCCAGCAGCAGCGTTCTGGATCAGCTGCAGCAGTCTGATTTTTTAGGCAAACCTGTAAAGACACTGTTGCAGTAATCAGTGCGACTAAAGATGAACAACAAATAGATGAGTTTTTTAGGATCTTCCTGGAATATACATAGTTTAATCCTGGAAATGTTCTTCAGGTGATAGAAGACCGACTTTGTAATAATCTTTATGTGACTCTGTAGTTCAGGCCCATCACTGATCAGTAGTTTCTAGCTCTAATAGCTGGAGCTGTGTTCACAATAAGATATTTGAGTAATTCCACTTCAAACAATCTTTCAACGCATTAAAATAATCAAATTGATGAAAAGTAAATGATTTATTTCACATCCTATGGCATCTTCTGCTGGAGTAAACACTAAACAGGTATTTTTTCTGCAGGTTACACTTATTGTGGGTAAAGATTTACTGCTAAGGATGAATCACCTGGTGGAGTTCGCCCTCCCTGTACAGACTGGCACCAGTAGAGATGCTGCAGTCTTGCTGATGGGAGAATGCTGATTATGACGATGGAGGACAATCGAGCTTAGCAGCAGCTGCCCCAGTCAGAAAGGGAAAAGCAGCAACAGTTGAAGGGACAACAACACTTTTATTTTTGGACACTGGTTAATAGAGAAGAAGCCAAAGTAAATCCCTAATAGAAAAAAAAACATTTGGCATGAATCAATAGAGGGAACCCCCACAAAACACAGTACAATTTCATCACAAATTTTCAGTTTCACTTTGATTAATCGACCAAACTGCAGGGGAAAATCCCCTTCTGAGGGTCTTTGTTTCTGTTTTCCCAAATGGGCTAAAGTAAAGTCAACTGAATTTATATCATAGATTGATTTGCTGACAGACAGAACTGGGCGTGATCGTCCGCATCCTCATTTTTTTTGGAATCAAACTAATGAGTTTGCAAGAAATTGATTTCATTAACAAATGAGCTTCTGCTTTTAAAAGACAGAAAAGCAAAATGGAAAATTCATCCAGCTCTGCAGGCTGGGCGACACCCATTCAGCAAAGAGACAGTCTGTGTTAGCTGTCCGACCGAGCCAAAGACTTAAAATACTCACCAAGTCAAGATTTACCTTTACTACAGCAAAAACTCAAAGAAAAATAAGTGAAATAATATATTTGTATTAGAAAATAAACTAGTGAATTAGCTTATGGCATAAAACCTGTGGATGTTCATCATCTTAACTCACATAAAATCCACAACAACCAACCTGTTTTCAGAGATCATTCCTAAAAACCTTCTTACCAAACCAGATTTTTAAAAATGAAGCTTGTTCTTCAGGATTAAGGCACTTCCTCCTACCCACACATTTTTTAAATTTTTAATTCAGCTACTCACGTTGCATTGTTAGATGATGAGTCTCTTCTCGGTATCCAACAAGTCTTTTCTAGGATTGTCACCCTTTTGCTACTCTCCTTTTATTTTATTTTATTTTTTAAATGAAGCAGATGCAGCACTAATCCTACAACTGACCAGGATGTCTACAGCAAATCATTCATTTTCAAATACTAGCAGCCGGCCGGCTCTGTTGGTCCCTCCTCCTGCTGTTACCCCACCCAAGACGAGCTCACCAGCGTCTTCCAGGCAGTCTCCCCTCCCATCTTCATTTAGCTCGGCCTCATTGGCTGAAAAAGCTCACACCATGCATTACATGGAAACCTAAAAAAGAAGGAGGGGGAAGTTGCAGAGAGGAAGCACGTTTCCCTTCCCACTGATGATGCTGAAACTGAGACCCATCCCCCACGAGTGAAATACCGCCTTTTACACACATCTACATGTAGGGTTACTATCGGACAAGTCGTATGCAGAAATGTTTCTGAAGGGCCGAGCTGCTTCATAAAGTGTTCTGCATTTAATATTGCATTTTCTACATGACCTACAAACCCTAACCCTAACCCTGTGGACAAACTTCAGTTAAACAAGCTTAACCTGGATGCCTTGATGACAAAGAAACATTCCTTTTACTGTTTTCTACTTTTTACACCACAACTCTAGACGTTTTATGGAGCACAGTTAATAAATTGATCATGAATATATTAACTAGAACTGCAAGCAGTTATAATGGTTCTTCGCCCGACCCTTACACCTCTCCACGTGCTTCCCGTCGGCCTTGGCATTACCGGCGCTCTGTGCGCATCAACCGATTCAACAAATTTTCAGGAGGTTAATTAGTGGAATGAAAAAGTGAGAGGGATTGCCGGATTCAGATCTTACTGGACAGACTGTAGCTACTTTTGCCTCATTTCCACTGAGAAGTACAGCAGGTGTCAGTACACGATTTTTTGCAAAAGTGGCCAAAATACTGACAGTACCGCATCATTTCTGGGCCCAGTTCAGTACAATTGTAGGCCTGTGGGATAAGGTACAGTTTGGCTAGGCTGGAGACAGAGGCATGACACAACTATGGCTGAAACAATTAATTGTGATAAATCGATTATTGAAAGAATCATCTCCACAGGGCAATGGCATGGTGCAGTTAGGGTGGAGTTACCAGTATCAACACAGTCCATTGATAGAGGGACAGGAAAAACAAATGAGACATACCAGTGAGTCATGTTTGTTGTTGCACTAGTAATCACAGCATTACATGTCTGGATTCAATCCCGCTTGGCCAGTTAAAGTCTAACTGGAGGTGGAAACACCAGATCATAAAATAGCGTAGGGAACAATGGGTCATTTGGAGGTTACAAAATTAAAAAAAATTTTTTTTTATTGTATTTCTCAAGGCTATGTTCTTGGCTCATTTTATTGCACTGCCAATCGCAACCACCAAGACCAGTGCTTTAACTTGCTTGAACTTTGTTTTTCTGACCTAATTTTAGGAATTTGAATAAAAATCTTAGCTGTCAGCTAAACTTTGCAGCTTGACAAGCCAATCCTGCTCTTCTTGTTTTGTTTTTTCCTTGCAGGAACATACCTGTTTAAACGACAAATACCAGAGGTGCGGCAGGATAAAATACATTTCAGGGCAACAAAAATTAGTAGAAAGGTGCACAACTTTAAGAAAGATGTAAAAACAACCAGAAAGCCAGATTTTAATCTCCCTTGAAGGTACATGAATCTAATCTTAAAACTCATTCAAATTACAGCATATAAGAGCTTAAGGGTATACATTTAAGTTTCCAGAAATATACTTATATAAAAGGAAATCTGGTCCCACTAAAAGAACTGACCTCGACTTGTACCCAGAGGTCTGCATGACCTCATAAATGTGTGCAATCGGTACTCTGTTGAAAAACGCAGCCAATGGCCAAGCGAGACAACATGACAGCCACCTCACCACCGCGTCACGTGACACCCAGAGCCGGCTGATCTGGTGCAACCACGCATGCTGCTCTGACATGCTGCAGGGCGATCTTAGCGCTGACGCATTCTAGAGATCATTTCTCTCATCCCACACTCAGCAAATATGCAACTTGCAGGAAAAGAAACACATGAATTACCAGTAAACCAATTAAGTAGACAACCATATAAAAATAGGCTGTCTTTTAATATCTTATTTAGTTGTATGTAGCTAATGTTCTTGTTCCTGTTGGCTTAAACAAATGAGCTATGCTTTACAGAAAGAAAAAGTCATTATGCAGTCAAATCACCGGATGGCAGGCCAACATTGTTTTACATCTTACTCTTTTAAATGTAACCCACTGAGGATAAAAGAAGTGTGATGTATTCTTATTAAAGCTTAGTGCTATTTTTGTACTGATATTTTGATAATGACAGTTTAGGGTTTCAGGAATCCAAATATAACCATAAATACGCAAGAGGAAGGTGAAAAATAAAGGTATAGCATTCCACAGTGGTCATAGTTTATAAAGCAATGCCAGCTACTCAGCATTACGATATCAGAGCTGGCCCAAAGCATAAGCAACCTTGGCTGCTGCTTGTGGTCCATCACAGCAATGGACTTCCAAGACCGCTTACTTCTCATAGCTAACTATATTTATTAACAATAAACGTCTTCAAAGTTATAATGAGTCTTTTAAAGTTTGGGCGTATTTAGGATGTTAAAGCACTGACAACTGAACAAGTTGTAATAATGAAGTTACATTTATTGTAAATATAAGTGTAAGTTCAGATTATGTTTGGTCGTAGTAAAAGTAGGAATGGGAAATATGGACTTTTATGAGAATAATTTGTGGTTTTTAGTACAATGACAGCAAAACCCTTCTAGAAGATATATTGTCTTCTGATTATAAATCAGTCAGAGCCTTAAAAAAGTAGAAAAATAATACTGCTGTGAAATAAAACTGCTCTTTATCAAAAAGGGTCCTTCACCTAAATAGTTCAGTAATTCAATTGTAGTGGTAAACTATACAGAGTACATGTGTTAAACGTATTTTAAGACATAAACACAACCTTAATCAATGATCTCGTGTTTTTTTATTTGCCCTAAGCCATGAAAATTAAAACAATAACAAAAATATATCACTCTGTGGACAGAGAATATATAATGCAGAAATATATTTTTATTTAAAATTGCTTATTTTTGGTCTCGTGTGATGTTTGAATTTTCTAAAAAAAATCTAAATTTTAGACTTTTATTATCTGTGAGCCACCATGATCACATGAACAAAATAACTTGTGTATAATAAATTTATGCAAAATACGAGTTAGACTTTTTAAAATTGCTTGACTTAAATATACTTTTCAATGATATTCTAACATATTGAATAATACAGTTAAATCATACTAAATTTGAGTTATATTTAATTGATTACTATTATAGTACTTTAACATTCTAATACTTTGGTTATTAGTTACTACTAATGGACTGTAATAATTTGCTTATTAGTTAATTAAGTGTTAATAATCACTTAGTATTAATAATACTAACTTTTAAGCTATATATTTTAAGCTTAAAGTATTATTAAGGTTCAAATAATACTTAAATAAGTATTATTATTAGATACTTATTACTATTGTTTAATAGTAAGCAAAGAGTCGACTTGTAGCCGAAAGAACAACGAGCCAAGTGATCCGGATCCTACGGAAATCACATCACTTGCTCATCTGAGCTACAATCATTTTATGGAAAAACCCCCCCAAAACTCCCAATATCTAAATTATGAAACGGTTGTAGTGTCTTCCTAAGTAAAACATCCCCGTGTTTTAAAAGTGCTCAATTTCATCCGAGAATATTATTCACTTAATTCCTTCGCTGCGGAGACAGAAACTTGTTTTATGATTTCTCAAACTCCATTTAAGCATCTTATTATAAACGTCACAGTAGCTTGCATGCTAGCATCACCAAAGCAGGTGTACATTTACAACGGACGGGATTTTAACCGAGGTCAATGAAACTGGTCATCAGTTAGAGAAAGATTATTATTATTAATTTTGAATTAACCGAATAACTTCATGAAGCTGTTGAGCTGAATGACTGCGGAATGCTTAGCAACGGACGGACACGTTTTTACTCTTAGCGTCTGCGCTTAGCTTTATTCCGCAAACTATTACTGTACATTCTTTGACATTATCTGAGCATTATGCCATCATGATGACGAGAAGAAAAATAGAAAAGATAAGCGCTGTGTTAATAACCACTTACCGCCAGAAGAAGCTGCTGGAAGACGTCTATCTGTGACGTTGACAACAGGGAAATGAAAGGAGCTCTGCTGCTTGCTAAGCTGCTGGAGCCAGCTGTCACTTTTAGAGCGCCAACATACACTAACACTCCCGTTTACGCTCACAATGCTGGATCTCTCTCTGAAAAATTAATTAAACAAAACAAGAAAACTCAGATCATTTAAAAATTTTACTGTAAAGTTTATTTATATGCGTAGTGTACCAGCTTCTGATGATTTAATATTTGTTTCAGGATACTCAATAAATTAGAATATGCCTTATTCTGAGGCTCCTTTGTTATACTAGAAGTGTTTTTTGAATAGAAACCTTTAGTAGTTATTAATTTGTATTAAATCCACATTTTTTTTTATTGATCTGGTGTAATATTCTAGGAATATGGCGTTAACAGTGGACAAGAATCATAAATAATAAAAACAAAGGTTTGAAAACATCAACCTGTGTTTAATTAATCTACCATATTTAACGTGTTTCACTAGGTGAATTGAGGTACAGAAACATAGATATTTCAATAATATGCTAATTGATTAGAGTTAGATTTTTTGTGTTTTTCTTTGTTACATTTACATATAAGTATTCTAATGTTTTTTAATGTAAGAGTTCACTTTAGTTTCATTTGAACTTACTGTAATTCAACAGAATATCAAAAGACCCTGGCAGGATTATACTGAGATTAGATTAATCTGGCAATTTGTTTTTTGCAGCATAGGTTTGTGCTGCCATCATGTGTTAAAAAGATGTGATTACATGAAGGGAAGGTAAATCTGCAGAGTTTATTTCCCTGTGTGGGTATAAAATAAAGATCTCTAACGCTATAATCCAAGACTGAGAAAAGGAATCAGATATATATTAATGACAGAAACATTCAGGCACTACATATTTGTATATTTATTTTTTATTTAATAATTATCAATAAGTATATGCTCAGGTGCAAAAATAGAAAAATACTTTTCAATTTGGAACAAATGTATGTTTTTAGCTAGCTTTTGTGTTGACATATCAATTATGTGTGTTAATTTTGCAATATTTTATGAACAATTTATACAGAACTGTATTTTTTACACAAAAGAACACATTCACGTAAATAGAGTACAGTCAAAAACACTAAATGTACTTTAATTGAGACTTTGTTGACAAATCAGCACAAAGTGTAGTGCATAATTGTGCGGTGATGAAGTTTGTGTCTTCCTTGCACACTTCAGTGTACATTGGTATTTGTGGTTGTAAGGCAACAAACTCAAAGACTTAAGTAGTGTGAATATTTTATTGAGATGCTGTAAAATTAAGCGTACAATTTAGCAACTCTAATTGTGCTATTTCCTCATCAGAGACAGCTGTCTTAAATGTATTTGCAGTATATTAATGCTGAAAAACTGTAAATGTGGCAGCTTTTAAACCAGGGGTGTCCAAAGTGCAACTCTGGGGGCATTTGGGGTCCCCCGAGTTATTTTGTGCAGCCCTCAAGCACAATTCATCAGATTCAGGACCTTCTTGCTGCGAAACAACTGCATCACCCTACAGTCGTAGACATGTAATACTTGTCACTAAATATTTTATTTGGAACAACTACAAAGCCTTTCTAATAAATCTCCTTTTCTGATACTACTATGTAAAATATAATATAACATCTATATGCCATGTGTAATATATTATTGTGTTAGCATTATAGCATTAGTAAGAATTTTATACATTTTAAAAACAGTGAAGTGAATTAAATTTTTAAATGGAAACCTTAGGTATTCTATTTTAGCTTTTCCTTGACAAAGATAGAATATAAAAATAATATATTTTTGGTTAAAACTTGTTTTTTCTTACTTACACACAGTGGGTAGAATAACCAGAATCTTTACTTATGTAAGAGACTACTATGTATGTTGTAGGATATTAAGACATTAGTAAAATTTGACTGCATTTTTTAAAAATAATGAAGTAAATAACATTTTAACAAGGGAAAGAATATGTACTGTACTTTTGCTTCTCTCTGACAAAGATAGAATATAAAGACAGAATATAAAGATAATATAAAGTTTTCACTAGCTTCTTTAGTAAATATAAAATAACATTTTACAGCCAAGCTTGTTGCATTTTTGGTTAAAATCTGTTTTTTTCTTCATAAGTTACACACAGTGGGTAGAGCTAGAAATGTGACACTTCATAATAATATTACTCAAATAAAAATAAAAAGTAGACTACTGCTAAAAATATATTTTTTAACTGGTAAAGTAAATGTAGCTAATTGCTGCCGAACAATGAATTTATAAAATATTCAAGTTTTACCGACTTGAATTGAATTGCTGAAATAACTTGTACACTGATATTGTAATTTATTTAGGAGCTACATGTAGTTGACAAAATCACCAACGGAGGATGTAACCCTACAAACTGATTTTTCTTCGCCCACAGCAACTCCTAGCGGCTTAATCTAAACTAACAGCCCGCTCTAACTGGGCGGAGCGTTTTTTTCCTCTAGCCCCTCCCTCCCATAGTGAGGCCCCTGACGTAGGCGTTAGAGGGTAGCAACAGTTGCCTTGAGACCCCGCCGCGCTATAGTGACTGTAGCCGTGGAGACAGTTACTTACCAACGGGCGCAACACTCAGCAACAGCAGCAGCAGCAGCATCTGGAAGTCACCGAGTGAGTTGGAGAGAGGGAAAGAGAGCAGAACTTTTCTCAAGGCAAAGGTGATTTTATGTTTATAAAATTTAGAGAGTGATTTCGCTTAAAGGGAGAAAGAAACGTATGTTCTCGAACGCGTCTTCCTGAATGTAACTTTCTCCTCTTTCTGGCATCCGCCCCAAGTTGCGAACAGCTTTTTTTCCCTTCCGTGAAACGATAACATTTCGCTTCTAATGTTCGCTCTGGAGCTGTTCCCAACTTCTACAACACCTTGCTTTCAAAATAGATTATTTGTGACTACAAATCCGAACTAAATCATCACTTTACACTTGTTGCTACTTACGTTGTTTAGTGGAAACCGAGACGTGAACGCTCCTTCAGCTCAGTTCCAACAGGATGGATGGATGAACGTATAGTAAAGTACGGCTAATGCTAATTCCGTTCCCCGACATGAGAGCAACTTCACTTGTGAGTTTAAACGTGGGTGGAGTTGTTCGGGTTTGCTGTGGGGGTTTCATAGAGACAACACGGTTAAAGTTCGGCCGTTGAAGCGTCGCTTTTTTGGGCAGTTTAAACAGGTGGTAGAGTAGCTAGCTAGCGTTAGCGCCGCTGCTTCTGCTGCTACAACTGTTTCCAACGTCCGCTACTTCCAAACTTATTCAATGTAACGTTCACGACGCAGTTTCTTTCTTTAAATTAATTAAATATGAAACAGCAAACCGAGCTCTAACGTGTTTAAACTTTTTTTTCTAGCAGCGTTAGAGTCTCATTAAATCGAGTATTTTACTTGATTTCCATCAAATTGAAATTGACCCTAATCATCACTTTTACATAATGAGATGAAACAAAATGTATCAAAGTTAGGTTGCTGTCAGTATTTCAGGCCTAACTTTAATAACACGATGTGTTGTTACAGCTAGGTGGTGCCACTGCATGGAGATTCTTAAATATTAGTCTTATTCTAGTGTGGCGTTTAAAGTCATTTTATTAATTTACAGGCATCACCTGACGGTTTACTTAATATTAAGTGATTGGAGTTATCTTTAGACTTCCCTCTTTCACAAGTTACTCTTATTAAATAAACTCTTTATAGCAAAGTGGTTGTTAATAGGGAAGTTGTAGAGCTACACATTTTTCTTTGTTCAGCTGCCAGCTATTTTGTCCATTTGCACAGCAGAAAATCCATCTGAATCTTAGCCATAACTCTAAAGAGAAATGTTAGATAAAGTTCGTCCCTTGTGATAGTTAGTTGCCCTATCATCCATTTTATAGCATCTTTTGACAACAAATTATATTCTTATCCTTTCAGGATTTTGTCTCAGGAGGTACATTATTTATGTTAACAAAAAAGATCCCACCAGATTCTTACTTGTATTTTATGCTGTTAAAGTGAAAATGATTGTTTGGTATATGCAGTGAGCAAAGATTTAGTTGATAGTTTCCAATCACTGATTCTTCTTTATTTTTTTTAAGTTGATTTTCTGAAATCTATAAATAACAGAAAATGTTTTCTCAACTTTCTGAATAAAATGAAAGAATATTAAGTTTTAACAAAAAAGTTGATTGGAAAATACAATAGTTTCTCTCTAACAGGCAATATTTACGGAGGTCTCTGCATCACTGAAAGTCTCCAAATATTGTAAAATTTTACTGATTGTAGAAAAGAAGACTCTGAGCAACTAAAAATTAAGTTAAAGTAAATGCTATCATGTCTCCTTTACAAAGAAAATTAGAATAATTACAGTTTTACTTTTTTTTTTTTTTTACAAATATGAAATTGTTAAAAAAATAAAATAAAATCAAAACCATAAGATAATCCATGTGTTTCCTTAAGCACCTTTAAAATAAATAACACTGATATTCAACAAAATATTTGAGAGGAAAAAGGTTCAGATTTAGTGTGACATGTACTGTTGTTACATTCATTTATTGTAGCTCTATAGGAGCCAAAGTGAGATTCACTCTTTCAGAATCAGATGAATGGTAAAAATATGCCACAGTTATTCCCTGTTGTGCAATGCACATTGGTATTGTTGACCGACTCTTGAAGTTGCAGCATCTAATAATCATCTGGCAGCGTCACTGTTTCCTGTAACTCTGTGCTTATCCACACTTCAGCTGGAACTGTGTTATGACTCCAGATGACAGTTGACACGACACTTGAGCGATCATATTGTGTTTTACACCTCAGGTATTTTTCTGTGATCAATCATTTATAAATTCCTCAATGTTTGGGCCAGGGGTGATGTCACACTGTGTGTGTGAGACAGCAATCAGCATTACCAAACTCTGAAATTAAACAGGATTTGTCTATTATTTCAAGGAAAGAAATTGCATATTAGAGAGAAAGATATTAGATTCTTATCTGAATTGTGTGATTTCCAAAATAAAGCATTTCCAGCTCCAGCATGTTACATGACAGACAAAACGAGACTCTAAACAAAGATACAACTGAGGAAATTTACTGTATCAGCTTTCTGTTGACATCTAACTTCCTGTTGTAGCAGTCTGAATGATGAGCCGACGCGGCTCTCTAGAAAATACAGTTCTGGAAGCTTTTAACCCTATTTGTCCTTCACCGACACTTAAAATAGCCGATTCTTCTTCACTCAGTAACACCTTACACACCAAACAGTGTTGATTTCAATTCTACCTGGAGCTGGAGACTGGAGCTTTAGTTTGGATCAGGGCAGGACGATATTACGGTACATTGACTGGCAGATTGTTGATTGTTACCAGATGATTTCTCAGTACATATCTGTTCTTTCAACATGTTTCTAATAAGCATATTTTTTTGAATATTTGCACTTACATATTGAAACACAGAAAGGGTTTTGGATGACTTGGACAGATCAAACATTTGGAATCAACTTCAAGTTTCTATT
Source organism: Xiphophorus couchianus (assembly GCF_001444195.1). Lineage (NCBI taxonomy): Eukaryota > Metazoa > Chordata > Actinopteri > Cyprinodontiformes > Poeciliidae > Xiphophorus > Xiphophorus couchianus. The sequence continues at coordinate 28,512,247 of NC_040236.1, forward strand.
TTTGATTTCTGCCTTAAAAACCGATTTGAATTTTATGAATTTTGGTATTTACAGCATAAATCTGACTTTTATTGATATGCTCCCTTTTCTTCAATTCATCTTTAGGTATAAAATTTCAGATCAAATCTGTTTCCTTTTTTGTAAAATTAATTCAGTTATTCCTTATATGATTATATAGATGAAAGTGAATGTCTTGAAATGTGAAAATATTGTATATGTTTGGATTCTTTCAGCTACATAGTTTAACTCCTCCTGAAGAAATTTAAAGCTTTGTTTTGAAGTGAGAAACTTTGATTAGTCAGACATTCCTCCCAGCAGCAATAACACCAAATCATAACCGTGATATCAAAGCGATGACTCTGCTGAAACTGCGAAACCTCCACTCGCCCCACCTCCCTGTCTAAGTGTGACACTGTTATGTTTACATGGCAACTTGATACACAAAAACACAGAAGGCATGGAAAGAAAAGGGGTCAGAGAGGGCCAGGGAGTGAAATGTCCTCATCAGGTATATTTTATCTCTCTCATTCTGGCTGCTCTGCATACCTTCAGTTTGTAGAGGCAGGTCTGAGAAAAGGTATGTGGAAAGCACTTGATGGAACAGAGCAGAAGTAATTAAGGAGATTGTTGTTTTTAACTTTCTGTTTTAGGTCACGTGTTAGCTTTTAAAATTTGAGGAATAACCTATTTTAGCTCTAAGCACAACGCTGGCTTGTAACTTAGCAATAAAGAGTTTCTGCTGTGTTCCATAAAGTATTTTGATGGATTATTGTATTCTATTAACAACTCTTAGTCATTTTGCATCTTGTATGTTTAATGGATCTCTATGTGTGCAGTCAGTAAGCAGCAGAACAGCTGCAGAGATCTCCTGGGCAGTGGGTGACCTAACACAGCCTTTAGTCAATGTGTGTATGAATTTTTTGTCTGCATTCATATCTGTATGATGTCAGTGTTTGCCAATGATGTATTTAGCAATCCTGATGAAACCATTCACTTAGATTATACATAAAAAGTTGGATTTGTACAGTAACATAACCTTGAATAAATACCACGGTTTCAGGTTATTATGGTACTGACATAAACATTAAAAACAAATGTATGATTTAATGTAAGGAGCAATTATTCTAACTGGTTCAAAAATCTTTATGAACCAGTTAGATGGATTATAAAAAAACATCGGAAAACATTTCCAGACAGCTGAATTTCTAAAATAGCCTGACAAAATGTTGGCGCCTTCTTTCATCCAGCTGAGCAGCAGTGTATAGCAACAGATGGAGAATGGTTATTAGTTTTTCTATGCTTCAAACAGCTGGAAAAATGAAACTAGAAAAATGTAGCTGCTTTCCAAACCATAATACTTTATATATACTTCTTCTGGTGAGTGTTGTGTGTCAGATAGAGCTGCACTTGCTTTGGAACGTGAGCTCCTTGGCTATTTTTGCTCACATCTTTGTCATATTTTAAGACCGTTTTAATGGTTTATTGCAGAACTCGAGTCGTGGCATGTCAGGAAATCACAGAGCGAAACTGAAGGGCTGAGAGGAGAATGCCTCTCTGGGGCTTGTTAAGCAGAAATTAATAGTGCCATTAATGCATTTGAAATGTTACAGGTTCATACTTTCCACAACTCACTGGTCTGTTAAGTGATGCAATATTATCTGTTGATAGCAAAACTGTCTCTCTTGCTTTAAGTTTGTCTGAAAAGATCTTGGAAAATGCAGGTTTTCACTGCTAGGAAACGGAGAAACAACTCTTGTTGTTCCCTCAGAAAATGCAGTCACTGATTCGCCCCGGTGTAACGGTAACAAGCTGAGGCTTGTTGTGAAATGAAATGTTTTTCAGTCTGTACCCTCGGTCTGATTGTATGTGTCGGCTACATACCTTGCGTTACACCTGCTTGTTTCGTGGCTACACAACTGGTAATTAAATTTCCTGCCACAAACTGAAGACAAGGCACCAAGATTTGCATTACAATGACCCACCCACTCTCTGAGTTCAGGCAGATTGCTGCAGACCCCCATTGGCTCCCACTTTTCCTTTGTTTTGCTGAGTTAGAGGCTACTTAAGAGATAGCAATTTGGTAATAAAGAAGGTCTGTTCGTGTGAACCTTCCTTTAACTTCTAAGCAGGCCGTAGATGATTCTTTTGGCTGTTAGTAAAGAATGAATTTGAGGTGGTAGATTTTCTGGTCAGTGTTTCACATTAAACCTTTTAAGCGGTGAGAAACAACTTTGTTTCAGCCTAAATGTGGAGGTGAATTTACTGCCTTTAGTGTTGATTTTTAACCGTTTTCTCTTCCTGCATCTAAATGTGAGTTGTATTGTGTTCTTCTGGAAGGTATTTATTACTTTAGAATATGTTTTTTGCATGGTAATAGAGATTGTGTCATAATTTTATCCTGTTTCTGGATCAAAAAGCAACCTCTAGCTTTTGTTTTCATTGGTCAAGAGTTGAAAGCTTCTAAATTAAAGGTAATTATGGAACAAAAACCTCTTAAATTCTGTTAAGGACTTGTTGCTGGTTCTGATGTTCACCTCCCAGCAGGACGGTGATGCTAAACATCTAGCCAGAGTTACAACTGAATGATTTGGATCAAGCACAGTAAACTCTTAGAATGGGCCAGTCAAAATTTAGACAAATAATCGGTGGAACATATGTTCAGGTTTTTTTAGAGGTTTGGCTGGATCTGCAGTGTTTAAAATTAGCTTGGCTAATTTTACCTTTGAGATCTTTGTTGAATAGCACAAAAGTCATGCAGTTTTGCAGGCAGTTAGTTTGGATGTAAGACTGTAAACCATGAAAATCCATTAGCTTTCTGAAATGGTGTCCTGGAGTCTGTTCATGACAGTTCTTATTAAAACAGAGATGAATTGGATTATGCTTTTTCAAAGCTTATGTTTATTTAGGATTATAGTTTGTTTTTATATGAAAAAGCACATCCAGGATTAGTCATTTGATGAAACACCTCCAGCTTTTCACCCGAGGGTGTGTGTAACCTGGGATGGAGTTTTTTAAAAAAAGCATAAAATGAAAAGATATTCTGAATGTGCTCAGTTTGCTTTTGATTCAATATTTTGTACCATTGTCGTTTTGCTAGAAATTGAGCCATTGTGAAGAAAGAGATTAATAAGATTGTAGGGAATTTCTAGCAGCTAGGATTTACTTAAAGCAAGTATTGTGGAAATAAACATGTAGGCCATGTGTATCTGAATCTGCCACAGGCTCTGTGTACATTTGATAAGCATCAAGTACTTAACTCTGAGTCTGACGGTAAGATGTGAGCGCAAAGAAAAGACACTTGGATCTGTCTCAGATTCAAAGCACTGATGGCTTATTGTCAAGTACTTCCTTTAAAGGCATACTGTAACTACAGTAGAGTGATAACTGAGCCAGGCCTCTCTGCAGTTAATCCTTGCCAAGAAAGTTGACTCTTTTAAGTGCAATGTGATGCATATCTTAGGTTTCCAGATTAAAAATGCTGCACAGTTTGTTTTTATTCAGCCAAAGGCATTAGGGCCAGGCTAAAAATTTTTTGTTGTAATTGCTAGAATAAGGTCATAACATTAGCAGAATTTTTTTTTATCAAAGTATGAGAAAGTAATTTTAATGAAAAGAAAACCTTGATGGAGTTAAGTTTTGACGTGACCAGCTCTTCAAGTCTAGAAACGTTTACTCCCTTCTTTCCTTCACAGTTATTTGCTCAATCTTTTTAAAATACTGCTACTGATAATAAGTTGATGCTAATCTGTTAAAAGATTACATCTTTTCTTATTTGTAAAATCAATACCAAAGTATAAGTTAACAAGATACTCAACATTGCTCATTTTATTTGTAAATAATTTGTCATCTGAGAGTTACCATAAAATTACTACTTAATTTTTTTGATATTATCATTTTATTGTGGTAATATTCTGAATTTATTCTTGCGTTATTACGGCTTTATTCTGGTAATGTTATGACTTTTTTCCTCTATTATTACAACTTTATTCTTATTTCGATTGTCATACGACTTTATTCTCTTAACACTGATTTTATTCTGGCAATATTATGACTTCCAACATTGCTGCTATTCACCTATCATTTTGACTTTATTGTACAACTTCTCGTAATATTTTGAATTTATTCTAATAAATCTTTTTTCTTATAATTTTCTGACTTTATTCTTGTAATATCATGACCATTTCTTTTAACTCCATTATACAAATCAGACTCTTTAAAACGATTTGCTGTAATTTGTATAACTTTCTATAACGTACACTTCTAACTTAATTTTTAATTGCTCCATTGATACTGAATGGCGCTAACTTGGCCTTGTTTACTCAGTAATAACTTCCACATCAGTGTGTGGCCAGGGCCAGCTCCAGTTTCTACTTTCTGACGGGTGTGATCAGCGATCAGGGCCAGTCAAGCGGGAAATTAGCCAGTTCCGGTCACCAGCCGATTTCTCTATATAATTCTAGTGTGTCATTATTGTAGCTTGACATCAGACAAATAAGTGTGATGGAGAGGAATGCCCATGCATTAATATAATCTGATAGCATCGCTGGTTGCCTTCATCTCTTCCCTCTTCCCCCCTCGTTTTCTGTTGGTTGATTTTTCTGGTTTACGGTCAAGACTCAGATTGTGGAATTTTATTAGATCAGCCTCAGATCTTAAGATACCAAATTGTAAGGATGAGGGTAAGGGGTAGATAAAGGTAGGAGGCAGTGGAAATTTGGAAAGGGTTAGATGAGGTATGGTGTGGGGGAGGAGGTGGCGAACATACAATCTCCATGGCAGCAGTTTGATCTTTCTCTCTCCGTGGCTGTCAGGTCTGCAGTGCACACAGTGACAGAGTGGACAGGTTGTGCTGATGGCCAGAGGTGGGGAGGGGAGGAGTATTCTTGGATCAGAGGCAGTGGTCGGTTCCTCTTTTCTCTGTTAACCCCCCCAGCTCTGCCATCTGCAGACACCGAGAGCTGCTTTGATTGGATTAGCCATGAATTAATGAGACAAGCTTGAAGAGCAGCTTCTGCTGTGGAAATCTCTCATATCTTAATTTGCTCTTTGTGTGAGCATGTGTGCATCAGATTTGATTTTTCCCAACATAAATAACTTTAAAAATATATTTAAAACCATATATTTAAAGGTAAAACAAATGTTACATTTTAATGAAACCTGTTGCTTTTTGATGAAGAGTAAAGCTAATGTAGACATTTGCCTTCCTCATATCTTTTTTTAAAGTGTTGCTTTAGTTTGAAATGAGTTTTCACTGAGTTGAAAAAAAAAAAAAAACAGTTGCTGAGTTGTTTATTGCCTCATCTGACCAGGAATCTTTGGAAAAACTTCTGCCTGACTTGTGTGTTTATTTTTTTCAATGTTGGAGGTATAAAGTTTCTAGAAAAAAAGCCATTGTTCTCTTTATGACTCAAACAGTGTTCCTTCTTTTGACCACTAAGTGGTTACAAAGTAACAAACTTTATCAAGCCATAGCAAAAACATTCACAGCGAGTATCAAGTCTGTACATTTCTATGTGGCTTCAGCACTAAAATAACTCTGCCCTGAGGCCCCCCTGCTGTCTGAAATTAACAGCTTACATAGTATTTATTGTTGTAAGTTTCTACTTAGCGTGAGATGGAGGAATCAGGTGGGGGGATGGCATTGTTTAGTTTGGGAAGTATTCTGTTGGTTGCGTAGCAACAGGCTCCTGGAAACGGGAGTGGACGGTGTTGCCACTAGCAACCGTTGTTGCTCTGCAAACAATGTGGGCCAGTGCAAACACGAGCCAAGACTCTGGGCTCCTGCTTTTAATTGAACATCTGTATGTGTTTTTCAGCGATTGAGCGCTGTTTTCGTTTGTTCTATCAGTGACACAGCCTTAGATTTTGTCTTTGCTATTGACATGATGAACTGTGCAATTACTGCTTGTTATAAAGTTTCTTGTTGTTTCTGTGAAGCTTGGGTATTTTTTCAATGGAGGAGCTGCTGTGATGCTGCTAAGTGCTCTTCAGGGATTTACTTGCATAAAAATCAGGCTCAAAGACTTAACTTGAAAACAGACTTTTTGGATGAAGTTGTCTTTGTGTTGGACTCAGAAAAGACTGGCTCTTAACATCAGACTTCCCTGAGTATTGGTTTTTGCAACAGTGTAATGTGCCTCATGCTGTGTTCTACCTTTGTGCCTTTCTGAGCTGCTGGTGGGGAATTTGTGTGACTTTTAACCTTATCCAGACATGAAGCAGAAGGACTTCTCTAAGGCCCCATTCTTTGTTCCTACTCTAACTTAATGATTTGGCACACTTCAGCCAACTTATTTAAAGTTTGACTTTACAGGATGAAATCATACAGGTCAGCAGCACCCAGTTCTAGTTTGTTTTGTACCATCATGACATATTACCACCCACTCTTTAATGACATAAATTGCCCCCTAGGGTTGTGTCACTTCCTCTGGTGAAAAAGACAAGTTACAGAGAAAAATTATAGGATTGCTGCCATGTCTTTATAGCCTGACTCACACTTTGGGTTCAAAATCCCAGACTTCAGTGATATTTGAAAGTTGCAGGAGCCTTTTAAATGTACACTTGTTTATGTTGTTCTCAGGCATACAAGTTAGGAATGAAACTATTTTGTAAAATACGAGAACCCGTTTACAGGAATTGCTTTTGTTATCCCTAGAAACTTTTAAGATCTATCTATTTTAAATATTAGGAACATTTACATTTCACCACAGGTCTTATTGACTCAGTGTTAGTCATGTAGACAGATCATTATCTTTGTGACTTCACATTGAATATGTCACTGGAGGCGCAACAGTGTCCCAAGAAAACCACATTACTAAAAGTAATTGCTCTCTAGAACTGAGGAAAGTTATATTTCCAAGCTAAAGGAAAATGCACTGGTTTTCATACTCTGCTGTTTGCAAGATTCACCAGTAAATCAAGATGCATCGATCAAAAAATTTTCTGACTGCTTTATAATCACCAATTCTGTATTACTCTGACCTTTTACTTGTTTGAGCTTTTTTTCAATTTCTTTATCAAAACTGTAAATAACAAAATACTAATTTCTTTTTTCTGGATGAATGTAAAATTCAATTTCTCAAAACTATTAAAATTGACTTTGTAAGTTCTCATTCTCCTCACTGGAAATCTAAAATCCTCCAGGTTATTGCAGAATTGTCTCTATAAACCAGTGATTTAGGGACCCATCATCACCCTTGCTAACAAGCAGAGACACAAGTCAATGAGATTTTTCAGTCAATTTTTAAAAGTTCATTCACTTATTCATGTATTATTCAAGACATCACAACCAGAACAGTTGGTTGCAACAATGGTTATCAACTCCCATTATTGGACATTATCCCATGTGTATGTAAATTATGGAATGAGGCAGATGGAAGAAGTTGAATATGTGACCATAAGTGACACAAAGCAGTTCCACTAGATTCTAAAAATATTGCATATTATTGCCTATACATGTTGATTATTGTTATTATTTCTTCCTTTAAGATTTTCAGGCACTGGTTGCTTTTACTCCCCACTTAGCTGACGAGGAATGAGGCAGAAGGAAAAAGGTGAAGACGTGCAGTAAATCCCCCGGGGCGTGGAGTTGAACTCTAGAAAGCTGCGCTGAGGACTGTAACCTCTAAAAGAGGCATCTGCTCTACCAGCTGACCCACGCTGCGACTCCAGAGTTGACATTTTAAGTTGTCTATATCATGTTATGCTATTGCTTTTATTTATTGCAGTGGTTAGCATTATTAACTGCTACTCTTTGTGTTGAGTCATACCTTAGATGTGAAACTTACAAAAGATTGCCAACACTTTGTAATTTAGCATGTTTCATGTCATTGCTGTTAGTTTCTGCTTTCTGCTATCTGCTGATATTTCCCTCCCAATGTGACTTCTTCCTAGAAGTTTCTAAATCTTTTTTGAATTCTGTGATGCAATTTTTGAAAGCCTTGTTGACTTTTTGTCTTATGAAAAGAAAGGCTAACTCAGTCCTCTTCACTCAGAAATGACTTCCAGACTGAAAAGGGTTATCTATGGCCTTTTTGCACCTAAGAATTATGAGTTTACTAAACAGGAAAAATTTTGGGGGGGTTTCTTACTGATTAGACTTTATTTAATTGAATCTAATCCATGTAATATGACTTTCATCTTGAGATGATAATTTGAATGGATACATTATTATTACACAGAATCTCTTTCAGTTAAGTTGGTTCTGACTAAAATTACTAAACTTTGCCTTAGACAAAACTAAACCTAATTATTCAGTAAAGAACCTATATAAAACGTGCTAGTCCTTAATTTCTATCATGATGCAGTGTTAAGCTAGTGATCTGAAATTCCTACATCTCATAGTGAACACAGTAGCTTGTGTGATTGTTTGAATGAATGATGATCATATTTTCCTGAAATGATCCACCCAAGCAGATGTTTTTCTGTGTGAGCTCAGCTTTTTTCTTCAGAGCTATTCGTATTTATTTCCACTTCCTTTTTGTAACCCTGATTTTGTAGTTCTAAGCATTTTTAAAAAATTTTGCAGAGCATGGTTTGGGTTCTTTTATTCGTCTCACAGCTTATGAATCCTGTCGACTAACTTTGGTTTATTATTTGAAATTGAAAGTCTTATCAAATAAATATAACAAACACACATACAAGCTTTACAGGGTTTCACCCAGTGTATTATAAGCCTGGCGGGCCACCAGGCTTTACTTGCCACCCCCACCAGGCTAAGCATTATTTGTTCATTTTAAATCATTTGTTTATTTACTGGCTGGTGTTTTTAATACACCAGCCAGTAACAGTAAAGACGGATTAAGTTAGGTTTATAGATGACAAATTGAACTGGGTGCAAGGGAGTGCACACCAATTGTGCCGGCCTTGTACCTACCCATTGGCCTCACACGTTATTTCCAAATTATGATGCCTGCCTGGGCATGTCCATATATTTGTAATTTTTTACATTTACCAACACGTAAACACGGTTTCCTGGAGGAAGTCTTACATTTTATTGTCAGTAGCATTGAGCTAAACGTCCTTAGGCTTTTCTTAAGGGTGTTTTTGCTTTGTAAACATTTTGAGTCCTCACTCCATATTTATTGTGTTTATAAAATGCATAATGGACAAAACGTTCCTCATCAAATAACTTAAAATTGGTTCTTTACTCTCTTGTTATGTGTTGGCTTAGCTATGATTGAAGTGGGGCTCGTCAGAGATGGCTTACTGGAAACTGAAATAACAAAGTTATGCTCACTAACTGACTAATAATCATAGGATGTCGAGATCAGGCTGTCTCTTGTAACTTTTCACAGATTTTTAATCTTCCGTTGGTCTGCTAACTATCCTCGTAGCCCCAGGTTTTCTGCCGTAAGCTTCATCTTGCTCATCAGTTGAGCCCACCGCCCAGCTGTGCTGTCGTATCTCTCACCCTTATTATTGCTGCTCTCCTCCCCCTTTCCCTCTTTGTGGTCACACTCAAGAGTTCCTGTGGAAGAGCTTTATAAAAGAGGGATGAGGATGGGGAGTGAACACAGAGGGGTGGGGAGTTGACTCATGGTGGTCGTCATGGAGTCCTCACCATAGCAACCGACAAGCGTTTACAAAGCATTGAGGAATTTCCTCATATCAGCTGGATTATTGGAGCCCATGGAGACGGCTCTCATTTAAAACTCATGCTGGATATCGTCAGGACCTTAGCAGGGGCTGAAACCCCACTGCCGTTTTCATCTTTTTTCCCTTTTCTTTTTTTCAAAAAGTAGGGAAGTTGTGTTTTTTTTTTTCTTCGCTCTCTTCCCCCTTGCAGTACCATTCTTGTGCATGCCTTACCCCAGCTCTTTCTCTCTGTGTCTTTGATTTTTAAAGAGCCTTTGTGTCACTCCATTTTTAGCTCCCCTTTGCTATGCTGCACACATTGTGACCCAGTGGAAAGCAAAGTGGTGGCAGTGGGTTCGGCCTTCAGGAAATGGTGCAGTCTTGTTGGTAATTTTAGCTCCTGTTCTGTTTTGATAGTAGATAGTGTGGGGTACTGTTGGGACCTCCTATTTTTGGCGTTGATTAAAACCAAATGATATCCAGTGTGTCACTGAAAGTTTTGGTGACGCAGCTTGACTTGGTATAGCCAAAACACTCTGCCAAGTCTTTTGAACGATGATTACTATAATTGACTGTTTTTAGTATCTCAGTTAGCACAAGTAGCATAAATAACACAACAGCTACTGTTTGTTTCTTAGTAAATCTGGATCCTCATCATAACCCTGAAATTTTGCTAACATTTCCAATCCCCTCATTTTCAAAGACAGATGAATAACTGAAAAGGTTTAAACCAATCACCTTTGAGGTTCTCCAGTTGGCCTTCCTGTTAGCAGCTCAAAGTCTCTTTCTTATGGCTGAATTCAACCACAGGCATGTCTTGACATGTCATAGGACATACATTTTCCTTTTTAAACTGCACTTCCCCTTTTACTGTCAACTTACTGACGTTGTTGTTATATTTACAGTATTCAAACCCCTCTTGTTATTCAGTGATCAAAAAAGACTAAAAATGAATCTGGTGATCTTTTATGCTTTTGGAGACAGCAAAAGTCTGAACAAAACCACCCAAACCATTCAGTTCAGAAAACTGAAACAACAAAAATCCATAAATAAAAACCTAAGCAACTGCTAATATCCAGCTTGTGGGTCTCTTTTGCTGATGTCAAATTACATATGTTATTATTTTACATATGTTATTTCTTTCTTTAGTTACTTTTGGTGACTTTTAGTCATAGCTACTTTATTTTCGAAAAAATTGCAACAAAGAGGGTCTGGTATGTTCATTGACTGCAAAAAAATTGGATTTTTCATTTTCTGACTGACCAGCCAGTGACCAGGACAGATTCTTGATTCAATTCTTTTTTTAAAGGTTTCATTGGCTCTAGTGGCCTTTACTAGAGCCACTAGTAAAGGTCACTTTTACTAGAGCCACTAGTAAAGGTCACTTTTACTAGTGGCTTTTACCGACCTTTACTGACGGTCAGACAGGAAAGTGGGTAATGAGAGATTGGGAAGAAATGCGGCAAAGATCAACAGGCTGGGACTCAAACCTGTGACAGCTGCGTTGAGGAATAAGGCCTCTATACATTGGTTGTGCTTTACCCTGCACCACCATAGCACCCCGAATCTCTAGTTTTAAATCTTAATATTACCTCTGAATGTTTTGTGAAAGTTTTGTTCCAGATTAGTGTATTATCTCATATTTATTTTCACTCTATGAATTCTAGTATGCAGAACTCGGAAGCAGCATCAGACCCCCCCACTGGTGTGGCAACACTACGGACATCATCATCAGCCCAGGCTCCTGTGGTACAGCCTGTCCCAGCCTCCCAGCAGGTAGGGACCCCGCCCATTAACCCACCTGCTGTTTCTAAAAGGACAGGAAAAAGCCTTCATTGATTGGACTTCCTAACCCTGGATAGGATAAAATGTCATTCAGGAGCTTATTGTAAATATTTTGAATGATGTTAAAACTGAAAGCAGTAAATTCTGAATGTGCTAAAGATTAACTGTACATGTAAAACCAGCAGAAATAGTGTTACATTTATTATTTATCAGGAATTTTAAGCTATACTATTTAAAGTTCATAACTGGTGTCTTTTTTTATCAGTTGGTGACACAAATGAGCTGCTTGATGGCAGAAAATTGGACTGCATGCCACATAAATAAAGCCTACACCTCTCATCTCATTTCCATGTCGCTCGTTCCATTTCTCTGTCTTCACTGCTTTTGTTTTTCAGTAAAATGTCGACATTATCTTTTCCGAAACAATGAAAAGTTTAACATGTAGTAATCAGTGTTTTCTTGATAAAGGTCTTCTTCTGTTGTGTAGACGTCTAGAGTGTTTGTGTGTGTATGTACATGCATACCCATGTAATTGAGTTGTGTCTCATATTCACACAGAGGGTGCTGGTTCAAGCCACAGGCTCAGCTCAGAAAGGAGGACAAGTATCAGTATCCAGGGTCCCCCAGCAGGTACACAGTACCGTGCATACCTGTACCGTGTTCTGAAAATAGTTGGACACCCCTTGACTTTTTACAGACTGCTTTAAAGATTTTCAAAAGTCTTTTTACCAGTTTAATTTAGCCAGAGAGATATACGTTCTTTTCCTAAAACATGGTTATTTGGCTACGAAAGAGCACCCAAGTTTCAGATTATCAAGCTTTAATAATTTATTCATTTTCAAGTGAAAAACAGCTGTCCAAACCAACCTGACCCTATGTAGAAAAGGTAATTGCCACTTGTGCTACCCTTGACTTTTATTAAACCACTCCATAGATTTTTAAGTTTTTTTCCTTTTGAGCCACTCAGAGTTGGACTTATCATGATTTGGACCATTATTTTGGAGTAAATCATTTTCAGTGCTCAGTATATTCTCAAAGATATATTATTTATTTCTTTGTGACACTTTCCATTCAGAAAAAATAATCTTAAATTTGGTTTTTGTTAAGACTTAACTTACCAGCCTGTTTCTCTATAACAAGGTGTGTTTGTGCGCCTCTTAAGGATATGAAAAGTTTCATTCTGTGGCTGAGCTGTCAGATCACAAACACCCAAGTTTAAATGAGGCTGTTTTTGAGCTGGCACTGCTTCCTTGTTTCCAATTTGATGGGAAGAAACACCCTTGTTAGGCTCCCTTTTTCCAACTCACTGAGGTTGATTTGGTGAAAAACAGTTGTCACTTTGTTAGAAGCATTTCTACTGAGAAACATGTTTTTGTAAAGGAACATCTGCAAGATTGTCTCCAGCTACCCACTTTTCGTTTGAAACGCATGCACGTGTCATTTATATCAACATTCACATACTAAAAATGTGAATGTTGATATAAATGGAAGTGCAGGAAGCAACACTAAAATATTTACAGCTAGATTAATGTTGAAAAAATAAAAGGTGCAATTAGGTCCAAAATTAGACTTATGTCTGACAGACGTACGTTTATTGTAATTGTTAACAAAATTTTTATTTTGACTGCAAATAATATGAACATTTTGTAGTGGCCCAGCCAGATTGCAAACCTAGATTTGATAGGTAATCTGTGTAAAGAGCTAAAGATTAGGGTAATGGTATGGAGGTTTTCCAACCTCAAAGACTTGGAGCTCATCACCAGAAACGGATAAAATGGTAAAAAAAAAAAAAAATACACAAAAACCTAATCAGCAATTCAAACAGTGATTTGAGGCCAGTAAAAAATATTCTTATTGTTGAGATGGGTGTAAATTATTTGTGATATTGCATTCATATATAAAAATGTAAACACAACCTTTTTCTTTTTATAATTGATGCCTGAGGAACTCTAGTGATAAATTTCTTTTCAGCAAAAAACTTAATCTGAATCTGCCAGGAGAACGAACAGTTTTGGGATTAACTGTAAAATATGTGACATTATGATTATTATTTTAATTTTTTGGTCTTCAACTCATCTTAGTCTCAGTGCGTTGTGTCAACCTGCTGCAGAGTTTGAGTGGTATTCCTGAAGGCTTGAACCAAAACCCAGCCGTTTGTTACAACTTTCTCTCCATTTTCATCCTTAAGTAGTTCCTACATCTCTAGTTGTGCATCTGCATCTTTACAGTCTGTTCAAGTTCGGATTCATTTTATAACCAATACCAATGAATTTAGTTTCATTGTCCAATTCCAATTTTCTTCACGTTTTCGTAGCATCCACATCTATTGGCACCCCAGGTAAAGATGTGTTTTTTTTACTTCTGTACTACAATCTTAGAGAAAAATTAAGAAAAGTGCAAGCTTTAGTTTGAATACATTTATGCAATGTGGAAGAAAAATTCCAGACAAATAAGTTATGCTATACATTTTTTTTACAATCACCAGAGCTGGTCTATGTTTTTATTTTGTACTTTTCAGTTTTGCCCACGGGACAGAACTTGGTCTTTTTATCACAATGTTGTATCACACAGACAGAGGAATCTTTGACCCTTCTTCCTTTCATAATCTCTGTACGTTGTTCAGAGCTAGGGGTATTTTTTTATGTCAGAAATTCTGCAGTTTTACTTTATGATTTTGTTCTATAGACTCAGATGGGCACTGAAAACAGTTTCTTGTGAATGATTATTGTGTCAATGTAACTGGAAGTTATGGATCATTAATGAGCTGAAAGACCCAGTTATAACCCATTTTCAGTTTTCTACCAGTATCTTATTAGATTTTATATAAAAGGTTCTAGTATTACATGGAGTTAATGATGCAATATGCTCTAATAAACAAAGCAGAAAGGCCCAGAGCCTTGGATGTTTTAGGCATGGCAAAACATCTGGCATCCTTCCCAACTGCTGACATGTTTATAGATTATTAAGGAGATATGGTGACCCCTCAATATTTACTACAGACCTCTAATGGTAAGCTTTGGAGATTTTTTTTAAATCTGCTACTCTCTGTGTGCTATGGCAGGATGGACTCTCTGTCCAGCATTGTTTTTCAAAGTTTCAGTTGGCTTAATAATCATTTCTCTGATATTAAATATGTGCAAGTTTTGTTGAGAAGCCATGTCCTTGTAGCCATTTCATGACTTAATAATAATAATAATAATACAATACACATCTGCCTTTGTTGAATCCTGTGTTTTTTTGTTTTTTTTTTCCATTTTGAAGAGGAGTTAAGCAAAATGGGACTCTGTGTCAAATTAAACGTGTATATTCCAGGGAACCAGGAAGTTGTGGATTAATAATCAAAGATTTCATTCCCATCAACTGTAGAAAGGATCAATTCAAAGTGTTCATTAGTTTTCAGACATATTGTTGCAGCTGCATTTGAGATATTTGGAAGAAAAAAGGAAAAATGTGGGATTTTTCCTTCCATTAAATAAATTCACTTGCATAAAAGGTTGGATTTTTCTTAATTCTTAATTTTTAGATTGTTCCGCTGCAGTAAAAAAAATGTTTTTTACACACCATTATCTGGGGGTTTTAATTGATGATTTAAAAAAAATATTTGAATAACTTGTGTTTTGGACAGATTGTGAATAAGCCAAGGGGTGGACTGTTTTTTTCTGCTATATTTTATTTAATCACTTAAATGCATTTTTTCCATTTCAAAGCTGTTTTAACTCTGAACACGACTTTTTGTACTGTGTCTTTTTATACAAGCAGCAGGTGCAACATGTCTACCCGACTCAAGTACAATATGTAGGAGAAAGTGGAGAAGCTGTTTATACCAACGGAACTATGTAAGCTCAGTTCTTTAATTTCACTGGTTACAAGGTGTTTTATTTCTGTCAAGGAAGTTTTACGTAATAAAAAAAAAAAAACACTCCCCATGACAAAAACCTGCAGATATTTTTTCCAGATTCTGACACAGACTCACAGTTCACACCACAGTGATTACAATCTTCTTAAATTATGCAAGAGTGAGTGGTGTGTTGAAAACATGGTGACAGATAAGATTTCCCACACCACTTGTCTCCTCATGTTAACTGCATCACCAACTGTTTTTAAAGTGGCTCCAATCAAAATGCCATTTAGGCTAATTAAAGCCCAGCTGTTTTTTGTTTTTTTTTTTCTTCTTTTTGCAGTTTTATTCCTTATTGTCGATCCAATATGACCGAGTTTTGTGACGTCACTCTTGTCGCTACAGTTACATACCAGCAGCAAATCATTCCTGTGGGCTAAATAAGGGATATTCTGATCAAAATTTAGATTTTGAATTCTGATTTAGCTATTCAATACATCAATAATCCAATGATTACTGCAGTTTAGGGCTGCAACTAACGGTTATACTAGTTCTCAGTTATTCTATCTACTATTGTGACAATCGAATAATCGGATAAAAAAATTGCCCATTCTGAATATTTTTCATTTAACCAATACAATACTAGAGATACAATGAAAAACAGATAATTCATTTTATACATTGGAAAATAAACTGATGTTGACGTAGCATTCCTTTAGCGAATGCTTGATCATTTGTAGCAAAAGATGCATCTACAGCTTAGAAACACTTTTAACATTAACGTGGAAAAATCCATCTCTTTCTGCTTGATTTAACATCAATACTGTGTAGAAATAATCTATTTACTTTTCAATTTAGCCAATTAATAATTTGATGAGGTGCTTAATAGGAAATTTTTCCTTTAGTAGAATTTAAACCAGGTGAAGCTAAAACAGCCACCTGAGGAATTTTGGGTAGAACATTTTTACAGACAAAGAAGTTTTTGTTTTTTTAAATCATAAATGCAAATGTATATTTTTGTACAGTTTTGGCTTACCAACTGCTCTGACTGTTGCTTTTTTGAAAATGCCCTTTTTTGAGTCTGTCTCCTCCAGTTAACTATTAATTTATTACTAAATTAGTTGACTATTACTCCAATAATCGATTAATTGTGATTATTCTGATTAATCATTTCAGTATGTGTGAGTGTGACCCAGTAGAACTTTGGTGTGATGCATTCACTGAGTGAGAAATGATTGGAACATTTGAGTTTCCAATTAAAATAAAAATCGGCAGCTGATTTCTTGGTGCATCTCTACTTTCATCAAACTTCCTCTCAAACAGGACAAAACGAATTTATTAAATGTATTTATGGTAAAACTCAAAATGCACCTGAAGCTAACCGCATTGATCTGTCCACAGCCGAACGGCCTACTCCTACAACCCGGACTCCCAGCTGTACGGACAGGGCAGCGGGGGGGCCTATTTTGACTCTCAGGCCGGAGGAACCCACGTCACCACGGTGGTGTCCTCCGCCAGCAGTGGCGTGCCGCCTCACGGCATGGTGGGCATTGCCATGGACGTGGGCAGCAGCCACATCATTTCCAGCGGCAGCACCTACCTGCTGCACAGCGGCGGCATGGAGGGGAACCGCAGCCACATCTCACACTCGTCTCGCTCCTCTTCAGCCATGGTGAGTTGGTCCTGAGGTAGAACTGGGAAAGTAACAGTTTTCTGTGGATTCTGTCGGCTCGGCTGGGAGGACCTGTTTCCTGATTAACACTCCTTTATGCCAGCAGTCCACAACCTGATTTGAGTTGTTATACCTGTATGACCACACACTGAGAGCAAAGTGGTGCTAGGCAGCTAGCTTGTAGAAGTGGGACTTTGCCTTAATTCAGGGCTGAATTGTTTTAAGGGTTTTCACGGGGCATTCGAGAGCCCGTGAAACAAAGAAACCCCTGGGGCTTCTTACCATTTGGCCCAGAGCCCGCTGGATCGCTCCTAAAGCCTGGAACGCTGCCTGCTTCTTTTTCCTTCTCTTATGTCTAAAGTCTGGCATCAGTTTTGATTAATTTTCCTCCATAGATGTCTCGCTTTAGTCATTCAGTTAAACATTTAATCAGGCTCAAATAATTTAGTTTCTTTCTTTCTGAAGAAATGAATGTAGAGTTATTTTATGTTATGCTTGATTTTGTCATAATAGCTTCTAACGTATCTGCCTATTTGGGTTTTTAAAAAGTTTTTTGAAGTTGAACCAACTCTGGGATGATTGACATTGTTGACCCAGGTCTTTATTTGACCTGTGACCCTGTTTGTTGTTCCAATTTGCATACTTTAGTGAGTCAGACCCGAGCCTTCACTGAGCTGATTAACCCTATGAGTCCCTTGATTTGCATGCTTTTGTCAGCCAATAATGGATTTGGCTGCAACACTGACTGATTTTAATGGAAATGCAGAGATCTGGCTGCTTGCTAACAGTCTTATTTCCCTTTTCTCTTCTCCTCTTCTTTCTCCCCAACATTATACCCCTGCAATCTTCCTGTTTTCCCTCTCCCTCTTTCTTTCTCTCTCTGTTCTGCCTCCTCCCTTTCTGTGTATCCTGTTTTTTTCTGTTTTGCATGCTTCTTTCTTCAGCTTGAAATGGCGATTGAAAACCTCCAAAAGTCTGAAGGGATTGCAAGTCACAAAAGCAGCCTGCTCAACAGCCATGTAAGTCAACCAGGAACTTTCTATGTAAAACAGAACAGAAAGTTATGGCTGAATCTGTGCACTCTGTGTTCTGCTTGTGTCTGCTCAGTGAAACACTGTTTGCTGCTGGCTTACTTTCCCCTTCCCAAAATTATTTGATTAAGTTTCATTCTTGACTTAAACTCATGTGTGCTGTCACGTTTCCTTATACACAGATTTCAGATGATTTCTTTGATACTCTGCATGAACTAATGCTGATTATTTGTTTTTTCTGCTTTTTCACAAGCTAGCTTTTTTTTTGGAGGGAAAAAATTAGTTAGATGAACCTAAAGATTTTTTTATCCCCTAGATCAGTGACTCAATGCAATTGTCTGGGTTTCCTTGGATTGAAGACCTTTTACAAATTTGAATAATAATCTAAAAGTGGCTCTTTACATATTGTAATGGGGTTCCAATTGATCTTGTACAGACAAATAGTAAATAATAAGTAAAAAAAATGCAAACTTGTCCACATTCTATAAACTTAGTGCTTTGTTTGGATTAAATATTAATAATTTGTTTTTCAGCTGCTGTTTGCATGGTATCCCTGCCACAGTGTCAATAATTATATATTTTAGTTTTATTTATTCATAAATGGTGAAACAGAATAACACAGAAAGATTAACACTCTGTTACAGAGGCCTGAGGTATAAAGATACAGATAAAATAAACTAAATAACACAACATCAAACACACTGCATGTTAAATCTAAAGCTCTTAAAACCAACTTCAAAATGTTCACAAATTATTGTGTTTTTTGTTTTGTATAAGAATTCTTTCAATTAATTTAATGACATATTGATTGCAAGAAGTCTGATCAAATTGCAGAGATAAATCTTCAATCTTTTGCCTTGAGTTTCTGTAGAAAAAATGTTACAGTGGTCAAACATTTTAAACTGTTTTCATTGGCCTTTCTAAATTGCATATATATGACAGATTCAATGTTCCAATTTTTTTTCTCCTGCTACAAAACACTAAAGAACAAAGACAGCTGCTCAGTTTTCTTTCAGGAGCATAAAAGACTAAAGTTTTACTGAGAAATTGTTTTTAGTGGAGACGCTCCAACAAAACGCTTCTGTGGTTGAGTAGAGGAAAATATTTAAATTAAAAGACAGAAGAGGAAGAGTAGCAATACATCTTTACAGTTTTATTTCACATATTTGTCACCTTTACAATTTATTTTATTAATGTCACATTTAATGATTTCACTTTATTTTTTTTGGTCACATTAACGTTTTTTATTTTATAAAAACATTTTATGTATCATTGACTTTTTTATTCTTCACTTTTACATTTTTGTTTTTAATTTGTCACAAAGCTTATTAATATTTTTGTCACATTTACATTTAAGGGATTTTATTGTGGTGTAGATTTTGGTCTTTGTTTAACAACTGTGGTAATAAAAATTAAATGCATATCGACTAACGTTTCTGTAAATATGCAAGAATAAACCAAAAGGCTATTTTTCATTTGTTGTTCCTGTACAATGACTGTCTACCTAAAAATACTTTAAAATACTTAACTACAGATAATTTGTCAATAAATGCAATCAGTGCAAACAGTAAATACGAAACAAAGGTAACTACAACACAATTTTTATTAAAAAAGTATAAGAAATCATTAAAACTAAATTATAGATTTGAATTTAAATTGGGAGACGTGATTTAAGGTCTTCCTTTTAACGTTGAACACCATGTGGGGGCGACTGTGGCTCTGTGGGTAGAGTAGTCGTCTTGTGATTAGAAGGTTGTAGGTTTGATTCCAGCTTCCTCCTGCCACATGTTGATGTGCCCCTGAGCAGGGCACTTAACCCCAAAACTGCCTACCGATCTGCGTATCGGTGTATAAATGTGTGAGCGTTTGTGAGTGCGAATGGGTGAATGTGACTCTAGTGTAAAGCGCTTTGAGTGGTCAAAAAGATCGGAAAAGCGCTATATACATTCAGACCATTTACCATTTATGTGTCCAAATTGTGTTTAAAGTTCAGTTAGTTTAACTTTAGTAGCAGTTTTTATACCTCTAGTTATTTACAGCCTTAGCTCAGAGGTAAAGACAGACATCGTCATGGGTGGATGTTTAAAAATCAGAGGCGGTGTGATGTGTGCATTATGTGGCGTTTGATATGATAAAAAGATCTGCTCCTCTCCTCTGCAGCTCAGGTGAGCACCGCAGAGCAGGTCCGTCTCCTGGGAACGCTCAGGATGTGAATATATTCTCCTCTATGTTTGCAGCTTCAGTGGCTGCTGGACAACTATGAGACGGCGGAGGGAGTGAGCCTGCCCCGGTGTTCCCTCTATAACCATTACCTCAGACACTGCCAGGAGCAGAAACTGGATCCGGTTAACGCAGCGTCCTTCGGGAAGCTCATCCGCTCCGTCTTTATGGGCCTAAGGACGCGGCGCCTCGGCACCAGGTAGGAGGACGCTGATAACAGTAATCACATAACTTTTCAAGAAGTGATGAATATGATCATGCTTATATGTACTGGAGAGGGACTGGTGGAGAGTAATCATAGTAATTACACTGATGGAAAGGCTTTTTCTCACTGGTTTCTGGCTCTTTTCTCTCCTTCAGAGGCAACTCCAAGTACCATTACTATGGCATCCGGGTGAAGCCAGATTCTCCCCTGAACCGGCTGCAGGAGGACACCCAGTACATGGCGATGCGGCAGCAGCCTGTCCACCAGAAACAGAGGTCAGACTTTTATCAACAGGTGAAAAATAGAAAAATACAGTTTCTAGGTTGACTTACATTTTGTTCTTTGTAATTTGTGATTAAATAGTTTCAGCATTTAGCCATTTTCTGTCCAAACCATTTACATTTTGTTAAAATTTTAATTTTAGTTTTTGTTTGGTGATGTTTCGTTTGAAGTGTTATAGATACTATAAGAACCTTCAACTGTTCCTATAATCAAGTGTTTATAAATAACAAACCTTAGCAGTAACATGTAATTGATGACAGTTAGGCCTGTCGCAATAATCAATAAATCAATTAATTGCACGATAAATTAAAACGAGGTCAGTAATTTCTATTTGAATGATTGTTTTTTTCTTTTTCTACTGAAAACTGGATGACAAAAGTCTCTGGTTTTCTCAGTTTCTCAGTTTTCTGGCCTCAGCTGTCTTTTTTTAGAAGGACGGTTTTGTTTACAGAAACTTCATAGTTCATGTTATTTGTTTCTGCTGTTTTATTTATTTTTGATATTTAAAATATCTTCCAGGTCCAATGTGAAATATTCATTAGAATTTAAAATGTATTGACCTTTGAGAATATTAATACGATTACCAATATATTACTTGAAAATTGTCTCCAGACAATTATATTTATCCAGCAAAATTTGCCAGAAGACAGTATAATTAAAGTACTTTTAAAGTTTTGTGTAGGGGTGTCAGTGCCATGTTTTGACTTGTAAAACTGAGTTCAGTTTTCTAGGAAACATAACTTAGTCATCGTTAATTCATGATTTAATAAGGAGGTGGTTGCTTTCTCCCAGAGGGCCTGACTGGGTTGGGCAGCTTTCTTTCCCCCTCAATGAATGAAAATGTTATTTTAAAACAGCTTTTTGTATTTACTCAGGTTATCTGTCCACCATTACAGCTAACATGAATGTCTCACTCTCGTGTTTGTGCAGGTTTAAGCCTCTGCAGAAGGTGGATAGCATGTCTGACAGTCTTTGTGGAAGCTCTCAGCACTGCAGCAGCACCCCAGAGCAGTCGGTGGCGGCTCAAACCCAGCAGCACCAGCAGTACATCGGTAAACACACAAGCTGCCTTTATGTACCGTTTTTATACATTTTTCCCCCCCAGATTTGATATTTTTGAGTTGCATTTGAAGGTCTCGTTTTGGCACCATCACAACAGATTCCCATAGATTTTGTCTTTCCTGCCTGGAGATGTTGGATTTATAGATGAACACTCATCCATGTTCATTTCCACAGACACATCTCACTCCTTACCTCCGTTTCCTTCTCCGGACCTTGGGACGCAGCCTCTTCCTGAGCGCATCAGCATGACTGATATTAAGAAGCTGCAGACGCTCTACAGAAGCCACTGTGAGGTGAGACCCATCTCTGCACAATCATTTCTGGTTCATAGCTGCATGTGCTTCTTAATAATCATTGAAGTTTTTTTAATTGCAGTAATAGAGTAAAAAACTGGAATATTACATAGAACAATGACTCGCAGTGTTTTGTATTTTGAAGGTTTTTATGTCTGTGTTTTTGTGTATGGTTGACTAAAAAAAACAACTAAAAAGATTAACAAATGACTGGCTTAATTTGACAGTTACTGCAACTCACAGTCTGCTGTATCCAAAAATACTAATGGAAAGTTAAGTGGAAGGAAAATGTCTGCTAGAAAATGTAAACAGCCGCCATGAGTGAGAGTAATGTGAAGCGAAGTGGAACGACTGATCACTTCCATTTAGAGCTGGGCGACTTGGACTTAACTTTTATCGTGATACTTTGTGTTACTATTGTGATAACGATAAAAGTGACAATAAGAACTATTTATTATTTTTCTTTTAGGCAACTGTTTGGCTGTCATGGCATGACTTTTAAAAAATATACTCATTTGTAACACGCTTCTTTCGAACACCTGTGACAAAATGAAGTGTGATTTGTTCCATTAGACGGCACACAGTAACTTCATTTAATCATATTTTCAAATTAATTGATTTTTATTGATACTTTTATTGAACAAACATTGGGGGAAATAATAAAACTAGAAATCACAACAGTATTTTTCAACATCTTTAATTGGAATTTATCGTAGCAACAATAAATCAGAATTCTTATCATACTAATAAATATATCACGATAAATGATAAATTTCTTAATACTTCCATGTCTCCCTATCACTTTGTGTTTATGGAATATGTAACACATAAGCCTCACCTTTTTGATTTGAATTGGTGAAACACAAGAAGTTTTTTGTAACGAGTTAATTTACTGATTTTATGTGTTAAGCTGAGGCTTATGTCGCTCACGTTTCGTCACATAGTGAGTGAATCCGGTGCTTCTGGATTCATATGGTAATCAAAGCTGAATATTCCAAATACATTTACAATTGATGGTAATTTAAAGTTCATACGAATGAAACCACATGGAGTCTGTTTATGGTGTGAAATAAAGAAACAGCTGAGATTCCTTCATAATGTCCTAATGTTTTGAAAAAATTACTTGCGCTGCCTGAAGATGGAACCCAGATAAGAGAGCGGGAGAAACAACCCAAGAATTTGGGCCGTTGGATCCTGGAGAGAGGCAGCGATTAAAGCGGCGAAGCTCAGGGTTTTATCATATTATCCCTGCCCTCCTCTTGTCCGGCGTCTCCACACACCGCCTTTGTTCCAGCCGTCTTTTCATCTCTGCACAGCTTTCAAGATATGCCAATTAACCTTTCAGTGTGCTGGGTGGACATCTTGTGTCTTTGTGGCGGCCTCCCCTCGGGCCTTTGTGCCGCTGTGTCTGCGGACGGATGGACAGACTCCTGTCTTTGTCCACCGTCACATTTCTGCCACTCTAACTGCTCCCAGGGACTAATCTGTCTGCTTTGTGTGATCTTTAGCAGCACAAGAAACAACAAGTTGTTAGTATGAGGAATGTATTTCCTTACAGCTTAGTCTCTTTTATTATTACTGAGCTAAATGTTTGAATTACAGCTTCAGTTTATCAAAAGTTTTAAATATTGGATAGGATTAATAAAAAAACGCTATTATCATGTTCATTTACAGTATATGGACTCAGTACTGCATCAATGCGACGTGGTATGGACATGATCAGCCTGTGTTAAGGAAGCCCAATCTGCTTTATTATCTCATCTTCATTGTCTCTCATCTTCCTCTTGATGCTCCAGAGATTCTTTTAGGAGTTTTATGTCAATTAGGCCCAGTGATACCAGGTGTTGGTCCTATTGGCAGAAGTCCAATCCTGCTGGAAGATAAAATCAGCTTCTCCATAAAGATTGTCAGCAGAGGAAAACATGCAGTTCTTTATAATTGTCTGGTAGACAGCTGTGCTGAATCTGGACTGTGACCAATGTGGCCCAAATCATCACCGTCTCTTTAATCTTCCTCCAAACTCTTTGGAGTTTCACCTGAAAACGTCTCTGCAACAATTCTATCTCTCTTGCATTTTCTCTCCCATACTTTTTCCTTCCACTCAACTTTCCATTGATATGCTTGTATGCAACATTCTAAACAATCAACTTCTTTAGTGGGGACTTTTTGAGGTCAGCAATCCTCTATTGTGTAGGCTCCAATAAGATATTTCTGTATTGAAAATATATATATAGATTGATGCAACTTTATAAGAAACTGAATTTTAGTTTTCATTAGCTATAAGTTCTGCTGATGTCATCAAAATCAGAAGAAATAAATGCGTGAAAATGATCTCTGTTAAATTAATCTAAATAAAATTTTAATGATTATAATTGAGACTCTCCCAATAAAAGCAATTAATCAATTATTCACATGATAAATTAAGATGAACTTGATAATTTCCATTCTGATAATTAATGTTTTTTGAAGTGCAGTTTTCCTTAGAGAGACTTTATAATCCATTTTATTTTTGGTTTCACTTGTGTGTGTTTTATTTCCTCTTTATTTATTGTTTTTTGTTTGGTTATCTTCAAGTTTCATTGTTGAATATTCTGTAAAGTTTTAGTCTTTCAGAGGAAGAACTTATGTCATTATCGTTATAAAACTCGAAAATCGTCTTAAAACATTATCATTTATACCAATAATTTCTGGGACAAATTATACTCTTAACAGTATTTGTTATTGTGACAGGCCTAATCTTATATATCGAGATGTACCTGTTTGTTTTTTTTCTTCCTGTTGTCATGGTAACACAACAGTTTTTCCTGGCCAGGCTTGAAACCATAGAAGTTTAGTGAAGCGTTTTGGTGTAAAAACACTGGCGTCTCAAACCTCAGCTTTGATTTCTGTGAAGGCAGAGGATCTCAGAGGTGTAGCTCCTCCGTCAGTGACTCGGTTTCTCCTCCACACTCTTTCAGCCTGTTGTTGTCGGGTTGTTTTTCCTGCGTCGATAGAAAGCTGCGAGGCAGGACGAGTCGCGCGCGCTTGCTCGCTCTCTCCGTCTCTCTCGCTCACTGGCTGTGGAGGGACGAGGAAGGCAGAATGTACTCATTTGGAGGGAATGGGGAATTCTTCCTTTTGTTTTGGAAGCTCTGTGTTTGACCTGTTGCTGGGGGCAACTGTAAACACGGTTGCCATGGCGATGGGCGGAGAGGAAGCAAAAACATATCATGTGATCGCGACTTGCGCTGCTGTGTAACAGGATCCTGCTGCAAGTGTTGACCGTGCTGCACGGAGGAAGAGGAGGCTCAGCGTGTTCTGGGCACTTTAGTAAGGCAGATAAAAACTAAATAAACAGATGATATCTGGGAGATTTCCCCCCCTGAAGGAGACTCATCTGGCCTGACTACCGACACGTTGTAAACTTGTGATCTCTGTAGAATCAGGTTGTCACTCATGCTGCTGCAGCAGCTCACCTCTGATTCCTTTACGTTCACCGACACGCTGCCATAACTCAAGCACAGAAAACAGGAAATAAGTCTTACAGGTGAGTTCAGGTCACTCAGAGCAGGAAGACGTATCTGTAAAGCTGCTTCACAAAAGCACTGAAACCTAACCGACTCTGTGGATGACTAATGTGCAGGGAGCTGGGTTTTTGTCGAACCAGGAGGACCCAGGTTGAGGCTGCCCGCCCGCCTGCCTGCCTGGAGAAACTTTGTTGTGTGTCTGGTTGCCATGGCTCAGCTCTGTGTGTTTTCTCTCCCCGCCTCCCCTCTCCTTCCCTGCCTTGCTTCGCTGCTGCAGGCTACTTTGGATGTGGTGATGAATCTGCAGTTCCACTATGTGGAGAATTTCTGGCAGAACTTTTGGAATGCAACAGCGCCATCTAGTGACGGCAGCACAACCGTCCCCAGCAGGTCGGATCAGATGAAAACGGCTCTCTGTGGGCTTCAAACCACCCGAGTTCAGAGCAGCAGCATTCACGTTGCTTTTGTTTCTTTATGTTTTGTGCAGTGATGATGAACTGGAGCGAGTGATTCCCAGGGAGAAGCTGGTATCTTTGTGCAAATATGAACCAGTCCGGCTATGGATGAGGAGCTGTGACCACATCCTGTACCAGGCCCTGGTGGAGATCCTCATCCCCGATGTGTTGCGCCCTGTTCCCAGTCAGTGCCCCTTGTCACATAGTAGAGAGGGTCTGATTAACCTTTGACCTGCTTTTATGATGCTTTACATCATAAAAATACAAAATCGTAGAACACGGTCAACAATTTGAACATTACATTTTGTTAAGTGCCATCATATTGTTGATAAATTTTTCATTGATTATGTTTCAATAGCAAATTGTTATTTTGTCTAGATTTAAAATCCTTAGCATGTCATATGAGGGATTAGCGCTCCCAGCTTAGAAAAAATTAAGCTTAACTACAGTCTGTCATTCCTTACAGAAAGTAGAACTTCAGCTTAGCTCTGAAATTTCCAGAAGGCCGATAATATTTTCCAAATCCGGGATGTTCCCTGACCTGCGGGTAGCTGTTCGCTCTTTCCCATGATCACGATATCCAAACGGTCGCTGAGCTTGAGCTCAAAAGAAAAGACACTGAAAGTCAATCTAACTGGACAAACACATAACCAGGAAGCAGATTGTTTTATTTCAAATGCATCCACCAAATCCTTCCATGTTATTGCACATATTGATACTGTAATGATGAGTTTAGTTTGGCAATTTGCGATGTGACTCTGCGTTTGTTGGAGGCTGTCTGCAGTAACTATCACAGCCTCTGTGCTGGTTTGTAATCCAGGCCGTTCTGTTTCTTCAGGCACTCTCACTCAGGCTATCAGAAACTTCGCCAAGAGTCTGGAGGGTTGGCTGACGACCGCCATGACCAGCTTCCCGCAAGAGATCGTTCGCACCAAGGTAACCGGAAATCTCCAGAAAGACATTTTACGCTGATTATTAGGTAACGAGAGGTAGAGAGAGATAAATCTTTATTGTCATTGTCACAAGGACAACGAAATTTAAAAGGTGTCGTAATTAGACCTGATATTAAATACCGCTCGGGCTGCAACTGATGATTATTTTACTATTGATTATTCTGATGAGTAAACAGTTGAAAGAAAACTGATACCTTCTTCAGATTTTTCATCTGACCATTTTAGCCTTTTTTTATACAGAATTAGAAATGCGTTAAAATTTGTAAACAAATAACTTGATTTCTTTTTTAAATAACAAAATAAACATATTGTTGCCTAAAATGCAGGAACCTGGCATTCAGTTAGTGACCGCTGATCATTTGTTGCAAAAGAGTAAAAATAAAAAAACTTTTACAGCTGATCTGTTAATTATTTTTTCATTAACCAATTAATATTTGGATTAATACATTTTTTTGTACAGAATTTAAAGACTTGATTAATCCTGCGCATTACAGATTTACAGACCAAGGTTTTTTTTTTAATCTTAAATGCGAAATGTTTGTTTTTCTCTCAGCAGATGTTCTTTCTTTGAGTCTTAATGATCGATTACTGAATTAGCTTAATATTATCATGACTAATCGGGTGAGTCGCTGCGTGTTTTCCTGTGCAGGTGGCGGTGGTCAGTGCGTTCGCCCAGACTCTGAGGCGTTACACCAGTCTGAACCACCTGGCCCAGGCGGCCCGCGCCGTTCTGCAGAACACCTCCCAGATCAACCAGATGCTCTCCGACCTCAACAGGGTGGACTTCGCCAACGTACAGGTAAGCTCCGCCTCCAGGAGGCTCAGCGGCCCGCTGCGGCTCCCCTCTGACCGACCCTGGGTTTGTCCTACAGGAGCAGGCGTCGTGGGTCTGCCAGTGTGACGAGGGCGTGGTCCAGCGTCTGGAGCAGGACTTCAAGGTGACCCTGCAGCAGCAGAGCTCCCTGGACCAGTGGGCCACCTGGCTGGACAATGTGGTCTCTCAGGTCCTGAAGCCTCACCAGGGGAGCCCCAGCTTCCCCAAAGCCGCCCGCCAGTTCCTGCTCAAGTGGTCCTTCTACAGGTACTGAGCGGCGCTGAGGCCGTTCCTTAAAAATCCAGAATAACGATGAATAACGATTCATCGTCGAATCTTTGACGTTTCTCTGCTTGCAGCTCCATGGTGATCAGAGACCTGACTCTGCGCAGCGCCGCCAGCTTCGGCTCGTTCCATCTGATCCGCCTGCTTTACGACGAGTACATGTTCTACCTGGTGGAGCATCGAGTTGCCCAGGCAACCGGAGAAACTCCCATAGCTGTGATGGGCGAGGTAAGAGAGGTCATATGGGATACTCGCAGTTAGGGCGGGATGATGAATCGATTTTATCGATTTATCAAATTTCCTGTTTAATTTGTGGAAAATTAGGATTATTTTTCACAAATTAAACAAAGAATCAATACATTCTTTGGGTTTCCATAGTGATATTAGTAAACCAAGAACTACCGTCTGCCTCTGACAAGATGGCTTCTATTTATTTTGACTTTGAATTCAGATCAACTCAAATGTTGGTTAAATTTTTCTTAAGGAAAAAAGTGAAGAAAACTAAATTGATTAAAATCAGATCGCACAGCCCCACCTGGAACATATGCTGAAGTTTTCATAACTCTTGATTTTTCTATCGTTCTGTCACATGGAGCCATAGTCATAAAAATAAAGACATGCCGCACTTTAAAGATTTTAACACAATGAAGCCACTTGTGCTGCTTTGGTTTGCTGCGTCAACCATAATTTGAGTAAAAAATATTAAACACTGACAGGATGTGAACAATTAGAGCGTGTTTAAAAACGGTTAGCAAAGCACCGTTAGCCTAATGTCTCGTTATTTTGTTTTGTTTACAAATTCTCCCTCAAATCTTAACTTCCAGTTCAGCGACCTGAGCTCCATGATGCCGTCGCTCCTGGAGAAGGGTAAGCCTTTGTTTTCTGAAACCTTGGTTGCCATAGCAACACGTTTTAACTGCCAGACGAAAACGGAGAATCCTCTTCCTCTCCCTCAGATGCGTCGTTCTCAGACGAGATGAGCAACCTGGACGGCGACGGCGCTCCGGCCGAGCCGGCGGTGAAGAGGGAGAGGATTGAAATAGGCCACCCTCTGCAGGAAATGTGAATCCGGTTTGAACGAACCGGAAGCAGCAAAACGAGTGCAATGTAAATAGAGAAGAGTGCAGAAGTAGTAAAGTGTTTATAAAGACGGTGTAAACCTCCCCCCCCCCCACACACACACACGGTTTTATTTGTTGTCGTTTCACAGGGGTGTAACGGATCTCGTTATTTTCTGTTTTTGTTGGGACTGTGAATTTCTTCTGTGCAGTAGCTTCTCATATTGGATGTTTAACTTCTAAACGGTGGCGTTTTTGTGCTCCATCTGCTTTTGTTTTTCTTATTTTTTCTTTAAATCCGAGTTTGTTGTGCCATTGTGTCCTTTGAGTGCCTTAGATTAACTTTGAAATCGCCGCTTCGGATGTCGCCCTGTCCCTCAGCTGTGCCTCAACCGCAGTATGAATGTACCGTCTTCAAACCTCAAAACGCTCAGAGCGCCTTCGCTCTCCCTGATGCCTCTGCTGCACCTCGTAGCAAACACACGGTAAAAAATAATAATATAAAAAGAAATGGGTCAGAGGAAGTAAGAACATGCAGCCTAGGAACCCAAAGGACTTTCCCATTTGTTTTCCAGCTCAGCCGGAGGTTTGGAGCAGGAAAAGCTGGATTTTTACCTCAACGTTTCTGTTCTGTTCTCCAGATGGTTCAACGAAGCCTTTTCTGATGCTCAGAGCCTTGCAAACGTTTTCACTCCAACTCAGAGTAGTTCATCATTTATTAGATGGGAAGAATCTGAAAACATAGGTGGGGGTGTTTGTATTCAGTCCCCTGATTTATCTACCAGTTTTACTCGTCCGGAGACCGAAAATTAAAGTCCAGATATTCTCAGTGATTTAAATATGAATATATTTAGAGCCAAACCAGGGGGGACCAACACGTGGCCCGTGGGCCGTTTGTGGAACAATTTAAACTGTGGTCACATTTGTAAATTCTTTTGCATGAGAATTTCTGTGACAAATTTAATACTTTATTTCTTTTAGTAAAGACTAGAGCACATTATTTCATCTGTTAAATTTGGTTGATAGAAGTTCTCTGCATGAAATAAACAAAAAGTCAGGAAACTGTTTGGTTTTCATCAAGACGAAAACATTGCCACATTGTTTCATTAACATATTGATTGTTTAATTCATTGCTGAGCAGATAAATACAAATAGATGAAACTTAAAAACACAAACTACAGCATGACCCCAAAGCAGCATTGGGATTCTGGCCCCTGTCACCAAACGTTTTGACACCCCTGATCTAAACGATTCCTGTGCTGTTCCAGTAACTGCTGAATGTAAACAATCCCCACAGCATGATGGTGCCATCGCTGTGTTTCAGAGCAGGTGAAACAGCATTTTTCATGCATGGCTGAACTGTAAATGTTTTTTTTTTCATCTGACTAGAATATCTTTACTGTTTTCTCCTACATGGTGCGTTGAAATTCGACTTTCTCAAGGTCAAACGTGTGGATCACATGACTAATTCTTTCTTTGCTCCAATGTTCAAGTCCTGGTGGGTTTCAAGTTGTCAGAAAACAGCTGAATTTATGCTGATTAGTTTCCACATTCATTAAAACGTAACTGGATAAAAGTTTCTGGACTTTATTTAGGGGCTGAATACAAATCCATGCTGCACTTTTCAGAGTTTTACTTGTGAAAAGACAAAAGTGTATATGTTTCTGTTTGCTAAAGTACAATAATGATAAAGGATGTGAATAGTTTTGCAAGGGACTGTGTGCGTAACTCATTCTGGAGTTGGAAATATTCCAGATTAATCAACAGAAAGGAGGCAGGATGTTAAACAATCCATGTTGACAAAACGTGGAGCGGAGCCGGCTTAGAGACTGCAGAACCTTTAACCTCACGCTGTGGCTCTGTTGATGTCTTCTGTTCTGTTCCAATAGGAAATACAACGCGTTGTTTCAGAAAACGTAATGAATATGTTTATATGATGTAGAAAATGCCTCGTCGCTCTGATGCCGTTGCGTCAGAAGGAAATGCTTTGCTGTGTAGCTGAATGAGACGAATTTGTTCCCAATCTGATGTTAAATGTGTAAAACGGTTTTTTACTGCGGTGCCGCGGTAAACTAAGATGTCTGGAAACAAAAAAAAAATCCTATTTATGAGCTAATCTGAATTGATGGAATTTTTGTGTTGAAATTATTTTTTATTTTCCCTCAGATGATTTTGTTGTAGCAACAAGAGTCTTAAGTTATTTAAGGCTTTTAGTAACTCGTGCCTGTCACAGTAATTTGCCTTAAAGTGCTTTGGAGGAAAATTATTTCTATGTGTACTTTGTAACGTTTTGTAAAGCTGTTAGATTATTTTTTATTGAACTAGTTTCTTCTCACAAGTATACTGAATTTATTGTGTATTTTTAAACCTGTTCTTGACTCCACTTTAACTAGCCTAAGGACAGATGATTGTCTGTAATAAACTGCATAGTTTCACTGTATTTTGTACTTGGTCACAAAGTGTAATAAATTGTTGTAAACCCAAACAGTTTAAGCACATTTGTTTATTATTTAATCAGTTTTGAACATCACAAAAATCTCTACTTAAAACAAGTTTCTGCTTTACAAACAGCTTTTTCTACAGTTTTATAGAAGATCACAAAGTTGGTACAAAGATACAGTATTTACATTAATTAAATACCCTAACTTCCATGGCAGCAGTTTTTTTAAATTTATTTATTTTTTATAATTTACATAAAGAGATGTAGCTTATTTTCCAGTTTCTTGATCCAAACACACACAATACAGTCTGAACAAAGAAGCTTCAGTAAAAACGGTTTCTCTCCAGGAAAACGCAGCACAAGCAAAAGTTAGAGAGAAACGGTAGAAGAAGAAAAACGTTGGTCCTAAAACAGCAGGACGCGTCAGAAGTAAGTGCACGGTGTCCTCCACGACTGAACGTTGAGTTTGATGCAGCAGCAAGGAGCCGATCAGGAAGCTGATGGGTCACAGGGAGCAGCCAGCCATGTACTTCCCTGTACAGAAAAATAATCCAGATTAAAATTAAACGCACCACAACAGATTACAAAATGTGACAAATGTATTTTAATCCACCAGTAGAGTCTGGTGAAACCACGTCAGTACCGACCCAACTCAGCGTAAAATTAAATTTTAGTTTTGAAAGAGATGAGAACAGAAGATTAAAGAGTTCAGTCAAAATTTAAAGCGACAGCGTCAGTATTAATAAAATATAATAAAAACAGAGCAACAAAACCTGAAAGCAAATAGGCAAGGCAAGGCAAGGCAAGTTTATTTATATAGCACTTTAAAACAGTACCACTGACCAAAGTGCTGTACAATCACAAAATTAAACAAATAAAAACAAAATTAAAACACATCAAAACCAACAATGCAGTGACGTAAAACACTCTATATAATACATAAACATACCCAGATAAATACAGAAAAGCAGCATCTCAAACCGAATCAAAGGCCAACCGAAAAAGGTAAGTCTTAAGAGCAGATTTAAAAATTGCTAAAGAGGGGGCCTGTTTTACCAAC
This sequence comes from Xiphophorus couchianus, assembly GCF_001444195.1. Classification (NCBI taxonomy): domain Eukaryota; kingdom Metazoa; phylum Chordata; class Actinopteri; order Cyprinodontiformes; family Poeciliidae; genus Xiphophorus; species Xiphophorus couchianus. Next base: position 28,544,782 of record NC_040236.1, read on the forward strand.
ATAGGTAAAGAATTCCAAAGTTTGGGAGCTGCAACAGCAAACGCCCTGTCTCCTCTCTGCCTCCTGGAAGTCCTCGGCACCTCCAGGTTCATTTGGCTCGCTGATCTAAGAGCTCGAGGAGGACAGTGTATATGTAGCAGCTCAGAGAGATAGGAGGGAGCAAGGCCATTTAAAGATTTAAATACAAATAAAAGAATCTTAAAATGCACTCTGAAATGTACCGGCAGCCAGTGCAGAGAATATAAAATCGGAGTAACATGTTCTCTCTTCCGCGATCCAGTTAAGAGCCGAGCAGCCGCATTCTGGACCAGCTGAAGACGGGACAAAGAAGACTGGCTGACACCCACATATAAGGAGTTACAGTAATCCAGTCGTGTTGTAATAAAAGCATGGATTAATATTTCAAAATAATCCACTGGTACCATATTCCTAATCTTAGCAAGCCGCCTCAAATGGAAAAAGCTCGTTTTCACAACGGCACTGATTTGTTTATCCAACTTAAAATTTGCGTCCATTACAAAGCCCAAATTTGTAACAAATGGCTTTACGTAATGTGATAGCGGACCCAAATCCAAATACTTGATAAATTCAGATTAAATTTAATCAGATTGATATTTAATATGACAGAGTAACACATTTTAAATGAGCATATAGAAGTAATAATTTTAGCAAAATAAAAATAGCAGAAGAAAGTCTAAGATATGATGCAATCTGCAGGTCTGTGTGTTTTTTTCAGTTTCAAAGTCCTGATGTGTTAAAAGATTAAAAGTATTTCCATGAAACATTGGAGGAAAAGAAAGAACAGTGTAAAAAGTTCTTAATGGACCATTTATTTTTAGATTTCATCAGAACTGAATCACCACCTGTGCAGAGACCAGACATTCCCAGATCTGCAGCAATAGATGTAAGATCTCAGAATCACCTGTGGCGAATCTCTTCTTGACCAGCGACATGCGGTACCGGGTTCCCACCAGCTCCACGTCCATGCCCGACAGCGACGTCCCGGAGCCCACAAACTGGACGGCCAGGCTGGGCGGAGGGCCGTGGGGGGCCTCCAGGCACTGCCAGCTGGCACACAGCGTCCCGGAGCCTGGGACACAAAAACACAAAACTCTGTTCACCACGATCCACTGGGCCATTTAGGAGAACCAATGATCCTGGTGCAAAACGAGAAGCTCAACAGGTTTACCTTCTGAAGATTTATTAATCAAAATCTAACCTGGTTGTGTTTTTTAAGAGCTGAGCGTTGATACTAACTGAATGAAGAACAAACGTTTTAACCAAACAGTCACCAGACACACACCTGCAGTTTTTATTTTGCCTGATTTTGTTTTTTGTTTCTTATATAAATTGTTATTTTGGTCCTTACAATACCAAACTTTCCACTTAATTTTATACTTTGGTCTGTCTGATGATATGATTTAAAATATTAAATGATTAATAATTTGATCAGTTACTCAAAATTTGAGCAGACTATTTTTATTTTACCAAATACTTTTTTACTTTTATTCAAGTAAAGTTTTATTCAAACTCTATGTGAATAAAGTTATTTTTTTAATTTTAAGCTAATTAAAAATCACTCAAAATGCATTTAAGTCATTTTTATACAATATTAGAAATATATTTAAAAAATGCAAATAAATAATTCAGTCCCTTTTTAAAAATAAAATATGTATTTTAATGCAATAACAAAGCATTTCTTTATTTGTAGCAAAAGACTCATCTTTTAAAAAAGAAAATCATTTAACATCAAAATGTGAAAAGATAAACCCTTTGTGCTCCTCTTATCGATACAGTGCAGGGCTGATCTGTTCATTATTTTTTTGGATTAAACCAAAAAATACTGGATAGAAAAAGGAGCCTAATAAATTTTTATTTTATTTTATTTTTTACAGTATTTTAATTCAGGTAAAGCAAAAACCTTTCCAGGAGTTAATAAGGAGTTCTGGGAGACAAAGGATTTATTTTGTTATATTTAAATGCAAAACTGATATATTTTGTACAGTTTTGTTTTAAATTACTAGTAAACTGCATTTTTTTGTGTTTGTATACTCCAGCTAATCATTAATCGATAACTAAATCAGACAATATGGACCCTAATACAATTAATACAAATTAATTGTATTAATTAATTTAATACAATTAAATTAAAAACTGTAATTCAAAGACTACAGTTTGTAATCTTTGAAAGTTTCATCATGAAACAGAAGTAACTATGTTTGGACCGAAAGAGGAACCATCAACAGTCAGCAAACAGCGATTACAGCTAAAAACAAAATGATCTAAAACTAAACTTTTTTTTTTGTTGACATCTGGAGGAATGACGAACAGAAAAACTCAGAACCCGTCTGCTTCTGTTTACGAGACAGACAGCGAAACATAAACAAGCGGCTCGCTGCTGTCAGACGGCATTAATGGAAACCACTTCAGTCGTAAACAAAGAGGAAAACGCTTTTAAACGGAGAGCAAAAGTTACAGCAACCTTTTATTGTCGCTTCTGGCTCATAAAACAAAACGCTTTTATCTCCCGCCTATTCATGCCTCTGAAATTTCCTTCATCTATTTTCTGAGAAATCATAAAAAAAATATCAAAAATCTGCATAAATAAATAAAAGAGGCAGAAAAGAGGGAAGTTATTACAAAACTACTGAATATACTCAACATGTATCCTGATTTAAATCTACAGAGGAAATTTTAAAGGTTAGGAAGGAAGGTAGGTAGGTAGGTAGGTAGGTAGGTAGGTAGGTAGGTAGGTAGGTAGGTAGGTAGGTAGGTAGGTAGGTAGGTATGTATGATTCATCTCTCTGTTCCTCTTAATGTTAGACGTGTTAAACTGAAAAAGCTTCATGTTTTCTGAGTCGTTGATCCCGATTGGCTGGCAGAGTTCCGACCTTTGCTGTGATTGGTTGGACAGAGGTTTGGAAGTTTCCACAGCAGCCGACGTTCCTCAGCGTTCCTACAAACAATCGGGAGCATCGTTAAGCTTTGATCAATAAATGAAGAGACACTGAGCAGCTTCAAAAACAAAATAAATTCTTAGATCAGCTAAACCAGCAAAAACAGAAAAACTGGAGCTCGAATATGAAAACTTCCTAGAGACCGAAACCAGTAACTGGTTACTTTTACTCTTAATCTTAGAGCGACTCTGGCATTTCTTACACATTTTATTTTCTTACAAATTTCTGACTTTAGTTTCAATAAATTTATGCCTTTAATCATGGGAAAAAAAACTTTTGACTTTTCATTATCAGACAATATCCGTGTTTCGTCTTCTAAAAATCTGTAATTAAGCTCAAAGGTTTTTAATAGGCCTAATACTGTCATGCTGCTTAGACACATTTTTTGTTACCAGCAGAGCAAGTAAACATGTCTGTGCTCTTTACACTGCAAAAACACAAAATCCTACCAAGTATTTTTAGTCTAGTTTCTAGTGAAAATATCTTAGTACATTTAGAATGAGACAAAACTAACTTAAAAGTAACTTCAGAATAATATAGGAACTTGTTTTAAGTAAATAATTCCTTATTTTTTATTTTAATAAGTTCTAGTTCCACTGACAGATTTATGTAACTTATAACAAGACTTTTACAAAAATATAATTTTCCAGTACATTTTTCATCAATATTAAGGAATTAAGGACTTAAAACAAGCTCCTGTATCCTACTAAAGAGTTATTTTTAAATTAGTTTTGTTGAAATAGGATCTTGTTTTAAGTAATAATTCATTAACATTGATGGTAAAAGTTTAATTTACAACATGGGAAAATGTCTTAAGTGAAATAAATCAGCCATATAAACCAATATTAAGCAAGCTTCTATATCTTGCTTAAAAGTTACGTGCAAGTTAGTCTTGTTTTATCTAAACCAAAAATACCTGGTAAGATTTTGTGTTTTTGCAGTGTAAGGAGACCCAGGACAGTTGGATCAGTTAGTTAATGTGATCAAAAGATAAAAATCATGTAGTTTGTTGTTTTTGTCCCTAATTGTTGCTGCTCACCAGGAGGCGGGCGGCTGGCACTGCAGGTCTGTGGCGGTGTGGTCCAGCGGCAGCAGCACCTGGACGGCGGTGAGCTGGGTGGAGGGCGCCGTGGCGGGGCAGCAGTGGTAATCCAGGGAGACCCGGGTCACCGTGCCGCTGCGCTGACACTCCGCCGACAACAACAGAGGCGCTCGACCCGGATCCTGAGAGGAAACCTGAGAGGTTCGCAAAGGGAACGCGTTTTAAAATTCCTTTTCAGAGGTTTTCCATTTAGCTTCTTTTTATGTCTCATTTATGCAAAATTGACATTTCTCCTTCCTTTTGGGCCTCAACTGTTTCTAAAGAAAACCAAAGTCCTTAAAAAAATAACCAGGCGTTTTTGACAAGGTAATATTTTAAAAACCTCCCGATGGCTAAGTTTCATTCAACAGGCACTGCGCCGTTACCTAGCAACCCCAGGCTGTCACCTAGCAACCCAAGCTAAGCTCCAAAATGTTTGGTCAGCTGGTTTTACCGCTGCTAGAAAAGACAAGTGTTGATGGTCACTTACCATTCAGAAACCACTTCCGCTGCGGTTGTGCAGGAGGCTGTACTAATGCTTTTCAAAGATGTCCTGTTGTGTAATTGTGCATCTGTTTGCAGCCATTTTCATGTGTGAATGTAAACATTGAGTTGGGGGCGTGGCCAGCAGCGGCTTATGTAGATTTAAAGTCACAAGCCTAAAACAGCTGAAAGGACCTTAAAATAGACAGAACTGAACAGACCGAAAATCTGATTATCTAAGAACGATATTGTGCAAAATATGTAATGAACATGTTTAGTATAACCCACAGATCTGTCCTAAACTTGTTGAGGAAACATAATAGGTCACCTTTGAGATCCATGCAGAAAACCAAATGAGTAAATCAGTTTCGGACCTGATACTTGAGAACGCCGATGTTGTAGTAGGAGGCCTGGGGGTTCAGCTCGGCCTCTTTCTGCAGGTAGAGCTGCAGAGCCTGCATGTTGAACCAGAAGTCCCTGCTGTCCGGGTCACTCTGCGATGGATCGCTGCAAAGCAGAGTTGGGCAGTATCTAGTTACATTTACTCAGTTACATTTACTTGAGTAATTTTATCATGAAGTATTGCTACTCTTACTTGAGTATGTGTGTGTGTATATATATTTATACAAGCACATCTGTGTTTTTTTGCACATATATTTTTGTATTTATACAAATGAATTAGTTTATAGAAAGTATGGTGGGGGTTTTTTCTACACTACTATTTTTTAATTGTTTTTCCATTTCTGCTGCTTTTATTTTGTTATGTCTACTTTCTGCTTTGACAGCTTAAACTTTACAATTCTTTTTGGACACATAGCATTATCTAATCTTCATTTATTAAAAAAATTCTGCATCCTATATGAATGATTTTCATTTTGGTACCAACATTTACAAAAAACTTTACATTTTGGTCCACCTGATGTAATTTTTAAATATTAAATTACTGATGTTTTGATAAGTTACTCAGTACTTGAGTAGACTTTCTACTCAATACTTTTTAATTTTTGGGTTTTCTACCAGCCTCTGCGGTGAGGACACAGTGAATTAAATACACAGACAAATAGATCCATCAAGGTTCGGGGAGAGAGGGCAGCTGACCTGTAGAGCAGCTTCTGATTGGGCAGGAAGTTGTCGATCTTTGAGATGTTGACAAGCCGGAAGCTGAGCACAGGAACGTTCGGGTTGGCTGTGAAGATCCGAGTGATCCCGGCTGGGAAGGACATCATTAAATCACCTGTGATCTTCACCAGACATCTGAAGAAGAACCAGAAACACGGGGAGCTCATCCTGCTTTAACCAACTAATAAAATCCGACTGTGGCGTCATGGTGATGTCACCAGGCTGACCGGTTGTGCTGTCCGCCTTTGAAGTATGCGTTGATGTATTCTGTTATGGCGGCTGCGACCGGCAAGGCGTCCTGTGTGCTGAGGGAAATGGGGCTTGGTCCTCTGGACAGGTGGACTGTGGAGAGGATGTAGATGAGGGTTAGGATTCAAAAGACTTTTTACAGTTAAAGGTTAGCCGAATGAACTCATGCTAATTAAATTAAAGCTTTTTAATGCAACCAATCCTGGAGACATTAGCTGACCTCTGGAGCTGATCCCTAGATCCAACAGATTCCTGATCAAAGATCTGGTCTGGCTCTAGTTATGGTAGCAATAATCTAAACTGTATGTTAAAGGTTATTTTACAACATTGCTCAAATTTCCTAACATTACAGCAACTAAAAAATCTTTCCATTATTCTGGACTTAAAATGTAACTAACCCACAAAAATCAACATTTCTTTCCTGGATTAACTGTATAAATATATAGGTTTCTATTTATGTTCCTGTGCAAATTTAGATTTATTTCAGTAAATTTGTTAATATTTTGACTAAAAAAAATTGTCTCAGTGGGCTTTTGGTTGAATTTTCCTATTATTATCCAAACGCATATGAGGATGTAACCATCTCACTGAGGCACACGGCTCCGCCCAGCAGCTGGATCCAACAGATTCCAGAGCGGGACGACCGCAGCATTTATTGTAATGTTACTCAACTTTTCAAATGTGTTTATGGGTGTATTCACACCAAGTAATTTCAACCAAACCAAAAGCGAACTTTTTTTTATTTGGTGGGGTTTGCATTCTAATTGTGCTTTTTTGATTATTGCTTCCATTTGACAGAAAAGATGAGGATAAAACGGAGCACAAACAACAGAAAAACAAACATGGAAGTTCTGGTTGCTGCGTTTCTGTGTGAACAATAGTGCGGAACTAAATTATTCAAACAAAAACTAATCTTAAAATAAATAATATATAAAATTGTGGTCCAAATTTTTGGAATTATAATTGAATATTTTTTTTTGCCATGGGATATTTCAACTTGGAAAAATAAAAAACCTTTTTCTAATTCAAATCACTAATTTTTTTTCTCCTGAAGAGAAAATTTTATTTGCGCATGTCAGAAATCTTTGGTTACGGTTCTCAAACTTTTGTTTTGATGCTTCCTGCTTTTGGTTGAACTCAAAGAATTTTGACAGCTGCAAACATGAACATTGTGGGCGGGGCCTAAAGACAAACAATATAAGACGTGTCCCTATTGGTCAGCGCTGACTAAAGCGGCAAACTCAGATCCCGAGCAGACACAAGGAGTGGTGATGTACTTCTGTTTAAATTCAGCCCATATCAATCATTTCCACTGGCCTCAATAATATTAAGACAAATTTACGTCCATACAGCTGCATGTTTGTGTTTTAAAGTCAGTTGAAGTTTGTTATAGCAAAGTAAAACACATGGTTTGTCCTTTTCATTTACATAAATCATTAATTAAGGTTTATAGTGACCAGGAACTCACTCTGTCTCTGTTGGTCCTGGTGCTGGTAAGGGAGCGGGGAGGCCTGACCCACCCTGGCCGGACTGGGCCCTCGGTTCTGCGACCCCCAGTCGCCGTCCCTGGCCTGAGCCCCCCAGTCGCTCGGACTGGAGGACGAAGAGGACGTCAGGGAGTGGCTGGGCTCCGGCAGAGGAGACGAACACAGAGACCGGGACTGAAACACAGAGGGACAACATGATGGCCGCCATCTTTAAGGCCCTCGTTCATAAGTCAGATAGAGCTGATGACAGGGACTCACTCGCTCGCTGCCACTGAGTCGGGCTGACGACCTTTTGGACCGGGTCGTTCTTTGAGGAGCAGCGGAAACCACTTCAGTCGTGTCGGACCTGTAGTTATGTTTGGACCCTTTGGGAGAGAAAAAAAAAGAGCTGAAAACAAAGGCATACCAAAAAAATGGCAGCAAATATAACAAAGATTGATCTGCTTAAATAAAATGAAGAAATGTAACATTCTCTTGAGGTCCAACATGTTTAATGAGGCATGTTTCTCAAGTGAGGTAAAGCATAAACAGCTCCCTCAACATCAGACATTATACTTGATGAAAGTAAGGACAGAGATTCACATTTAATACTTCCATTTGGGTCTGTACTCCTTCTAAAAACAGGTCAATCACTTTAAAAACAAATAAAAAAACAAAACAAAAAATAACACACAGCAGTTTTTTTTGGCAGTAAGTGTCTGGAAAATGAGTCGTTTCAAAAACCTTCCGAAAGTAACATTCCAAATCAGCAGGCACAGACGGTCACCTAGCAACCCCAGCAGAGTCCCGCCCATCACTTAGCAACCCCAGCAGAGTTCCACCCGTTACCTAGCAACCCAAAATGAGCCCCGGTGTGTTTTGTCAGCTGATTTTATGCACTGCACAATGGCTGCTGGAAAAGTGTTTTGTTGTTGTTTTGCTGTTGATCCAGAAGCCACTAGCTGCATTCTTGCTGGTTGTGCAGAAGGCTCTACTAATGCTTTTCGTTAACCATTTTGGACCGCAGCCATTCTCATGTGTGAGTGTAAATATTGAGTTGGGGGGCGTGGCCAGCAACAGATTATTTGGATTTAAAGTGACAAGACGCCCTAAAACAGCTCATTGTGAAAGGAGCTTAAAATCTGATTATGCAAGGATGATTTTGTGCAAAACAAAATGTAATGACTATGTTCTGTGTAGCTTATAGAGCTATTAACCTGTTCAAGGAAGCATAATAGCTCACCTTTACATAAATAAATATTCTATTTGACTTTCTCAACAGGCTGAAGTAAAGAGGAGTAAACTTTGGTACCCTTGTGTGAGCCGACACTGCAGGTTGTCATCTGCGTGTTGAGGTCCAGGCAGTCCTCGTCTTTGTCCGTGGAGAAGCACAGATCCTCCTGAGGTCCGGAGTGCCGGGTCAGAGGAGGGGCGTTCCTCCGCGGCTCGCTCTCTGAAGACCGGTGCTTCCTCCGCTCGCCTCCTCCTCCTGCCTCCATCTTTACGCCTCCGTCCTGTGACTTGGAGCAGCTGCTGTCGCTGAACGGGTTGTGGACAGACTTCCAGTGGGTCAGCTCCTTCTTCGGCGGAGCTGAAGCCACGTCGACTACCGGTCTGCTGCTGCTGTGTGACGGAATCATCCCAGCTGCTGCAGCCAGCGACGACTGGTGAGTCGGACTCCCGATCATCGTGATGGCAAACGGGTCGTCGGACGTAACCGGCGGCGGGAGGCTTCGGTCCCGCTTCCTCTCTCGATCTTTACGATTGGAGGAGGATGAAAAGGACGAGGAGGAAGAAGGGGGCAGGAGAGTTTTTGTTTCGACGGAAAACGGGTCCTTCCGTCTGGTTTCCTGGGAATGGCGCGGCGGTGGCAGGCGGGTCCAGGCGTCAGACAGGTTCAACGTCTCCTGCGTCCTTTCGAAGCTGGCGAAGAACGGGTCCTCTGTGGGAATGTGTTTGCAGTTCCACACCGACGACTCCGACTGGGAGAAAGCCGGGAACCTGACAGAACCGGGTTCCGTGTCTGGAGGCGCCCGCGATGGGCGCGTTGAGGCGACAGACCAGACGTTAGCGGCGGCGTCCTGCGAGTTGGAGCTGCGGCCAGAAGAAGACTCGTGGAAAGCGGAGAGGAAAGGGTCGGCGGGTCGGCTCAGCGTTTGAGTTTGTTCTTTAGTCTGTGACACCGGCGGCCAGGCGGCCCAGCCCACCAGCTCAGGAGACGGACCAAGAGGCTGATGGGACGGTGAGTCCAAACCGGAGTCTTCAACATTCTCTGGTGATGAGGAATCAGATGAGAAGGCGGCATCTAAAACGCAAAACAAAACATTTTAGACCAAATCAGCACCAGAGCAGGTCAACCATTAAAACCTCTTAGGCTCCGGTGTTACACAGTTTAAAGTATTTTAATGTTTTAAATCTACAATATTTAGACTTTAGGGAGAAATTATGCAAAAAACCCCGAAGAACTCATGGCTAACTAAAATAAGAAGGTAGGAGGCAACATTTGTGCCAAACTCATGTGATAAATATTGAGTAGTGAATAAAAGTGAGAAAAATATCTAAAAGTCAATATTTCTTTACATATTTTCTAACACTGTACATTTCAAACCAATGTTATAAAAACCTCATAACCTTAAACTATTATTACTGTATGACTCTTACAAAGTAAAAATATTCATTCACTATGTTCTTCATTTATGAAAAAGTGAACAAAGACATTACATTCAGAGGCACCAAACGCGTTCTGCTGTCTGAACTGATCTCGGCTGTCGAAGCTTTTGGACTTGAAGGCCAACTCCAGTGGAGGACCAAACAGGCTGTCCGAACCTGACGCCGTCGAACCCAACCTGACGGAGGAAGAGCAGACACAAAGTCATACCTCACACTGAAAGTTAAGTACAATGTAAAAGGCAGTGATTACTAATGCCTCAATTTCAGCTTGTTTTTAATTTTTAATAGTTAATGTGAAATGATTTATTTATCATCAGTTTTTGAAGGGGACAGGAACACTGACATGACACTGAATTAAATATGACATAACACAAAGAAGTCCTTATGAATGTTTATGACTGTTATGAAGTGTAAATAATGCTACTTTTAATGCAAAGTTGCATTAAAACGTGCATTAAATGTGTCAACTTTCCATTATTCTGTAAATAATGACATTTTAATGCAAAGTTGCATTAAAACGTGCATTAAATGTTCATTAAAGGTGTCAACTTTCCCTTAAAAGTGTCATTATTTACCAAATGACACTTAATAACAGTCAAACATTCATGAAGACTCCTTCATGTTCATGATTTGTGTTGTATCACGATTATTTATGTCATAAACGCCTTCAAATAAAGTGTTACCAAAAATTCATATTTGAACTTGAGACTTAAAGTGATGTATTGCATTTTAAGAAATAAAAAGTGTTCTTGAATAATAAAAAAATAGAACTGAGCTGTTTTTTTTGTCAGCATTTTCTCTTTCATATATTTGTTTTATTAGTTTCAGTGGCTACTACAGAAAGCAGAAATGTGATTAATTGTCAGAATAATCGATAGATTACTCCATTACTAAAATAATTGTTTACATCAGCCCTAATTATAATAAAATAATAAAATGTTGTTCATTTTTTTCTTGTACATCTGTGAATAAATATTTATATCTCGTAGAGCACTTCTGGATAGATGCAAACTACATCTCGTTGCTTGTACTTGTGACAGTGCAATGACAATAAAGTTGAATTCTATTCTATTCTATTCTATATTTTTGCTGAGAGCTATGCTCTTAAGCCCAAATGTGTACATGCTCTCACTCCTGCATTTCTTTTAAATAAAAAAGTTTTTCTTCTTGTCTGACCTCCAAAGAAAACAGGAAATAAGGATTTGAAAAACCACCTACTGAGCATGGAAGCCATGATGGATAAAAATAAATGAATGATGCAGAGAGGCCAAGGTGAAAACCTGCAGAGCTTCAGACTGCTGAAAAGGCCACTAATGACGCAGCTCAAGATCTAAATGCGTCTCTCTGCCCTGAAAACAGATGGACACAAAGAGGAGATGAAGCAATGAGGCAAAAGGCAGACCCCTCTCACCTGTCGTGATCAGTGCTGGAGGTGGACCTGCGTAGGCCTTCCTGGTCTTTGTCTGCAGAGACAGGACACACATGAGATAATCTGACTCACAGCAGAGGATGTTCCCTAATCAGTATTAATCAGCAATCTTCCTCGAAGCGCTGAGAGGAGGCGGCACAAGGGAAGAACCCATCAGTCGGTTCCTCTACAATAAATATGAGCATTTAGTCTGGAGTCACTGAGCTGCAACAACTCCTCGAGTCGAGGAGGAATATTAATCTGCTGCTGCTGAATTTATGAGAGACAGACTCCCTCCCACTCCCGCCTAACCTGCCGACAGATAACGACCCAACTGGTGATCAATCAGGCCTTAGAGCACGAGCGGAGTCACCTGAGACTAATTGGAGTGGAGCGGCTCGTGTAAGGTCAGCTAATGAAGAGATTTACTGTCTGTGGGGGGCCGAGAAGGCTTCTCTGTTAGGTCTCTGCTGAAAAATGACATGGAGAGAAGAACTGGTTTCTACGGAAGAGGATTAGGGTTAGTGAAAAAATAAAAAAGAATTCTGAACAGTTTTCTGAGATCAAGTGAGAATTCTGAGTGAAAAAGTCCATATTCTGAGATTAAAGTCATAATACTGAAAAAGTCTAAATTATGAGAAAAAAAATTCAAATTCTGAAAAAACAAAAACTGAATTCTGAGATTAAAGTCGTAATACTGAGAAAAAACAGGAAATCTACACATTTCTTGAGTTCTCGGCGGGTCCACTGTAGGATAAAGGCTGTGGAGAGGTTGGGGTCTAGTGCAGCTTGTTTAAATCTTGATTCTGTCCACGGTTTTCTCAAATCTTCCTACTGCAGCTTTGACCCCATAATGTTGAACACATTGTTTTTGATATGCATATTTCTGATGTGGGGCAGCGGGTAGCTCTGCTGCCTTGTAGTGAGACGGTCTGAGGTTCAAATCCCAGCATGCTGCCTTTCTGCATGTTCTACATGTGTGGGTTCTCTCCAGGTGTGCCAGCTTCCTCACACAGTCCAAAAACATTACTTTTAGGTTGATTGGTCTCTTTAAAATGGGAATCCACATATTGCTGGTTATAAATGACAAGTCTATTAAAACAATGGTTACTTAAATCAATATAAACAGATAACTTTTTAGATTAGAACTGTTAAAATCAAATCAAAGTCACTTTGAAATAAAATCTGCTTCAAATTTTGATAAATTAAAAAGAAATAGGTTAGTTTATCCTTTTTCTTGTTTATAATTTTCTTTGCCAATGTTTAGAATAGAATAGAATTACTTTATTCATCCCAGCAGGAAAATTATTTATAATAGTTATTTTAAATAATAACTATTAGTAATTAAGTAAAAGGAGGCTAATAACTACTTTCCCAGCAAAAGGTGATTAACAGGAAGTCGCCGGCATCACAAACATAATTTCACTTTGAGTTGATCTGCAGTTTCGGTTTGAGTCGGAAACCGCTGCCTCACCTCGATGCGAGGCGGCTTCGCTGTCTTCTGATCGGCCTCCAGCGGCGCTGGAGTTTCCTGTAACCACACAGCAGAACGTTTCAACCATCAGCGGCGCTCAGACAGACACAGTTTATAATCAACATGCCCTCCCAGCGCTGTGAAAGTACTTAATCTGTTTTTGTTTTTCTGTCACTCATAAATGTTTCATATCAAAAAACATATCAAAAAACAAGTTTTAATTCCACGCAAAGATAATCAGAGTTTTTAAATTTTCCACTGTTATTTATTAAGGTCAATCCAAACCAGCCTGGTCGCATTATGAATTAACTCTGATTAAACACATTTTTTATTCTATTTCAAAAGCTACACTCGGGTCCGAATAATGACTTATACGGTCTTAAATAGCTTAAATGGAACTTGTCTGACAACACAAAGTAGACAAAACGTCGTCCTTTAGATTGTAAGCACCAATCTAAAGGAGCTTAAGAACATATTAGAAACACAGCAACTGAAATCTGAGTTTGGAAAAGGTTACAAGGCCATTCATATGGTTTTAGGAGTCCGGCAAACTGCAGCAAAAACTATTATAAAGCAACAAATCTACAGTCAAACATGGCAGTGGTAGAGTCATGGTCTGGGGGCTGCTTTGCCATTTCTATACTTGGACGATTTGCTGTAAATAATTAAATCAAAAATTCTGATTTCTACCAGAAAATCTTGAAGGAGAACGTCCAACTATTATTTTCAACTTGGTTCTGCAGCAAAGGCAATGAACTGAAGTGAATGGATTGGACAGAAACCCTTCTAAAATCAATGTTTTGGACTGGCCTAATCAAAGTCAGAATTTAGAGATTCTGTGGCTTGACCTCAAACGTGCAGTTTGCTCCAAAAGGCTGAATTGGTCAAAATTCCTCCATAATTAAGTAAAAGGAGGCTAATGAGGCTGGTTTGGAAAACATTTTCCTCCTTGTTATTTGTTCAAAGCACTGCAGGCTGCAGGAAGATAATTATGTTAAAATAAAAATAAAAAACATTCAAAAATAAAGTGAATAAAACTTACTGGAGAGATGCCGCTTTGCAGGCATCTGGAAATAAAAAACGGTACAAAAAAAAAGAATTTAAAAGTCAAATAATTAATAGAATTTCTCTGTCTGTGAAAGATTTAAGATTAAGAATTTGTTTGGTAACACTTTATTTGACGGGTTTGTTTTAAAAGTATTACTGATTAAACTTTAGCTTTAACAACATAGAGCTACTTAATTTTTAAAGTTTAATCAGTAATACTTTTATAACAAATTTATGTCAGGTCATGATTTCTTGGTTAATGACAAGTTGTCATAACAAAGACATTTTGAATAATGTCAACTTTGTATTAAAAGTGTCATAATTTACCGAATGACACTTTATGACAACAGTTATAAATATTTATGAAGACTTACTCATGTTCATGACAGGTGTTATGTCATGTTCATGACAGGTGTTATGTCATGTTCATGACAGGTGTTATATCATGTTTATGACAGTGTCGTGACAGTCTTATTCACAACCCGTCAAATAAAGTGTTACCATTTGTTCTCTTATAAAATGTATAAATGCAGCAGATCTCAGGAATAACCTGCTGCCTTGTCCCTCTGTTGGGCGGCAGCGTCAACGTTCCCACGGTGGCCTTCAGCTCATTCTCTGTGGCGACAGAGTTGCTGCGACTGCTGCTGGCTACGGGTCGGATCTGGATGTGGAACTTCTTCGGCTCCTCGTCGTCAAAGTCTGAATCGCTGGAGTAGAAGTTGTCCTCCTTCTCAGAGCAGCGTAAAGGAAGCGTCAAGAAAAAGCAGCTCAGATGGCAAATGGTGCTGCGAAACGATGGAGACTGGCTCTTGAGAGAACGCCAAAAATTATTTCAAAATTTCTTTGAATTGAGAATAGTTTTAACAATAACAAGGTTTAATTGTTGCAGATTATCTGTGTGACATATAAAGTAAATAAAAAAGTCTGGATGTAGCTTAGAATAACAAGAATTAGCTGCTGCATGTTTCTATTTTTAAAATTTTATGCTCATTAAAATGTATTTAGCCCATTTGAAAGTTGTTGTTTTTGGTTTACAACAATAAATAGAAGTGGATATATTTCATATAACATACTGATGGTGTCAAAACAGATCTATTCAATTCTTTTTTTCAAAAAATAAACTATGTGTTATATTTTAAATAGGTAGTTTGGAAGTTTATGACATTAAGGAAAAAGATTACATTTTAAAGAACAAAATGAAATATACATTTAAGCTCAAAGTTATTGATATAATTCACAGGCTGATTTAGATTTAAAATTATTTTAATTTAACAAAAAAGTTTAATTTTGATAGGAAATGAGATGATATTTTTTAAAGATAGTAAATCAATGAAAGAATATCAAAAAAAATGCCTTTACTTTCTCAATCATTGGAAAAATGTGTATTTAAACCCTTCAAATAATGGCTGAGAAGATTTTTGCATGATATTTTGATGATTAATCTTTGCCGATGAACTCCGAGGTTTTGAGGTAGTAAGGTCTCTTTGCCGTCATCCTAATCTTTTGCTCCATCTACAAATATCAGATTCAATTTGGACTCTGACGGAGCGAGTCCAAAATGTTATTACTTTAATTCACACTATGGATGGAAAAAAAGGATATCATTCTGAGTGCTGTCAGCTCGGATGACGAATCCCTCGTCGTCTACTTCCAGGGGTGAATTCTGAAAAAACAAGAATAAACACAGAGAAAGTTAGAGAGACAGACAGCAGCAGCTCAGAGACAAACGATACGCATTCGACACACAGACATGTTGTCACATGGCGTAGTCCAGCGCTTACACAGAGCTGTTCATTTGAGAAACAACTAGAAATATACCTCATCGATTGTAAACAGAGTTTAATTCAAGTGTTGGTCAGTGACTTTTACAGGATCTGAGTAAGAGCTCAAACAATGCTGTGTCCTGAAGCTGAAAAAGTAATTTAATTTATTTAGAAGCTGTACATAAATATTAAACAAATAAAGAAAAGTTTAAATCTGACCCATATGAAACTACAGATTCCAATAAGTCAATCTGTAGAAACCGACTTACTGCTGATTAATCTGAGTGTTAAAGTGACAGAATCTGATTCAGAGAAGAAGAGATTGGTCCAATCTAAAGGAATGGAAATTATAATCCAACCCTGTACCACTTCTCTCTTCAAGAACAGTTGAGAAACAAAGAATTTATCCCATTGGAGACGGTCACAAAGTCATTTCTAAGGTTTTAGGACAACAGTGAGAGCAACTTTTAACAAATGCAAAAATAATATATCATTATTTGAAAACTGCACATTTTATTTACTAAGTACTACTTGGTTATTTTTGTTTATTAATATTTGTTTATTTGTTTGAAAATTGCAAATTCAAGTTTATTTTTTTAAAATGTGACAATACGTGTCAATGAACATTTACATTTTCATCTCTAGTCCCATGTAAAGTATGAAAATTTATCCAATGAAATATATTTTCACATCACTGCATCTGCAAAGTTACAATGCTGGCACTGAAATAATGTGATGGAATATCTTGTAGATTACTTTACTATGCCTGCTTACTTTGATCAAAACTGTCTTATGTTTACAGAAATTGGAAATTAAATCTGAAGCTGCCAGTCACGACTTTTCCTGCATGGTAAATGTTAGTGCAAGCTCTGAAGTTGGTTTTTGGAAGATTTCTCAGCGTTTATTACACGCACTGATTGCTATCAAAGGTATTTTGCATCTAAATGTACATTGCATCTTTGCATTCACTTTGCATTAGTTGAAATCATTAATAAGCATTAAAAAGTGAACATGAGAGGCTTTCTAAGATTCAAACAGGCTGATCACTATTTAGAAAATTGTGTGCTGTAGTTTTGACTATTTGCTTGTCCAAACATTCCTTCAAGAATGCAGAGAAGGAAAAAAAAAATCTATTCAAATGTTGAACTGATCATAACAGTAATCTTGTTGTAACTCCTCATCACAAAATCTAGCAGTGAAGAAAGGTAAGGAGAAGCAGCCAGAGCAGTTTAAAGACGTTTTGTTTACTTTCTCCTTCATCATCCGCCTGTTAGAAGGATTTTTGGCAACGTCCTAAGCCCTTTCACACACTTACTGCTCTTAACACGATCCTGCATGTAGGGAAACACGTACACACGTTTCCTCACGTGTACACACTCACTTCCACTGTCCCGGCAATATAATATTAGAAAGTTCTTCTCAGAAGTACAGGAATAAACTTGGGAAACCCCACATCATCCATCTTGTTATTTAAGCACATACACACACGATCCCTCCCTTCCAAACTCTGGACAAAAACACCCCTGTAATAGATTACACACCCTCAAAACACCAGAGTATCTGGTATCTAGGATAGAGTTAGTAACAGAATCTGGGTTTTTTAGCTTTTAGCTGTGAAATATGTCAATTACTCACCAGTGCCTCTGGGACAGCTGAATCTCTGCAAATATAGAAAGAAAACAAAACAAAAATTGTTACTTTTAGCTTAGTCTGAAGTCAGAAGTAAAGAGCAGATGAGGGGAGTGAGTGGGAAG
The DNA here is from genome assembly GCF_001444195.1 of Xiphophorus couchianus. NCBI lineage: Eukaryota > Metazoa > Chordata > Actinopteri > Cyprinodontiformes > Poeciliidae > Xiphophorus > Xiphophorus couchianus. The sequence continues at coordinate 28,562,253 of NC_040236.1, forward strand.
GAAGTGCAACACCATTGAGTTTCTGATAAACCTAAAAATTGCTAACATATGGTGATACCTGGGGATTTGACCCAGAGGTTTCATTTCTGATTTACTGAGAGAAAGAAAGAATAAAAACAAGATTTTTGTGTCTTATTTGACAACAGAAAATATGTTGTCCTGATAAAACTTTAAGAGAAGGTTGGAGAAATATTGATGTCAATATCACAACAGCTGCATTTCCATTACACATGTGTAAAATTTGATCTCAAAACACAATATCGCCATTACAATGTTTCCTTTAGATAAGAAATGCAATTTAATCACAAGTAAATAAGTCTGTTCATGCAATTAATAATTAAAAATCAAAGCGCCGAACACTTACAGGACGCACACTCTGAAAAAAATTAAGAGAGCGCTTAAAATAATCAGATTCTCTGGTTTTACTTTTTATCGGTATGTTTGAACATTGTTCTTTAATTCTATGAACTACTGACAACATGTCTCTGATATTCCAAGCAGAAATTTTTGTATTTATTTGCAGAAAATGAGAAATGGTCAAAATAACAGAAAGGTCGCAGTGCTTTCAGACCTCAAATAATGCAAAGAAAATAAGCAGGTTATTTATTCATTATATTGTGATCTAGTTCCTTTGAACTTTGAAATGTCTGAACTAGCCATTACTCCTCCTTAAAGCAGCCTCCTTTCCTGTATGGCTTTTTGTTTGCACAAACTCACGTGGAGTCCGGCTCCTTGTCCCTCTTTCCCAGACCGGGGATTCTGAAGGCTTTTGTTCGAGTCTTTTTCCCGCCTTCAGGGGTCAAAGCTGCCATGTACTCCTCAAAACTGACTGAAGCTACAAGAAAAAAAATTTACATTTTTTTTACCATCTTATTTTTTAAATAGACATTGCCACAAAGAAAAGATGTAATATTTTCTTTTCTTTTTGTTTTATGCTCAATCTTAATTCAGAGTAGATGGAGAAAGAATAAGCTCACTGTACCTGGCCTCTCTTTGCCCGTTCCTTTCAGTTCAGCAAATTTCTGAATGAGGATGTCGATGCCGATGTTTTCCACATTCTGCTTAAACTCCTCGTGGACCTACAGCCCAAAGTGAAAAATGAGTTCTGAATGCAAGGCTTGCCCCAGAAAATTTAGTAGCTGAGGTTTTCCTGTGCGTTTTTGTATAAAACGATATTAAGTTGACAGGAAATGTAAAAATATTATTGGGTAATTATGTTACTTGACAATACTTAAACTCATAACTATAGAGTCTTAAAAACAATAAATTTAAAAATAAATTTAAAATCAATACCAGTTACGGTATTTGCATTTCAGTTAAATACAAATTAAGTCATTAGTTAGTGAATATAAAAACATGATGCGATGCTGATCACATTTAAAACCGGTCCATGGCATAAATGAAACAACCAGCTGCATGCTAACAAAATGTCAGTGCTGTTAAATTTGATTTAATGGTTTCAGCATGGAATAATCAAATATTTTAAATTATATTCTAAGATTCTAAGGAGCTGGCAAGTTTACTTTGTAAAAGTTCACAGAATAATCTTTATAGTTAGATTGTTTTGTTACCACAGCTACAAACTGATGTTGTGAGTTTAATCTTTAAGTTTGAGCTCCATCTGTTCATAAATACATCTTATAATACACTGGTAGAAAGCCTGAAATGCCTTTATTGTTCCCACAGTTTAGCACATTTGCACAGAGCAAGTACACTCAACCATCATTTCTTGTGCTAAATCAATAAACCGAGCCTTAAAAAAAACAACATTTAGAAAGAATGAACCAAAACTTGATGCTACGTCCAGCTCATAACTTATTCTACTCTGAAGACTGAATCACAAATGCTTACAGTACAAAGGGGAGTGAAAGGCAGAAAAGCAAAGCTCCAGATAAACAGGATCTTCATTATCATCAAAGCCGTGTTTCATATGAAGTCCAACTCACCTGTCCCACCTGGACGTGGGTGTCCTCTATGGAGTGAGAGTAACTTTTAATCAACTGTTTCATCTGCCTCAGATGCGCCTCTTCGATTTCCTGAAACCTCTGCTCAAACATGAACACGGTCACAAAAACACACAGAAGAAATTAGAAATTTTACCCAGAAAATGCTGAATTTGTCACATTAACTTTGCTTGATTTGCAATCATTCAAACAGCCTTTGCATAATCGTCACACAGATGAGATCGTACTGTCAAAGCATTTCGAAATCTAGAAGATTATTACGAAAAATGATCAGTTACACAACAATAACTGTCATTGTGCAACTTAAAGTACTTTAAGCAGTTAAATCCACATGGCATTTCACTTTCTCAACCAAAAAAAACATATGTCAATAACTGCAGGTGTCAGTATTTTTATCATTTTGCTTGTTAATGGTAAAAGATGCACCAAGACACATAAGAGAAAGCAAAAAATTCTTAGTTTAAGAAAAACTTTCAAAAGAGACCTCCAGAAATGTAAGATTTAAGAACATTTATATTTGTTTGTACTCTTTCAGCCAGGTCTTTTGTTACTATGTTTTACAAGTATAGTCTTTAAGAAAGTTGTTTTTGTTGAGGAAGTTCCACCAGTGAGATTTAAAAAAAATAGGAGCAGGATTTTTGCAAATTTAGTTTTACATCCAGATCTATTTCTCTAGAGTTGCCATATGCAGTGACATGCTTTTATTTTGTCATTTGGTTGGTTTAGAAGCTAAATACTACTTCATTAAAAAGTAAAATTATTAAAAATGAGTGTTATTGTTTACCAGTATGGTAGCTTGAACTGAAGACTGGAGCGTCTTTAATCCCAACATTTAGTAATAAAATAAATGGGAAGTACAATGAACCTTCTGTATTTGCAGGGATTGGGGATCACAACCACCCACAAATAGCTGAAATAGCTTTGATTTTATTTATGGTTTCCACTAACTTGCGTGTCTACAGACGAAATCCCAGAAAAATACATAAAAGTTTTGGGGTTTTAAAGTGACAAAATGGGAAAAAGTTCAAGGGGAATGAAATGTCTTCTAAAATCATCCTAATATTAAAACGAGGAGGAAAATGCACACACAAATGAAATCCTAAATTATTACTCTAAATCCAGTTTGGATTTAGAGTAATAACTGGAGCTCATTAAAAAGTGCAACAAATTATATATTTTTTAGTCTTACAAAAACACCTTGGAACAAAAATGTCACACACCTTAACAATTACAAACAGATCTTCCTCCTCTGAGCTATTACAGGAACTAATTGGTCACCAGGACTCCATTCATTATTTCAAATGTAAAACACAGAAGTGCTCATTGGGATTTGTTAAACATTTCCATGGAAACAGCTGCTGTAACCATGGAAGCACAGAGGCAGTGATTAAAGGTAATGAGCATTTTACAGCTTGTGTGTGTGGAAGTGGGTGTTTAGGAGTCGGGGGTTTAGGTGGGCTGTGGTTCTTTTATCAGGGGCAGCGCGCGGCTTGATGGAACATGAATAGATGGGATGGTGGGGTTCTGTTCTGGTGGGGCGCCACACAGAACTGCTTGAAGCCAATGAGAGGGAGGAATGGATGAAAAGCTAGATCAGAGGGAGGGCGATCAGTAGCGCTAGAGTCGACGCTGACCTGGGCGGACTCGCTCATCTTCTGCTCAAACTCTCCTCCCACACGGTTGTACTTCTCGATGCACAGCGCGAAGGACTCCGCTGCTTTCTTAGACTTCAGCTCCGCCTAGCGAGGAGAAGAAGGAAAATTGCAGCTTTCAAGCCGCTGACTCACAGAGCTGACATTAAATTTAACAGAACAGCTGTATTGAGACAATATCAGAACTGTAATTAGAAATGAACTAATGCAATATGTGATTACTGAGCTGTAGCACGTTGGGTGTCTGCAAATATAACAGTGGATCTTTGCTCCAGAATGAGACAAGGGAAGTAACTTTGCATTGTAGTCACACAACAGTCAACAATAATGTGACATGATCAAACATCACTGACGAATCTGAATGCAAGGCTTAAGAAAACATTACCAACAGCTCCGTAATGTTTTCGCCCATTTCCTGGTAATTTTGAGGACTCAAATTAGTTCAGTTCTTACAATATAGCTATAGAGATATTTTTAAATTCAAAACTGGAAGAAAAATATGAATGTATGGATGGATCTTTTAGACAATTGTAGAAGGAATAAGGTATGGAAATATTCTCCTTTTCTTTTTCCATACTTATCCAAAGCAAGAAAATTCATAAAAACGTAAACAAAATTTCGTTTTCAAGCTTTTCAAAGTTTTTGAAAAGAAAACATTTTATTAGCAATCCAACCACATTACTCTGTTAACAAATGATACTGCAAATGTGGTAAATTTCAAGTCTCTGAGTCTTTAGGAAGAAAAATGCAGCACAATTTAATTATCTCAATTTATTTCACGGAATTTTTTATTTTAGTTTGCTCACTTCTGTGCCAAATGGCTGAGGACTTAATTTTAAAGTAGCAGCAAACCTTCTCTAGTTCTTTCTGCGGTGCTCCTTCCTTCCTGAGTCGGTCCAGCTCCAAACATTTGGTGTGGTAACCTTCCTTCGACTTCTGAAGGTGGCCGTTCTGAACCTGCAGCGCCTGCACAGCATCCACCGTTCCAACCATCTCCTCCTTTGTCTGGTTGACACACAATTCACATTCGATGTCTTGGCTTTATTAAGGACATGATACAAACAGGCTACATGCAACACATGTTTACATTCCAGGCGTTTACCTTACGATGAACTTTAACTTGCTCGTCTCCATACTTGCTAACGTCCCGGATCAGATCGTTCATCTTCTTCATCAGCTCCAGGTGGCACAGAGCCAGTTTGTCAGAAGATACCCTAAAAACATCCCACATGGGCGCAAAAGTCCTAAAGAAAACACAGATAACCAATCATTAACCAATAACACTAATGATTGGAAAAAGAAAGATTCAATAAAGAAAAAATATTCTTCTTATTGTATCAAATAATTAACAGTGGAGCTGTAAATGACTTTATGCATGTGCAACTGTAACTTAACTAACATCTGGTTTCAGAAGTTTATTAGAGCAGATACTTGTGGTTGGTAGTACATCTGCAGAAATCTTACACAAAGTTTTGCTTTTGTTGATCCTTTGATGAACAAAACAACATAAACAGTTAAAAATACACATGCATTAAAGTATATGAGCTAAATATCACACAGTGATTTAATCATAAATTTGGACATTTGGTGATGCAGATGGCACTCATACATATAACACATGCAGCCATATGACAGTCACATTGATAATTACAACAACAACCCCAGGGAAAAAAGGAAGCACTAGCTACATGTCTGTACTCACCCCAGTTGACTTCCATTACTCGCTATTTTAGCCAGTTTGTTCATTGATTTGGAATAAGTCTCCTCAATGGCAGCCCTGGAAAACAAAAATATTTTAACACAATCAAGTCATTTAGAGGAACTTGTGACACAGCAGGAAACAGGATTATACAAAAAAAAATTACAGTGCTGTAAAAAATAAATGTGAGAAGACAAAGTGATCTATCATTTGGGGTTTCTGGTTGCATGTTTGTAGCAAAACTATTAAGTGAAAAAGGCTACTAACACTCAACACAGAACAGCTATTATGCTTTTTAAAGTATAAGGACCTTTATCAGAATCAACTAAAATCCTCAGATTTCTACTGTACAGAAAGAAATAAATCAGTAGAAATCAATCACAAAGCTTTGATTGGTGAACTTAACTTGAAATAACTCCTCTATTTCTTGCACCACCGCCCCCACAGCAAATCTAACTGCTTTGATTCGCCAAACAAATTGAGAAATTTCATAAAGTTTTCTATAACAAAAAGCTTTCAGGGAACACAAAAAGAAATAATGTAAGGAGGAAATTCATCAAAACAGTTGCCTAACCCTGATCTGGCTGGATCACACTCTGGTACCAGAGCACTTCTGTTTCATTTCCTGACCGCTGATTCGTTGTGTGCTGCTTTCAAACAGATAAGTGAGTTCCTCCTGTGAGGAATGTGGACAAGTGTTCTGAATCAATGTCAGGATTATATCAGCGGCAAAACAGCTTCCTCTGTGCGTGCCAACCTTCAGCGCTGACATCCCAATACCCTGTGGAATCCTACTTTCATAACAACAACTTATTCCACTTTTTATTTTGACTGCAGCATTTACGTACTGCAGCCAAGTAGATCAAACTCACATATGTATTTTGCGAAAATAAAGAAAGTGAGCATCATAACTGCTAATCCTGCTTCAGTCAGAAGAGAAACCCTGGCTTATGTCCTGTATTCAGAGAGAAAATGTTGAGATGAGATAAAAATTCACTTTTCTTGTTTTTTTTTACTTTAAATATCTACAAGCACCAAAGCAGATAAACACAACCCAGTTAGAAAACATACACTAGTTTATTGATTTAAGTGTAATCAAATTTTGTATATCAACCTGATGTAGAAATATGTGAAAGGTCCATTTAAAGTGAAAATTTGAGTCAGTTGATTTCAATAAACAGACAGTCAGTCAAGAGTGGACACCTAATTATATTAAAGTCAAACTTTATTAAACTCTAAACTTTACAACGTTAGTGAAAGTGCATCACTGCACAAGCAAAGGAGGTGGAAAGCTGTACTTTTAGACAAAGGCATTTGAAAAAACATCATAAGATTTTGACTTTTCCAAATTTAGGACCACATTCACTTTCCATACTAGTAATTAGGTCCTAACACATTCTAAAACTAACTCTGATTAACAGAGATCACCTGAAATCAAAGTGTGGACTCACATGTCACAAAGAAATATTTCTGAGCAGAATGAAATATTTCCTGTATGTCATGTTTGTTTGGTACAGTAAGCATAAACTTTACAGCAACTATGTAACTGCAGAAAAGAGCCTGCAAACTTTCAAGTATAAATCAAAGACAAACTTAACAGCAGAATTTATAACAAAAACACAAATTAAACTGAAAATGAAACCCACATGAATCCTTTCAAAAAGCCAAAATTAAACAGATTAAAATGCCACCCTAAAATCTATTCTTATCCTTTTGTATGCTAAGACCTTTTAACTGAATAATCATTAATTAAACTACTGCTTATAACAAGAATTTAAGTCTGATGGGAAACCAGGAAGTGGGCTCTGATAAAAATGAGAAATAATCTGCTGATTCATGACAAAAGCTGCCTGTTGTTAGATTGTTTTAAAGTATTACATATTGTTTTTTTTAATGAAAGCCGTAAACGTTTAAAAAGATGACAGATGTAAGCTCCTCCACTATTACTAAAAACCTAAATCAGAGCTAAAACTGAATGGAATATTCAGTTTTAGCAGTCTTTTTGTATGTTTTCATGAAATATCTGCAACAACGGAATGGCAGCAATGAGACAAGGTTTCTTAAAATTTGTTTCTGTTAATTAGGTGCAAACATGTTCTTTTGTTAACAACTCAGCTACTTCTACCCTTGAAAATATATATGCTTCTTTGTAGCAAAGTAATAAAGTAGAACACTTTATTTAAGATTTTTTATCTGAGAAAATATTTTCTCAGATAAAAGATGAGTTGGGTTTTCTGGCTCTAAAATTTTATTTACAGTAGCGAAGGGTTGAAAATGTTGCTGAGCTTTGTGAATGGAGAAAGAAAACAATGTTCATTTGATAAAATTTAAAGTTATCTTTAAATTGTATTAAATTTACAGCAAAGAGCTTCACTACATGGAGTAATGGTGTTTCTCCAAACATCTGATGCACTTAAGCAGTAAAAAAATAATGGTGAAGACATGAGTCAAAGGTTAGGGAGTCGATTTGAATAATATTAAGAGGGATATACTTGATTTTTCTGTAATCTGTACGCTCCTGACAGGTCTTTGAAAGCACACAGGTTTAAACACATGAGCGATAAACCAGCAGATGAAACTAAACACTTCATTTCTAATCTCTGAGCACATCACCCAGCCTAGCCCTTTTCTCCTCTTTTTCTCAGAGTGCAGAGTCAGGAATGTTGGATTTCACCGAGCCACCTCCAACATCAACCCTACCTCTCTCGGACAAACTCGGCGAGCTCTTTGGTTGCCAGCTGGCCATGCTTCATGTTGTGGTATAGCACGTCAAAGCCGGCATTTTTCTCCCCCTGCAGAGGCACAAATTAAAACAGATACCTCCTGTTAGCACCAAGCCAGGAAACATCAAACTGGCAGATCTCATCCAGGTGGTGAAAACAATTTTTCAGGGTTACAGAGAGCAAACAAGTTGCAGTAAAACTAGAAAAACAGTCTCACCGGTATACTACTGACAGTTTTGGATCAAACTTATGTTGTAAAATATATCACCACCGTTATTTGGCTGTTTTGAACTACAAACAATCGGCAGTAACCGGGTTTCAAAATGCTATAATGCACATTTCTTTAATACATACTTGGTAGCCACTGTTAGTAACACAATTTACATTTACACACACATGGAAATCAATTTGGCAACTAAATTTACTTACTTGTTCTGATCTCATCCTGCTTAATTTTACATTTTGCTGTCCTTTCTGATTTTTATTTTCTAAACAACTCTGTTTGAGCACATTAGCTTTTTGCTGGATAATGAATAAACATGGGGTTCTTTGCTCAACACTAAATCCCTTGAACCTTTCAGACCTAAAATATAAAAAACAAAAGTTAGGAAACAACTTTAGAGATGTTGCTGCACTGTGAACAGACATGCTTCCTCCTGGTTTAATGTAATTAGGCTGTTAAGCTTATTTGTGAGCACTGATGTTTAGTGAAATTGGCCAAAAACATGTAGGATCAGTGATCCAGAGGAGAAACTTTGTGTTTCACTCATTCATTAATATAGCTAGTATTTGGAGCAAATATAGCCTGTGTTGGTGAGTGATTTTGAAAATATGATGAAAATGCAGTGTGATTTTTGAAGATCGACTCCTCACTTGCTCCACCATCCGGTAAAACCATGATCAGTTCTAATTTTGATGGATGGCGATGCGGAGGTGCTGCACACTGCACCATCATGGCAGAGCAAATGTTCTCATTAACTATAATGGGTTAGTATTTACTGCAGAGTCCATTCTGTGGTGGAGTGAAGTCGAGATGTAAATTGGGTCTAAGTGATGATGTGTCCAACATTTGACATTTTTCTATGCAGCATCCAGCATTTCACTACTGTTTGAGAAAAAAATAATCAAATATAATGAAAATACTACAAGAAAATCACCACTCTCTTAAGTGTCATTAATTTTTTTTCCATCTGTCAAGCACAAATGTAAAAAAAAAAAAAAAAAAAAAAAGTCAGAAAACCAGAATGCCTCCTGTGCAACCAAGAAGATTTAACAAACTACATCATCACCTCAGGTCCATCAGTGCTGTAATTTTACAAACCTACACCTGTCTTTACATGACTCTCTATAATCCATGCAAGTCCAGCTGAGACAGACACACAGTCACTAAAATGGGTGTGTCTAGACTTCAGCCTCACATTTTTTACTAAACAGACAGTTGGACTCCTTGTGCAGCCACAGACAGCCAGCTGCTTCTCAAGACCTAAAAATAACCCGTTTGAGAAGAACAGACCCTTTTCCAGGTACCAGGGGAATGGCTGGAATGCCAAGAAAAGCTTGGTAGTCACCACACAGACATATGTACCCAACAAACGGAGACACAGACTGCTGCAAGAGGAAAAGCCAGACATCAGAAAGTAAACTGAGAGGAATCTTAAACCGACAACACCAGATTAGACAACATTAAGCAAGCACCATCAATCTCTTGTCTATAACTCCTTTATTATTTAATTAAAAAACAGAAGATCTGATTTGACTTTAATAGATGTCCCATGTCCTTTTGGTCCTTCTTAGGTAATTTGTGCACATTTCACAGGTTAACACAACATTGCAGAACTTAATCTGATAGTTTTAAAGACATTTTTCTCGTTCCAGAAATTAAAAAAAACAACTCTTAAGTCCTGGTTCAGGGATAACATTGATAAAAAGTGGTTGTTTATAGGGGCATTTCTTCACATAATGCCCCTCAGAGCATCTTTCTCTAACCCTGTTTTTAATCAGACTTCCAAGTCTCAACCTTCAAATAGTCCTTTAAAAGTGCATCAAAACCCTTCAGTACCTTAGAAGATCCAATACTACTAAACAATCTTAAAATATATTCTCTGTGGCCCTGCTACCTCCCTGCCTGTCAGATAGGCTGTAGGTTGGCCTCTCGGTTGGTACACAAGTGACTTAATACACCCTGATGCACTCATTTCCAGCAGTATGCGGAGGAGCTGAATATTTTATTTAGTTATCTTACTTGTTTTAGTTGTACATATTAACCTTCCCATTTTTTTTTTCTTTCTTTCTGTTTCCCCCCATCTATCCATTTGCTGTTCTATCTTCTATCCTTAATAACGTGGGGTGGGGTGGGTTGGGTTGGGTTGGGGTAACCCTGTTTTTGCGATTTATTTTCTGGTTACATAAATGACAGTTGGACAGTCGTATTCTGGAATTTATTTGTAACTGCAATCTTGTTTGGACTCACTCACTGATGATGACAATATAGAAGATCCCCATGCCAGCGTCAACCCACGCCAACTGGTCATCGCGGTCTGATCAATGATCCGGATATCATTGTATTTTGATAACTGTCCTGCAGTTTTGTTAATTTGTTGAAAACAATAAATATATTAAATAATATATATATATATACTGTACATGTATTGTGTTTTTAGAAAAGTTTTGGAGAACATTTTAGGAAACTTTTACACAAATTTCACAATTTGACCAAATTTTTCAAGATTTAAAGATATTTATTTTAACAGAAACCTTAAAATGAGAGGCTATAAATGAATACATGTCAATTGTTCTGTTTTATTTAATTTATTTACTGTTGTAAATGGTAGTACTTTACCACCCTTTGTAGTTGAAAAGGCAGACAAAAAAATCCTTCATAGTTCGTTGCAGTTGTGAATGCCTAATGTGGAAATTCTACCCCCACAGAAAGGTGAGCTGACAGCTTCAGTTCAGGCTTCAACCAAACACACACACACATACTCTATCTTCACAAGGACTTTTCAATGACTTCCATTCATTTTTTATTAATTTTTATTGCCTAATCCTAACCAAAAACAGTAATACTTCTTTATGCCTGCGCTCCAAAGGAGCAGTGGGTCTTCACAAGGTATTGTAGGAGAACTAGGTCTTACAAGGTTAGAAATGCTAAAACACACACACATACCTGCCCATTCAAAGCTAAACACAGCACCTGTCCACCATACCTGGCAGGCTGATGTAGCAACTGCATACAAAGCTAGTCTGTCTGTTGAAATGTTCATCTGATCCTGCATGTCACTTCAAATTCAATATCCAACAGAATGTTGCATTCCAGCATCTTGATAGTGCAATTATTGTGATTCAATATACAGTAGTTCTGCCTCAAATCAACTAAAATCATTAACAGTTTATAGTGATACAGAACTAAACTAAAAATGTAGTGAGTGTGCAAATATTCTAGGACTGTAGAGTATATGGCAATTGTATATCCTCATTACAATATCAGTTTCTCTGCAACATTCACACTGCAGAGACACTGCTTGGAGTGCAATGACTGTTGGCAAATATATTCCAAGTGTTGGACAGCAGATGCTCACAATGGACAAATATGATTTAACCTAAAATACTAATAGTCACAGATTGGCGGAAGATCAAATGAGAAATACAAAAAAAAGAGGAAAACAGGCAAATATTTTACCTGATAATGCCATCGCATTCGTTACCAATATCACAATCTGAAGGTTTTTCAATCAGAATCAGAGTCATGCAGAAGTACAATGAAATTAGTTTAATTTCAGCCCCATCCAAAGAACAAAAAAAGAAAAATGAACATTATAAGACAGGGGTGTCAAAGTCAAATGGACGGAGGGCCAAATAAAAAATTTAGCTACAAGCCGAGGGCCGGACTGATCGAATGTTCATTGACATTTTTTTAAATGACGCATATAGTCTAGTGAACCTAATTGAACCTACTGAAAACCTAACAAATATATTCCAATATGATCAGATAAATAAAGCAATATTTTCTTATGGCTCTGTCAGTAATCTTTAATTTTCAACAGACACAACTGAAATATTTTTAAAATATAATTGGATTGAAATACAATAAAATAAAGTGCAAAAATCTATTAATCAAAAACAGCACTTTCATCAAGGAGAAGTAACATGCAGTGAAAACAAATATTAAACTTTAACTTTTAAACTTGAACTGAGTAAAAACTCTAAATATGTGATTGCACAGTAATGTTCACTTGTTTGAGGTTGAGGGTGATACTTGGTGGTGTCCCATCTTTTCCACAAGTTCATCAATGTTCGGGGTAAGGCTCTGAGCTGAGGAAATCCTCAGAATTGAGTGAAGGTGTTCAGCAGTAAGTCGACTTCTGTGTGATGTTTTGTTCAGGTTCATCAAAGAAAACAGTTGTTCACACAGGTATGTGCTGCCAAACATAGACAACGTTTGAGCAGCCTGGATGCGCAGCTACACGTGTCGCCGGCGACACATCTAAATTTGCAGTACCGTAATTCCGCCACACGTAGCGCTAAGTGGAAAAGTTCCAACGGTTTCTGAAAGGGGAGACGTTGCACTTTCCAGCAAGTATCGGGTTAATACTGTAACTTCGCAGCTGCAGAGAGTGTAATTAATCCGGGGGGCACTCCTTTAGTAGATGGTATATTTCGGCAATAACTTGGTGGATATTGAAAGTTCCGGTTGTTATGGATACATGGGTAAGTACATCATCTCACAGAACATTTAAAGAACTACTTACAGTTCAAATAAGGAAGGTATTTTTTTTTCAGACGGGGTGCCGGCTTACTGCGGTCTGCGGGCCGGTTCTAATAATAAATCAAGATCATTCCAGGGGCCGTAAAAAACCTTCTCGCGGGCCGGATGTGGCCCGCGGGCCTTGACTCTGACATATGTGTTATAAGACATGGTGCAACTCTTGACCAATCACTGCTGGAGATTGACACCATCCCCAAACCTGTGAGAATGAGCAGACATAGATCACGGATAGATGGATCCATCTACAATTGTAGAATGCATCAACATGTTTACAACACTTTAGATCACAAACCCGAAGCTATAAAGTGCAAAAAAAAGTCAAAACACAAATATTTCCATAAAATCAGAGTGTGAACACACTAAAATGTCCAGTATATCACTGACATTTAAAGATATTGTTCCAGCAAAGTGATAAAGAATGATAATTTTAGATGTGAATTTAGGCCAAACCTTGTAAATTAGGGAAGCTGGAAACATTCCCTGAGTGCCATAATATATTCCTTAAACTTTAGCTGAATGATAAATTTTTGTCGTCTGATATATGCAAACCCCCATACTTACTCTCCTGCTAATCTCTTATTCATCAATTAAGTTGACCGAGTCGGTCATGCGTGATCGGGTTCATTACCATGACAATAAGGCGAATGGTGGCAATAGAGACGCCGGAAAGTTTGGGGGAGGTTTAAAGAGATGAACAAGTTTCTTACAATGATTCAGACACTGTGGGCCTCTGAAACTGGTCAGCGATCTACTTTAAATTCTTAAAGAGAAATTATTTTAACTCTGTATACAGGAAGTCAGCAGCGGTATGGTGAAGTTAAGATGACTGTTTTTTCCTCTTCTTATTTGAAGCATTAAACATTAGGATTTTAAAAATTGATTTTACAGACAATCATGAATCTCAAAGCAAAACAAATGTAGCACCAAACAGCAACTTTACATGACTTATCAAATAAAATAAAGATGTATTTTTTAGCTGTTAAAGCATGTTAACAAGCCAAGACTTTATAATAGTTGATATTCGATTTAACTGGGACTTTTATGTTTTTTCTTAAAATACAGATTGTAAAATGTGAAGTCACAAATGAGCTATTCATGTACCAATGCAAAGCAAACTCAGTTGCTCTAAAACTATAACAGTTTGCTGGTATAATTAGATGTTTCTTTCCAGCAGTTGCAATGCTCATTAAATAGTCAATGACACACAAATGGACCTAATAATTTTCTTTACATATAGCTACTGAGGAACACGCTCCTCTGTGTTGTCTACTGGAGAACTGTGTGTGTGTTTTGTGTGTCCAAGTTGAAACCAAGCTCACTTAGTTCTGATGAGAGACAAATGGTTACACATCTCCCAAGCTTTAGCTCTTACAACATAAGGAAGTGAAGTCGGGCAACCTGTCTGCCAGAGGTTTGCTGACTCGTGCAGAGCGGTTCTGCTTAGTGGGCAGGTTGAGCTGAATGAACACTTCCACAGCAGAGACAGTACCATCAGAAGCAGAGAGCTGCAGCTCTGCAGCACAGATGGCCAGTTTGTTGACTGATGTAAACATTCACATCTGTTTCTCTGAAATGATTTTCCATTTGTTGTATTAAACATGAGAAGTAGACATATGGCTGCTTCCCGGATAGAAATAGATGTCATCTGTCGTGATGTCTGTGCTTGTAACTGAGATATTAATTTGTGCTCTCTGAAGGTGTATTTCCTGTAAAATGGAATAACTAATCTGTCAAACACCAAATATATATATTTTTTGAATTCCAAGGAAAAAGATTATTCTTTAAAGGCAGTACTTTAAGTGTTATGCTTTTTAATCAAAAAAAGAAAAGCAAATAAGCAAACAATGGATTTTCCTAAAACAAAACTAGAAAAATGTTCTGTATTATACATGTTTGACGTTTTTGGCTAGTTGACCAGCAGTCTGTTGTAACAATCAACTTTCAATGGCATCTCTAGAAGTCTCTTTAAACCACAGAAATGATCTACATCAAACTTGAGAAAATGCCAGAGAAAATACTTTTGGATTTCTTTCAGGTGCATATTTTGGTGTAAAGCAAACTGGAATAATAAAGCATCACTTTCATTTGCTGAGGATGTATTTAATCATAGCTGCAGGCTTTCCCCCCGGAGCACAGTCCTTATGCAGTTAATGGAAAAAGACAGAGCTCCATGAGGAGGCTTTGTGACCGGCTGCGAATGTTCTTGAGCCAAACAAGACGAGGCTGTGTGAGCAGCTCGTTCCCAAGCGGCTCTGTTGGCTAATTAGCTAAAGGGCTGTTTTGTCTTACACAGCTTTTTAGCTCTGAACGCAACCTGGGTGGGAAAGCGCTTTTTCCTTACTGTTAAACAGACAGGCTTGTAAACAACAAGCTGTAGCTAAATAAGTTTAAAAGTCTGAAATCTCTTCTTCATCCTGAAATTTTTTTTTTACATAATAGCAACCTGACATACTGACAGTTTGGTCACGTATGTTTTCTGTCTTAATGAAGTTTTAAGCCAACCTTAATAATTACTGACATTTCCCATTTCTCAATAAATTAAGACAGTTTTATTGCCCAGCTTTTTTTTTTAATGCCCCACAAACAAGCATTACTGTGGACATTTCAAAATCCAAGAAAGGGAAAAAAGGGAAGTAGGGCACACCTGAAATAGATGCGGCAGGTGTGCAAGAACAGAACAGAATGGAAAATGTCAGGGCTCATTAAAAAAAAGCAGGCGACAAAGAGAAAAGGAGGCGACTAGAATAGCTGAAAAACATACAATATGATCAGAACAAAGCAGAAAGGTCAAAAGAGTATACATGACAAAAATAGTAGCCAACGTTAGTCTGTCATTGAAACAACTCTTTTGTCCCAGGTGGCCCATTTGGACCCACTGGAGCCAGGTTCTGGAGGAAACGGCGTGCTAGAGCTAGCTAAGTTTTAGAAAATTCACAGAAACTGAGTTATCGCAGTGCTAAGTTGTTATGTCACAGCAAACATCAGTCTGTGACAGACTTGGTGCTTCTCCAATGCAGATTTCTGGGCCAGAAAGAACAAAATGGAGTTGATATCAATCACTGGCATCCAAGCAAAACTGGAACCACCTCATTAAAGAATGGTTAAATAACAAGAACTATTGTAGCTGAATCCAAACCATTAATCTCCTTAATTTGCCATGAAGCAAACTGGAAACAGGCCATTATGCTGCACATTAGGAATCTGGTCAGTCAGTTTAGAAAATGGAAGAATAAAAAGTAAACTGTCAAATTTCTGAACAGCTAAAGCAGATTTCATATCTTCCATCTTCCCTCCCTTTTCTGTGCATTCCCAGGTTAAAATATTATGTAAGCTCATGTTTTCAGTTGTATTCTCCAGATTAAAACAATTTTAGGCGGTTGCACAATATTGGACAATCTACCAATGATATTGGTAAATATTGGTATGTCAACATTAATTGTGATATTTTCTTCTTTCCTCTCTATTCGCAGCAGAAGCATATTGTCAACCAGTGATTGGAATGCAAACATCTGGGGTTCAATGCATGTATAATAGTAAAACAGTAATAATTACACCATTAAATGTGTTTTCCAGGACACTCACCCAGAAGTTGTTCTGAAAGACAGCCATTGTTATTCAAAGGTAGCCAGCAATCTGTGGAAAAAAAGAAAAAGAGGTGAAGAATCATCTGAGCAAAGACTGGTATTTTTATTTTCTTTCAATCTGACATTTTTTCCACTACCAGAGGAAATAACCTCAAGAAAACATTTTGGATTTCTTTATTAGTTTGAAAAAGGCATTTATTTTCCATCTTGGTTGTACCAATTGGCAACCCGCAGTATCAATATCGCAGCAAATTGCACAAAAATGAGCTCTGTAAAAACTGTTTTCTTTATAATAGCTCCTGAGACACCTTTAGAGTAGGATGGAGTCCCTGGGGAAAAGAAGAGAGAAGCTTAACAACTGACTTGAAAGCAGTAAGTCAAAGGATGGAGGCTGCTAATGAAGGAGGGGGAGTTGCATTAGGGAAGAGGATGATAAGAAAGAATGGAGACAAATTGAGGTGTCAGTAAATACAAAGCATGAAATATATACAGTTATAAGGTATGAGTGGCTCAATGTGCAACACTAAAAGCGATTAAAAAAAGCTGTTCCTAGATCTGATATTTATAAAACCCATAATGCCTGGTTTCAAAACCAGATCGCTAATTCCAAATTAACTGCCTTAGATTCCTTGACTGTTTTATTTAAGGTCTCTGCAGAGCGAGAAATCACATCAGAGTGAATGCAAAAGGCGAAATTGGTCATATGCAGGAATCTATAGCAGCACAAAGATTTGTCCCTCCCTTTTTCAAATTGGTCATCGGCTTACAATTTAGCAGCAAATCAAAAATAGTTGTCTCAAAACTTAATACAGCGTCACATTGAAGAGTGAATTCTACTGATTTTCTAACATCAAAAAGAGGGCCTATAGATGGATGGATTTAGGGTCAGTCAAGTGGACAGATGGACAAAAAGATGAAAATACAGAAGGAAAACTTATACATGAATAAATAAATTAGTGCTGAAGCCAACGGTTATTTTAGAAATGGATTATTCTGTCAATTAATCGAGTAATCAGATTTTGATTTTAAATTGCACAGTCTGCAGATTTTTCATTTAACCATTTAAGCTCATTTTATACAATGTTAAAATACAGTACAGACCAAAAGTTTGGACACACCTTCTCATTGAATTCAATGAGAAGGTGTGTCCAAACTTTTGGTTTGGACACACCTTTGGATCCTTTTGGAAACTTTTGGATCTTGGATGGAAGAACAAAAGAAAGATGAATGATTCAAATTGACGTCTGGAAATTATTTTCTATACTCCTGTTTTCTTTTTCCATAATATCCAGAACTGAAAAATACTCTGTACGTTTCCAGACTCTGTAGCATCAGATTCTTTATTAAAATTCACAGGTAACATTTAAAGAAATGCATTTCAAACAAGCAAGCAACTGCCCTTTCCACAAAAATCCATAATGAGGAAATTATTTCCCAGGGGTTGCCCTATAAAGGATTCTTGCTATCTGCTCTATTCTGCTGACGGTGTGTGTGTGTGTGTGTGTGTGTGCTGACAATAGCCTTTTCTCTGTATTGGCATTGACTTGGCCTAAGCCTGGTGACCTGGTATTAAACAGCAGCTGCACACAGACAAAAACTCTGCAGCACAACACACACACACACACACACACACACACACACACACCTCAAGCCAATACACCTCACACCTTATTAATTAACTCAGTAGAGGGAATGGAGGCCCTGCAGAGAGATCGTCGAGAGGAAACAAAAACCTGAATTCACAAGAAGTAGAGAGAAATGCAAGAGCTTGGCCAAAATGATACCTTCGCATGGATTACCTCAAATTAATATCAAATTTATTGTTATCACAGCTTAGTAAAAGTAACCACAATAGACTAGGAATAAACAAACATAAAAAAAACCTCCAAATGTGCAGGTTAATTCTTTATTTTCTAATGAACAGAGCAAGATGACAGAAATATTGCAGCCATTAAATGACATTTTTAAGTTATTGAATATGAAGACATGCATATTCCCTCTCCATCTTTTTACTCTAATCTTTGTATGATGTTGCATTTTACATCACAGCTTAGCCTATCTGAAGCGTGGAATCCGTCAAGTTAATTTTCTATTGTTCAAGCTTTTGACATGAAAGTCTAATCTTTCATCATGTTATTAACATGACTATTAAGGACTATTTGCGGGTTTTTATTAAAGTCCTTTTTGAATGATATGACCTTGCATTTTTGTCTTCCTGAGATGGATGCTTGTATTCCTTCAGTACAAACTGTTTTGAGTCTTTTAAACACAGGCTGTGCCTTGCTCTAGTGTTTAAATGGTACACAGACAAAATGTGGGTTCAATTAGTTTTACTTGACTCAATAGAACTACAAATAATGTGGTTGCACATACGTGCGTATACCCATATTTTTACTCCATTGTAGATCTACAGTTCTTGAACACAACTGGCCAAACCTGAAAGCATGCCTTCTGCTCAGCAACAAAATACTAAGATTTGAATGAACAGGGTGCAATGAAGTTTATCAGACTGGTTTATAAGAATGAGCCGCAAAAGAAGGGATTCTCCCCTCAAAATTCTTAAAAAGATAGTGTTTCCACAGTTAGAAGCAATTAAACAAAACAAATATATTGTTTAAATAAGTAAAAGATTTCCAACTCAACTCTAAATGTTATCCAACTCAAAATGCCTTTATTAGAGGAATATGATCCGCAAAACGATGTTGAAAGCCTATTTCATCTCTTTTTCCTTGATCTAACCCACTGCAAGGGCTGCAAGAGAGAAAGTACTACGATGGCAATAATATTGATAAATATTGGGATGACGTCAGGTGCAGTATATCCCAATTTTTTCTTTCCTGATCTTTCTCATCGGGTGTGAGAATTTCCTGCCGTGAGACTCTGTCCAGCTGGCAAAATAGTACATTAGCAAATAAAATGAAATATATTAGCCAACAATTATTGCACTTCAAACAGTCCTTTGTTATACCAGTGTGTGTAATGTTTCTATCTCAACCACGATGCAGTCCTATGTATTTGATATTGTGGAGCCATACAGGTAGAGGAGGAGGAGGAAGAAAAGCAGCTGACTAGCCCTGAAAATCAGATTCTTCCTGAAGGCATATAAACAAAAAATAGGAGGTGCATTTGCAAATACACTGCCTACTTCAACAATTTGAAGTAGGCATTGCATGAATCCTACCTTATTTTGCACACATTTTTAACAGAGAACAATCCAGAGGCAGATAGAGGTGTGTATGCTCCCCCATAAGGGACACACAGTGTGGTCGGCTGTGGAAAAGCTGCTGACATTCAGCAATCTCCATCTGGTTGCGACTAACGTTTAGCTGAAATCAGCTCCGAGGCAGACAGGAAGATCAGGACACAAGGTGACCTCAATATTTTAATGTCTTTCTGACTGCATTGTATTTTTAAGAGAATTACCACATAACATTTATTAAATTAAGTTAAATTTATTATGAAAAGCTTGGTTGAGTAACACTCAAAAACTAGCATGCTGTTATCAGAAACTAGTGGTAGCTGTACTTCTTTCAGTTTACCAGAGAAAAATATCCTTTAACCTTTTATATTCTTTTTCCATATAGAATCTGCATTTCTTAACATAAACTGTGCAAAAATCCTTTAAATGGGATGAATGTGTCTTACAAACTTACAAACTCAACCCAAAAAGCTCCAATTGAAGCATAATTATAGCACACACATTTTAATCCTAAATGCTTAAGATGAAACTAACTGGATTTAGTCTTTGTGTCTCAAAAATGAGTATGTTCCCCAAAAAGGTAATGAATAAAGTAATATTGTTGCCAAATACATATTTAAAACAAACAAGAATTCAAGGTATGAAAATTATATGACAGCAAAAGACCAATGTATCAAATATGATTAAAAAAATCTACATTTAAAGCTATACATCAACTTTTTTTAAAGCATCCAAGAAAGTAAATTTTTTTAATACTATTCCTCGAAAATTATTTCCTTTATCATGCGTAACAAAATAAAGCCTACGTTGTCTAAAAAGCATGTTTGCACAATTTAAACCGAATTTTTTGAAAGAAGCTAAATAAGAAAAAGAAATTATTGCAACTATCTTTAATAATAAAACCAAACAGATATTATTAACTGTGTGCAGTAAACTGATATCCAGAGCAAGTATTTTCTCTTTTCACCTTTTTTAATATCTTAGCAGTTTGTTTCATCATATCAGGCTGAACTTAATCAAAAATATGTGTGGTTCTTGGGTTTGGACATAGAAAAATAAATAGCTCACAGAAAAGAAACAGCCTCTAGGGTCGCTGAAGCACACCAAAAAACTGCAAAATGTTAATTAACAGTATTTCCTCAGTGTTGTAAGCAGTACATTTTATTATAATTAATGTAATTATTGCACTTTTCCATCCGTCGTATTTTCCAAAAGTTAAATTTAATCATTTCTCTAGACATCTGAGAAAAAATAAATGTATTTAGTTGAATTTTATCATATCCAAGTTCTATAAATCATAAAATCAACATGACTGAAGTCCTCCATGAGCACAACTGACTTCTACTTTAAAATCTATAAACTTTGATTTTAAAGATTTAAAAAATATAATAGATTTCTTGTAAACATTTATCACAAATTAAAACCAAAATGCTTCAATTAAAAGATGAATATATGGTATGTAAAAGTTTAGAAGTACAGTAGATGTTTTTTTTTTAAATCTATTTTGTCTTTTATCTAGTAGAATAAAAACATATATACAGTACATATTTTATGTTCTTTTTCCGACACTTATTCAGATGTTTTATGACTGCTTAAGAACCATGCAAAATTCAGACTTTCAACATCACAATTTGTAGAAATGCTTTCAATTCAATTTAAAATAAAAATTTAACTACTTTCATCCACATTTTCAGGTTTGAATGTTTATGCCTAATCAACATTAATTGTTGTGACATTTCATAGAGTAACCTCATCAGCAGCACAGTTAAACACGCCGTTTCAGATGAGTTGTATAATCTTTAACAGACACGGAGACCAAAAATCCAACCGGCCTCATCAACAAAAACACACGGACCTCCTCCTCTGCCTAGCTCCAAGTGACTGACAACACAAAGATGGCAGCCAAGAAAAATTAGAACTTTTAAAAAAGCAGATGGGGGAGTGAAAGAAAGTTTCTCACACCAACACACACTTCCCATGAGCTATACAATTCTAGAAGAAAACAAACGATAGATCTTCTCCACCAATCCTTCCTTTTCTATGGCTTTTTGCCAGAGCTGGGTCAACTGGCAGATGTTGACCAGTATAAACTCGCTCCCTCCTAGCAACCTTCACCCAATTCTCTCTCGCCACTGGGTAAATGAAGCAACAAAAAAAGAGGCTGTGGAGGAATTGTTCCCCATTTTTCTCCTCTCGCTGCTGCTCAGAACAGCAGAGGAACCAAGCAAACTAAAAATGGAATCAGGCTAAATGTGGTGACACAGCAAAGCGTGGAATAAAGATGCTTTGGTTACCTTCGAACAGGCACATTTGTCACAAGCACAGGTCGAGTAGCTGAAGAGAGGAACCAAAGGACGCAAGAGGGGAGGAAAAAAGGATGCACTTAGGTGAAAAGCAAGTGAAAGTAAGAAAAGGTGGGTAGAAGAACACCCTTAAAGATTAACCAAAAGGAAATAGGGCAAAGGCAATTATGCAAAATAGCTAATAAATTAGAATATCAATGTTTCAGACATGCAATTCAGAAAGTAGTTTGATATATTACAGATTAGATTCATAAAACAAAAATGTATTTCTCTTGCATTTGATAATTATTCCTTACAGCAATAACCATACTAATTTCATTAAAGTGAAATTAGTATAAACACGTTAAACAAAAAGATGCACATAACTCCAAACTACAAACATTTAAAGAACATACAAATCTGACATAAAAATGCTAAAAGATTAAACTCAATAAAGCCAATTAAAAGAAAAGGCTAAAGAATAAAGTGAGTTTTAAGTCAAGTTTATATGTAAAGCACATTTCAGTAAGGAGGCAGTTCAAAGTGCTTTACATGATAAATACATAATTAACAAAGAAGCATTACACTGCAGTGGCAGAACAAAGAGGTAAAAAAAGTTGTAATTAATCTATTTTCCCCAGTTATTATTTAAAGGCAACTCTAAAAAAATGTATTTATAGCCTTGAGTTTTCTGGAAGTTTGTTCCAGATTAGTAGAGCAGAAAACCTAAAACTTATAGACTTAGACTTATTTTATTATGCTGCTTCTCCATGTTTGGTTCTGATTCTGGGGATGCAGAACCAGAAGGCCTGAGTGGTCTGGAAATAGATCTTTAATGATTTTGGTACTATGCCGTTCAGTGATTTATAAACTAACAACAGTATTTTAAACTCTATTCTCTGAGTCACAGGGAGTCAGTGTAAGAACTTTAGTAGGGTGATGCGCTCTCTTTTCCTGGTGAGAAAACAAACAGCACCGTTCTGAATCAGATGCAGCTCTCTGATCTTCTAGGCAGACCTGTAAAGACATTGTTATCTGCAGTAATCAATCCAACAATAATTCGAAGATGAACAACTGGAGGAGGTTCATTGCAGGTCCTGGAGTTCAGAAAAAAGGAGCCTTAAGTATTGAGCACAATATGTACTCTACATTAACGTTGATAGGAATGTTTACTGCTTTTAAAATATCTGACATTAAGAAAATGACAAGCACAGTCACCTATTCTCTTGCATTGCAGTCTTTTGGTTTGAAAACTCAAACTTTACACAATCTAAAAATACAACATGAAGCATTTCTTTTAAAATGTATTTTTGTTTAAATAAACTTTTCACAGGTACAGAACATTAAGCCTTTCTTGGTTGGCTTTTCTACATCTTGTAGTTTGCAGGTTACACTGTTTCTGCCTTTAAAGGTTTAACAAATATATTTTTGTTACCATTTTGCAAACATACCAGGACAAATATGTACTTCTGAGGTATAAAAACAGATGAATTTCTGTAATGAAATGAAAACTTACATTTTATACAGGACAGAGTCCAAAAAGCAGATGTGGCAGAGAAACAGGGCAAGGACAAAGCAGACTGAATTTATGGAGCAATTAGAGTCTGTTGTGCAGAAAATCCAGTCTGCTGTCCTTCCGTATTGGTTTTAACCCTGATTATAACCGCCTATTTTAATAGCTCAAACTCCCAATATACTTCATGTATTAATAAAAACAGTGGAAACCGTCTTGGCACTACCACAGAAGCTAACATAAACAGACTTCTTTATCTCAGTCAATCAGCGCTAATGTAACAGGAAAATATGCGAGAACTTTGAATGTGTGTACGAAGATATGGCTTGTGAAAAAGGAATAACAAAACAGCCTCAATGTCTCTTTGCTTTGGATCTATTCATTACAAATATGCAACCCAGATAGTGAGCAGTCCATCCAGACGTTGGATTTGTTATTTATTATCTCAATTCCAGCTGGATGGTTTTCGAGAAACATGCAGCTTGCTACATGTACTTTTTGGCCATGTACAAAACATGGCTGCATGGGAATGCCAATCTTATTAATAAAAATAAATTCTGCAAAAACAGCGACTCAATTAAATCAACTGTTTCTTTCTTCATTGATCTAATTGACTAACATTACCCAGACAGAAAACCTTTTCTACCAATGAGTAAAATAAACTAAACTTGCCTGGTGTTTTATAACTAGGATTAGAATATCTGTAATTGAGTTTGAATCTTTCCATAAGATTGGCTTATGTTTTTATTTACTATATAGATAAGCAGGGTTGAACTGAATAATTCAATTTAGTAATTAATTTAGCCGAACATTTTATGTTTTTTTGTAGTTGTTGAAATGAACAACCAACATAACCCAGTATTTTGCTGGCATAATGCATGGTAATCAGGTAATCGGATCATTTTTATTGCTTTCAAATAAATTATTTTACATTATGGCATGTAATAATATTGCCATGTTAAACTGAAGTGATATCTTCTGAAGTTTTTGTAAGTAGTAGTAAACTTTCTTTAAAATGTGAAGTCTCAATCATGAGTCATATCTGTCAGCAGTACAGTGTTGGTGGCAGTGGACAGGAAATTGAGCCAGACAGCAAATCATCCATCATCTTCCATTTACCTGATGGTTTTTAGAGGGGAGTCTCAAGTATTTGCTGTCAGCTGTGGCACTGTATCACGCAACTTTACATATTGTTCAGTCCTATAACAGACTAAAATCGGCATAATTATGCTTCTTTGATTTTTAGTCTTCTGGTAATTTGGCTCGTCTACTCCATTTAGATTATGACACAAAACAGAAAAAAGTACTGAGTAAACGCAATAGAGATAATTGTTTTAAATCAAACAGAAAATAAAGGAATTGCAAATACCACATTAATGAATGAAATATGATGCATTGAGGGTTTTTTTCTTTTATTAAACTTGAAAAATACAGTATTAGGTCTGTTTGATGTATTGATGGATTAAAAATAATAAAATAAATGCATAGGTTCAGTAAAACGTCTAAAATGCATTTCTTTTCTGCAGTTTTTCACATATATGGGCATTTTTCAAAGCTTTCCAAAAATCTGAGTAGTAATCCAATTCTGTGATTCAATGTTTGGTTGAAAAAAAAATAATGAATGTTTGCTGCTTGTATGTTTTGCATCCTGAAATTGTCAGAACACATGTCAGACCATAAATCCAAGCGCTTAAGCAAAACAAAGCCTGATAACTTTGCTAAAATGATGACAGAATTACACCCTGTATTCAGAGACCAAGCAACAAGGCATAGCTTTTCTTGTGAAATGATAAATTATCGGCCCAGTGGCTGAGACGTACAGAAAGCCAGTGAGACAGCAAACAATAATAAATATGAGGAGGAGGTGGCGTGAAAGAAAGTGAAAGCTGAGTGATAAACACAACCCGGGCTGCCAGTTCCCCATTGTCCCAGTCTGAATGTGCTTTTGTCACTGCAGCGTACAACTCCAGTCCAGCCCCGACTAGAACAACGTACCAGGCGAGCATCCCTACAAAGCCTTGGCATGACCAGCTGTATGAGAGCAGGGGGCATGACTCCACACAAGTGAATTCAGTCTGAGAGCTACTAAAAACTTCAGCAACTACTTAAAAGAATATTGTAGTTTCTAACTTAGTTATCATCTACAGACAGCGCATATTAGACATGTCTCACTATCAGATTGTTTTTATACTTAGTATAAGAGAATCCAGGATTCAATTTTACTATTTTGCAGCTTTTCTTTAAAAGCCAAAATGCATCAAGTCATATTAAGAACATTTTAAATAATCTAATGGTTTGCTGAACTTTCCTTTTTCTGATGAGAATGATGGCCAGGCAAACTGTCATTGTGATCAGTAAAGTCAAAGATAAAATCGTTTATAACATTTTCAATAGCACATAATGTTGGTGTTAATATCTCTATATTCCTATATTACTTAGCAAAAGATAAAACTATTTTCCTCCAAATTCCTGTATGCAAAGAGTGCTGCGTATGCAGTCTGCAGCAGCAGTACCTCTGTCTGTGCACCAGTGCATGCAATGTACATCAACATAGTCCAGTTCCTGTCTAAAGTTTCAAAAACAAACATGGTGTCTAAACTGCCAAATGACTTCTTCAAATGCTTCAAAGGCTGAAATTATAGAAGTCTGGTGACAACAAATGGAGGATTAATTAAAGCATTCTGCGGGGTTTGTGCAATGCACGAGACACTACTGACTAGCCAGGAAAAACAAAGTTGTTATAACTTTTATTAAGCTCCCAGATTAACTGTGAGGTTAAATAAAATGCCTTTTCGCTAAAGTCTCTACTGTTTAACTTTTATGTGCATGTCTGACATGTAAACTGCTTGGTTACTCCACTGTGAGACTTTATGTACCCAGAAAAATTGATTTCACCTATTTTAGTCAGAATTAAAAAGTGAGGATAATATCAGACGTAAACTGACAAACTCAAGCATACATATATTAAATACTGGTCATTTTTATAGTTACAAAATTACACTTCAAGTGAAAAGTGTAAAAAAAGAAAAACAAAAGAGTTTTGACATCTGAGCTGCACTCATGATTTTCCTGTTCAAATTTGACTTTACTTTCTACGCCAACTCAAAAAGTACAACCTGCCACAGATACTGCTGGTCATCGTCTATATGACCATTAGTCCCCTGCTGGTCCATCACGGTGTGATTCTGCTCGTCAAAGAAAACTGGACCGGGTCGGACCACAACAAACAGTTAGGTCTGCAGGGAGGATCTTTAGGGCTCACCTTCCCTCCATCCAGAACTTTTTGGGTTTAAGGCTAGGAAAGGAGTAGCAAACATCTCTGTAGACCCCACACATCCTGGACACTCACTACCTGTTTAAACTTTTACTTTCAGGTTGGTGCTAAAGAAAATAAAAAAGTTTCCTTTTCTATATATTTATATCTTAAACATCCTTATTGAGAGCCAAGTGAAACTTCAGTTTCACTTGGCAAATAAAGCTTAATCTAATTTTGACTTTCTAAGGTACTCAGGGACTTTATTTGTAAAAAGTAAATGAGAATTTTTGGTGTTTTTGTCATGCTCTTTATAAATAAAATGTTTCCTTTACACGTTAAAACTGTTGATGTTTTTTTGTGGTCAAATATTAATTAATTTATTGAGTTAAATAAAAAAGTAGTGTGTTCCAAAGCTGCATACACTACTGCTGATAGGAATATCATGCAACTCCTTGACGGAAAACAAGCAGAATATGATTATATTTGTAGGAGAGAAACGAGTGTGGGTAAAAAGAGTAGTCAACAGAAACTTACTTTTTCTTCATCAGGGTCTTGGAGAAAATGTCTGACTAGATAAAAATGGTTCAGAATTGCTAAAAAGTTACTTGTCCAAACAGGGTTTACAAAAAATGTTAATCACATAAATTAGTGGATTATTATGTTGCTGTTTATTCTTGTCCTCACAGTCTGGTGTCAGGCTTCTCTTCTGAAGTCAGTAACCCAGACATAAGCAGTTTTACATTTCAAAGCTTTGAAATTTTATAACAGAAATGCATTTTTTATTATCCACAGTTATTGTACATTTGATATTAAAAGTAACTGAATCTCTGCCAACAGCTTTAAAGTCTACGCATAGTTTTACAGAAAAGAAACAGAAATATTTAATTTCCTGTTCCCCTACAGCTTGTGCTTTTCTGATAAATTACTTAATAACCAAGCCGATAAAAAATAGATACAAGTGCTTTTCCCTTCTCTACTTTGATAAACGATCTAATTTCTTCAGCTCTACTTATCTGATTCATCAATGAATGATGAAAAAAAGATGGTCATGAACCTCACTGTCGTCATCGTGGTTTACTTTGCTAGTGGTGTAATTATGAGGTAGTTGAAATCCTGCAAATCTATCTTCATTTTGGTAAACAATATTTTAAAAAAGAGAAAAAAAACAAAAACAAAAAATGATAACCCAGAAATAGAAAAATGAAGGTCCATCCCCGGAGGGATGAACCCACTCCTCCATCCTGCCCCAGGAATCTCCCATCTGCCACATGTAGACCTTGGCTCGACTCATTATCGCCTCAGGCACAGGCCACAGCTTACAGAGAGGGTTAATATTAAATTCCACAACTCTTTAAATATATTCACCTCTTTATGCATGGTTATCCTCTAAAATCAGAATATTTAAACCAAAATCATTCTGTTTATATTTCTATTAAGTAACAAGTTAGCTCAGTTTACAGTTTTCTGCCTCTGGGTGCTGCCCTGCTTGGCAAAGCATAAGGAGCACTTGGAGCCCTGTAGCCTACATATTTAGAGACTACACATGTATAATTTATCAACATCATGAGATCCAATATTATGTTGAAAAAGACAGCAAGTACTGACAAAGGACAGCGCTACAATGAGTGGTTATGACATGTTTGTGGGTCAAAGAGAGAAAAAAGGAGTCATCGAGGAAGAAAAAGAGTCGTTCTGATGGCTTCAGCTGTGTGCATATTATCATTCTTGACTGTTTGAATAATCAACAAAACTTTTCAGAGCCGTCATAAAGCACTAACTTAGAAATCAAAATGCAAAGCAGCAAGCACTCCTCATTCTGCCGCTGCTGTCATCCTCATCTCTCTGCCAGGCTCCATCACTTATGTCCAGACTCATTTAAATCAGACTTTGAACAGTTTTTGTGACAGTCAGTAAAACATAAATAGCAGCAGCAAAGATTTTGGGACTTTTTCCCCCGAATTACCTGTGTTATCATCACCACCACTTCATTTTCTAAACCAACAAATAGGTTTAGCAAGTACCCTCCTTTAAATTCAAATAGGCCAATTTGTGTCAGTATTATAGCATTTTTCCTGCACCAACGTGAATGGGCTTCACTGGATAAAAATATTTAGATGTTATATCTAACATCTAAAGACTTAAAGTCTAAAGTGAATTCCAATTTAAACACTTCATCTCTGCTCTCCAAATCTGACTGAGCTTAAATTATTTTGACAAGAACAGGTAAAGATCTGTGTCTATATGAATATAATATAACCCAAAAGACTCTCAGTTGGAAATTATTTGGAAGATAATTACAGCAAAAGGGGATTGAGCACATAAACACAAAAACATAATTTTCAGATTATTATTTTTTTTAATTGCCTCCTCTTCTGGTCTCACGCACCATGGTAAAGTGGCCAGCAAGTGCAAGACATTATATGTCAAATACATCTAAAAAGATGTCAGAAGACCACCAAACAAGCTTCCCAAATGTTTTAAAACATTAACACAAGTTCAATTTCAAAAGAGAATACAAAACTTTCTGCCTTTGTTACCAAGCATTTACAATAAATGTTGCTAAACTAAAAGTCTCCACATTCAATAGCCAACTCAACATATGTGCTCCATACAGCCAAAACAAACCAGGATTTTTTGGTGTATCTGAAATGATAATACAAATAACAGTGAAATATAAAATGAAACTCATCCTGAGCCACATTAAGTTCACAATACTCACAAATATTTATCTTCTGGAATCAAATGCAATTTGTCATGAATGTATCTTTAAACTTAAAATTGGTGAAAAATGGAAAAAAGGATGTAATCGAACCTTAAAACCCAACTTTCTACACCCTATAAAACTTCAAATAATCTGAAGACATATTAAAAAGTTAAATGCAAATTCAGTTTACAAAATATAAATAGAATCTAGTAAAAAAGCTGATTTTATGTGGTTCAGCCTTCAGAGAAACAAAAAACTGTTGAGAGTGGCAAAAAAAACATGGACAGCTGATTTGAATCAGTAAATTTCTGTTGATAGACAGACAGGCTACATTTAAAACCACAGTCATAACCCCACCCCCATGTGCACTTTACTGCAAAGGTTTGACGCTTATTTACATTCAGAAGTTGAATGTCAAAGTTTTTAGTGAGTCAGAGCAAAGTATTAGGCCATCTTTGTTTTTGAGGTAGTTGTAAAAAGCTGGGGTCAGAAATATATCAAGCATGAAACAAAAGTGCTAACAGGATATTCATGTGGTGACAGAAAAGCCAACAACAGTAGCTATAAGTGTATGAAAATATTATAGAAGTTGCAATTATGACAGGCAAAAATACATCTTCCCCAATGTTGTATCATTAAGGCCAGGGATGCACGTATGTGATCATTTTGATCAATCTTGATACATAGTTATTGCAATAAATGATAATATTATTGTTTTGAGACCATTTTCAAATACTATAATGGTAATGCAATAATAAAATAAGAACACATTATCAAAGATCAATAAACTTTAAATTCTAATGAACATTTAACACTGGAACTGGAAGACATTTTAAATATCCAAAATAAATAAACAAACAACAGAGACAACCAATAAAATCAATTCTGAAGTTTCTGTAAACAGAACTGTTCTTAAAAGAAAAAGGCTATTTGAAACCAACACAGCAGATTGGGGACTTTTGTCATCCAGTTTTTGGTGCATAGAGAAAGAAAAAAATCATACACATGGAAATCGAGCTTGTTTTAATATGTTTAACAATTTTATAGACACTTTACTATCCTTTCAACGTTGTGAAAAATCGACCACACCAGTTGACACAAGCACCTCTTAAAGTTGATATTCCAACTAGGAGAACAGGAACTAACCAAGCAGGCCAAGATTTGTATCCAATAATAAGGCTGCTGCACATGGTCAACGTAATAAAAGCTCCAAGTATAGACTATTTATTAGAACTTCTGTTGGTTTGTTTGCCATTTAATCAGGGCCTTTTGTATAAAGTGGTGAGAAATAAATTGTTCTCTGCTTGTCTGGCCAACAGTCGTTAGCATCAAAACACATAGTAAATCCCAGTGTTTTCCAAACAAGAAAACCTTTTGCAACTCAGAAATGATGTAATTTGCAGCTCCAACTTCTCAGTCAAATCCAACATATTATGAAAAACTAGCAACTAGGGACGGGCAATATATCAGCATCAACATGGGTATCAGTCCGATAAGCAAAACCGGGCCGATTTTAACAGCCGCAGATTGTTTCCATCATGTTAATGTTTGTGTAGGTGTTTCAGGAAGGATAGGGGGGAGAGTTGGCCATGTGGTATCTGCTCAGTCATGTGACAATACTAGTGATGCATCACAGGATTATGAGTTTAAAAAAGGAAAAATAGGCAGTGAGGTCACCTTTACACGGTGTTAAAAGTGTGGGGAAATATATATAATCATACTGGTAAATATCAGTTATCGGCATTAAGAGCAGTACTAATATCATATATCAAAATTTATCCTAATTTTTATATCAGTTCATTTACTTGTTGCCTTATATGATGTCACTAGATGAATGTGTCAAAGTTTGATTTTGGGAAACTACTGTAGTTAAACAATGATTTAAAACAAAATAGTAAAGAAAATAAAACATTTATTCTGCAGATGACAAACTAAAGTGAGTTTCATTTGTTGAGAAAAGTATGGCTAGTAACTTTAAATGCTTTATTTTTACTAATCCCACTATTATTTTCTGAATCAAATGACAGAAGCATGTTAAGACAGAAACAATGCTACAAAATTATTCATAATTTCAAAGAAGCCCCAACACACAGGTAGCTGTCCCAGGACTTGACAACAAAGCAGCATCAGACATCAGAAATATCTGCTAAGTTGGACCATACAGTCTTAATTATGTTAATGGGATAAGGCTACCTTTGAAAATTATGATGTTCTAAAACCACCAACAGACAGCTTGCGATTAAGCTTGGAGAGTTTTATATATTTCAAACATGCATGTTCTTGTTTCAATAGTTTTTTCTCCTTTTACGTTAGCCAAATTTCCCTCCGTTCAAATGTCAAACCAGCGCCTGTGCTCTTGCTCGCTATTTTTAAAACGCCAGCGTTATTTGGCGTGGTGTTTCCTGCCAGTCTTCTCACCTGTATTCACAGAGTAACGAGTGATTAAAAAAGACCCGGAACAAATTTCTTACCTGGAAAGATTCCTCAGACAACGAGACGTACATTTCCCATCCCCGGTCCGACCAACGGCTGCCCCGTTGCCGCACGCTTGCTCTTTCAAAGAGGTCTGATCATAGTAGTAGACTTTCACCAGGCAGTTTTCAGTGCGAGCTCACGCTCCCTCCCTAGCTCAAAGCTGATTGGCTGTTCGACCCGTCAATCACGGGGAAACGTGTAGTAGACATAGCAACCACAGAAAGGCGGGTCAACGATTGTAAAGCAGCGTCTTATTGGCTACCAATGAGCTCTGTGAAAACAAATAAATAAAAATAGAGCTGATAAAGATGAATGTTTGGAAGGACCTATAGGAGGCTGAAATATCAGTTGCTTTATCAATGAATTTTACTGGCAGAGTCTCATCCTGCCATCTGCTAACACAAAATTAAATGAGGGATAATTATTTGAGCATTTAATCCTGATTTAAATCTCACAGATAAAATGAAATTAGCTGCAGAATTTAATCAAACTATGCCACGTGTTGATCTACAGATCCGCTCTCATTTGTCTTCCTCTAAAGGCTCTTTCGTTTCTATCACAGCTTCAGACTTTGAAGCATGTTTATATCGTTTCAGATCACTCTCAAAGTGATCCTTTAGGTTGCTTTTTAGCAGATTGAAAACAGAACTGAAACAGTAAATGCGTAATCCGTTTCCTGTTGTGAGCTCTTCTTTAGACTGCTTATGTCTTGCAGGAAGTCGCTGTGCTTCCTTCATCAGGCTTTCAGCTCAAATGTTAAAAATGATTGAGTGAAGGAGACCTGGTGGGCTCACCCTTTGTCCTTGGTGTCTCGCTGATCCTGCCTCTTTTAGAGGGGGCTCACATAAATCAGTTTAGCTGCTGGTTGTGCAGGCTGGCTTATTAAAGCTGCCATGACAGAAGATTGCCCTCCTCTGCTCAGAAACCACAGACACAGTTCTGGTGCCAGGACACCAAACCCACTGAACCCCTCAAAGCTCATCTAATCTCACTGGGAGATCAAGTGTGTGTGGGATAAATCTGCAAAACAAGTGCATTATCTCTATCTATTACCTTTCCCTTTGTGTCAAGTGTTAGTCTTTCTATGAGCTTATTGCCCTGCAAAGAATCAGATAAGATGCAGCTGTTTCTATCTGTGAAACTTCAGGGCAAAATGAGGATGTAGAATCTAAAATATCTCAAAAAAATATGCTAGATTAAGATTACAGCTGTCTATTACAATGTAGGGGTGGGAATTTATTGTATTGTTTTATCATTTATCATGATGCATTTATTATTATGATAAGAATTTTGATGTTTAAAAACTTCCAACACTGTCTGGGTTTTTGGTTTTACTATTGTATCCACTGTTTGTTCTATGAGAGCATCAATAAATATCAATGCATTTAAAAAATATGATTATGTTGTGATATATCTTTATGTGACTGTTGTCCAAATGAAGCACACTACAAATGCTTGTGGTTTCCAAAAGTAGTATTTGTGTTTGTGGGGCTATAATTGCTATGCTATGCAGTAACAAACAAACAAAAAGGAAGAATAAATAACTTATGAGCTCTAGAAAAAATGAAGAGTCCACCGAACCCCACTGAAAACCTGCTGGTTATTTCACCACATATTGATTTCTGAAATCTTTCTGAGTTAAAACATTAGTATTGTTGTTTCTACATGAACATGAACTTGTTTTCTTTGCATTACAGTATTTGAGGTCTGAAAGCACGGCATGGTTTTTGTTATTTTGACCATTTCTCATTTTCTGCAAATAAATACAAAATTCTTTGCTAGGACTTTCAGAGTTAATCGAATAAAAGAATAATGTTCATTTTACTCAAACATATACATAAAAAAAGTAAAATCAGAGAAACTGATCATTTTAAGTGGTCTCTTAATTTTTTCCAGAGCTGTATATTTATAATTATTTACATTGCATAAAAGGATATTTAAACATATTTTTTACTGTCTAACGTGAGAATAGATTACATGATTCCTGTTTTTGTTCAGCTAGGATTTGCAAAATTATTCCAATTTGTTAAATGCCAGATGAGAAGTGAACATTAATAATAATGGTAATAGATTTTATTTATAAAGCCCTTCACATCTTTAGTTCTCAAAGGGTAAATCGTAGCACCTTTGGATACAAAGTCTAAATTAGTTACACTAGCGATTAGGAGAAAGTCTTTTTTTATGTCAAATTAGTTAGTGACTGGACCAAAATACAGATAGGAGAAGGGAATTTCTATTGAATTCATGAATTATTGAAAAATAATGGGAAAAAACATACAGAAAGTCGACACTGCAGGGATACAGGGTGTTATGGAGATAAACAAAGTGTAGCGAAAGGAGCCAGAGGAGAACAATGTGAACTGGGAGCTTAAATATCCTGGGGAAGAAGAGAAAGTGGCAAGGAACCAGATAACCTGTGTAAACTAAACAGAGCAAAAGAACAGAGGCTATAAAACCTAAGAAACAACAAAAAGAAACACTTACCTAAAGAAATGATAATCCAAAGTACAAACGATGAGAATAAATTAAAAAACACAAGGGACAAACTATAATGGTAAAAATATAAGAAAAATAAACAAAGAAATGACCAAGACTTTTAGATAAAACTAAAAGTAAAAACACCTGCGGATCATAAAATTTCTGTCACAAACCTAAACCCGTTGAGTCTGCTGATCACTGCTGGGATCTTAATCATGACCATGTGCTTTGATAAAGTGAAATTAAACTCTGTGGGAAAAAAACCCCAAACTAAAACAGTAGGTTTGGTGTGAAACAAAGGAATATGTGGGGAGGCATCCTACTACTAAGTAGATACTCATTTGAACCTCATTAGAGTTGACGTCATCATAAACTGAAAAATCTGCACACTCCACTACAAGACTGAAAATGGCTCCTTAGGGATGGTTTCTTCTTTTTTCTTTTTGCAACTTATTGTGAAATTAGGAAAAGAAAATAAAGGAATAGATTTAGTTTTGTCTTCAGAACATGTGAACCAGTTTACATTTTTTTACAGTCAAGCCTAAAATATTGGAAACTGGGAGCAACACCATAAACTACAAGGCGAGAAGAAGCTCCAAAAGTGTAAAATATTTTCTAAATTTCTCAGCAATAAATCACCTGCAGAGGAGAAACTTTGCTCTGTGCTGTGAACACTGGGTGGCGCTCCAACTCTACTCCAAAGAAGCTGAAAGGGCAGTGCATGGCTTCTCTTTATTTTGTGGTGTGGCAGGAAATAGTGGATAGTGTTTTTCCTTTAATATGTTCAGTTGGTGCAGCCATTTTAATATCACTGCTTTAACATGAGAGCACTAACAGACACTGATCCTCTAACTGGATGATGACACAACTGGAAATTCCCTGAGCTGTGAAACGGTTCAGTAAAATTTCCAACCACAAAACGCCATCTTCATCTGATCCAAAGACACAAACCTATTTGACCTGTGTAGTAGGGTGGATGTGGGTTGTTGTTGTTCTCATTAAACCTGGCTGTTCACCTAAAGTGAGAAGTTGGGCAAGAAGAACAACAAGAGGAGAGCAGAGAGGAGCGAGATTAACAACTAAGGTGGGACAATTTTGACTGAACAAAAACTTGCTGTACTTCCTAAAAAAGCTGGAAATCTTGACAAAGTGTCAAGAACAAAGTCATTGTTGAAGGAAAACCATAAAACCTTTAGTGCTACTCTGGAACACATTAACGAACAATCATGCATTGGAATGGACAACTAAAAGTACCAATCTAAACTGTGAAGATGTAAAAATTTAATTGATACTCTCTTTATTTAACCTGACTGAGCGTTGGCAATTTTTCAAAAAGGAAAAATTTCAGTCTGTTACTGCAGATGAAGGTGTCTATGTATAAGAAATGACTCAGGGAACCCAAATGAAAACACCAAACCTTTCAATGTTAATCTGTGAAAAAATGTCAAAGTTGCGTAACATTTTCATTACACATTATAATCATTTGCTGTTTTGTATTGGCAAATGAGATCTATGACAAAGTCCACTAAAGTTTGAGGTTGTATCACAATCATCAAATGAGGAAAATTTTAAATGGTATAAATGTACGTGCAAGTTGGTTTTTGGTTATTTACAAAGGGCTGTAGGTTCAGTGCTTGATAACATTCATATTCATATTTGTTCTCTATGACTAACTTCCAAAAGCTGGAAAATAAATTTATCTGTGGTTGTTGTCTAAACATAAATAAATAATATTTTTGTTGATTTACCAGATAATAGTTAGCTAACCTGGATCATAGATGTTGTATAGCTAAAAGCAAATTGTCTGAAAATTTGAATCCTAGTTGTAAAGAATGAATAAATTAAATTAATACTATAATAAATACAGTTAATTATAGAAATGTAAGTTCTAAAGGTTGCAACTAAGGTTCTAAAGATCTAAATATAGAAGAAATAAATAGAAAAAATGCTAGAGAACAATGTAGCAAATAAAAAAGTAATAACTAGTTTGTTTGACGGTCTTTGACCTGGAAGGTCTGGTGGGATGAGAAACTCTCCTGTTCTCTGAGTTTTGACCGAACAACAAGCCCCAGCCTCTGTTTTTCCCTCTGCCCAGAAGTGTGTGAAGTCAGCCGTCTGTCTGGCACAGAAGTGTGTTGATGTGCTTCCAGGTGTTTGTGGTTAATCCTAATGTCTGGACTGCAGGACCCTCCCTACACCCTGTGAGATCATCGCAATTTTAATTAGACCGGATTCGCCAATTACAAGACACGCAGGGCGTCTCGCTTTCTCTCCTCGGTTCTATAAAAGGAGCACAGGTCACCGATTTGGCAGACAGGAGCTGAGGAACGGTGAGTTTACACCATGTTTGTAGTAGTGTGCCTTTTAATTCTGAAAATGACAGTTTTATCTTAATTTCTGTTGCTTTATTTCAGACTTACTGTATAATGTCTTCCAAAAAGTTTATGGTTGCCACTTTGCTGGTTGGTGCTTTAAAATTCATCTCATCTCAGAGTGAGTATAACTTCTATAACTGCCACATTTCATTAAGAAGATATTTAATTGCCAGTCTACGCAAAAAAAAAACATACATATATATTGTTAATTTTTCTGGCAATTTGTTAAAGGTTTTCTTCCCTACAACTCATCCATGTTTGCTTTGTTAATGATCATTAACCGGAGGGAGGACATGTGCCTACATTTGTTTTTGTTGCTCAACTTCAGAAATCGATTTCTGGCAGCCTGTGCTCCAGAGGATCACATCAGCAGCACACACTGATTTCTCAACTCGTTTCTGATCGTTTTTCCTGTTTGCGATGTTTCCTACAGCGAGCTGCAGAGAACGATGTGGCGCCGAGTACTACCGAGGCAACACGTGTCAGTGTGACTACACCTGCCTGTCCTATGATGAGTGCTGCAATGATTATGAAGCTCAGTGCACCGAAAGTAAGATTTGCTTTTGCACATATACACACAAACAAACGGAAGTGATGCTTGTGTAGTAAATTATATTAAACTCTTTAAAAAATTCTGTTTCTTAGAGAAAGTCTGGTATTTTTAAAGAACCACCATTTTAATCCTATTTTTAGGATTTAAGCTAAAAAATAAACAATTGAGTAGGAGGATGGATCTTTTTTCTGCAGAATGAAAAATGGTGTAAAAATAACAAAAAGCACAAGAAATACATCTAAAAAAATTTTACTCATACTTTTAGTGTCATTATTTGTAGATAGTCAATGAAGATATTGCAGGAATAAACGGGAAAAGCTGTTAAAAACCTGCATTTATTGTTATATTTAAACTTAGAAACATTAGCTGATTCATTTTGTTTTGTAGCCAAAACTTATTAAGAGCCATTGTGGCTCAGGAGCCACAGGTTGTAGGGGATCAGAAAGGCTGAAAACTATTGAAGTTCTATGATTCGGTCAATAATTAATTTGTCAAATGAATATTTAAACTGTAATAAATATATAACAAATACATTATGGACAGTCAAAACCACATATTTACTGTATATACGCTATAAAAACACAACTAATCTTCTCACTATCTGACATTAAAAGTAACTTCTCTTTTCTCTTGAAAATCATAATTTGCTGTAGCACAGAACAATACTGTAATAAGTATATATGCCGTCTATGTATATATACATTTTTTTTCTCATATGTATCTATTTAATGCATGTTTCCACTTTTCTTTAACTATTGTTAACAGAAAACTAATTTAATCTTCAATTTACTTATTGAATAGCATGGAATAGAGTGGAAAAAATAGAAGCGTAGAGAAAAATGCTCTTATGCTGAACTTGATGTGAGTTTAATTTGTCAGAGTGCACAGTTGTGTGCATCTGGTACATTCCAGAGGAACTGTGTGGATCTGTTGTGTCTTCAGCTTCAGATTTTTATCTGTGCAACAGAAAACTCCTGCAAGGGCCGTTGTGGAGAAACCTTCAAGAGAGGCCGGCAATGCAACTGTGACCCCGAATGCTCAAAGTTCAACCAGTGCTGCCCAGACTACAAGAACCACTGTGATGTGGATGGTAAGCCTGGATCAGCTCATACAGCAGTGGCGTTTGTGTTTTCTCTTTGTCAGCATGTGAAACATTTTTCCTTTACAGAATACCCAACAAGAAACTCTAAGATTGGCAATTTAAACACATATCTTATGCACAAATTTAATGAATTAATTTTTTAAAAAATGAATCTAATATGCATGTGCAGCATGTACAGCAGCATCTTGAAATGCATGCAGTTAATCTGCCCTGATGCATTTGACGGTATTTTCTGTATCAGTAATTACTGCAGAAAACAGTGGAGGAGCAACAGGACCAATGACGAGTATCTCATGTAATAATGTACATGATAACAATCCCAAAGGTATTTTGTTTTAACCAAAAGGTTTGCTACATTTTTATCCACTTAGGCTTTAAGGAAAATGTATGTTTTTCAATAGAAATTCCAGCTAAAATTTACTTGTAAATATTCTCACAGATTCAACTGTGACAGAGGATCCTGAATTGGGTGAAGGAAACAATGCAGGTGAGGTCACTGTTTGCTTTTTTTCTGCTTTTATCTTACTAGATGTGGGTAGAGTACATAAAACTGTACTCAAGTAAGAGTAGCACTGCTTAAACATAGTTTTACTCAAGTGAAAGTAAAAGGTCTACATTTTTTTAATAAGAGTATAAAAATATCTAGTTAAAAGTATTGAGTGACTGATCAGAACATATAATTTAATATTTAAAAATGATTTCATCAGACAGACAAAATGCAACGTTATGTCCAAAATTAATAAAATTAATATCTTAGTACTTGAAAGAAGACAAAACTAACGTACAAGTAACTTTTCAGCAAGATATAGAAGTATGTTATATGTTTTATTTAATGTAAAAATAATAGTTCTACTGGTATAATAAGTAGGTATATAAAATGGATAATAATCTGCAATTGGAACCAGCACTTTTTAAAATATATACAAAGGAATTATTGGCTTAAAACAAGCTCTTATATCTTGCTGAAGAGTTAATTGTAAGTTAATTTTGTCTTATTTCATGTGTACAGATATATTTGCACTAGAAGTTAGACAAAAATATGTGTGTTTTTCCAGTGAATTCTCTCTTCTGCTTCTTGGAGATGGAAAAAAAATCCTGGCATGTCAATTTGACAATATTTTGATTCAATATTTGATTAAAATATTTAATCAAATATCTTGATTAAATATTTTATGCAATACTATTTACAACCATTTCCTTTTTTTCCCAATTCATCCACAGATGACAGCTCATTTACTCCAGACAGTTCAACACCATACCCACCCACAGATGTTGGCGATGGCGATGGTGAGCAGAAACACCACGAAGAGTTCAGCAAACAACGTTTTCCAGACATAACAATAACAGGCAGTGTAAACCTCTCTCTGGTAGATATATTTGCCGAGATTTTTCCGGGTGACGACCTGTCCACCAATGGAGATGTGCAACCGGAGGCGTCTCCAAGCCCAGAGGTCAGCAGTGGTGATGGACCGACTCCAGTTGAGCCCTCGGATGAAATCCCGACAGAACCGACTCTGGTTAGAGACGATCCACAGTTCAGTACAGAGCCGACGCCTGTGGATGACATTCTTACTTCGGCAGCAATTACAACTGCAAGCACAGGTGTGTGATGTTCAGTGTTCAAATCCAGAGATATTGGGAAACAACCAGGCCCACAGCATCACAGAACCTACACTGTACTTAACAGTGACCCTAAGGTGGATTTAAACACATCCATATTTTGTTTCACAACAGAACCATTCCAGAACCATTTATATAAAAAAATAAGTAAAATCTCCAATTACGCACCTTTTGCTTTTTAGATTAATTAGTTAATCTAAAAAACGGTCAACAGATCAGCCCTACACTGTAGAACTGAGAGTTTCACATGTAGAAGCATTATTTAATTTTTTTGCTGTAGATGCATCTTTTTATAAAAATAAAAGGATGCATCTACAGCGGTGTCAAAACCTTTTGCCCTGAGGGCCAAAACAGGCAAATTTAAACTGCTGGCGGACTACAAAATTCATTAAATAAGGTTTTTTAGTTTCACCTGCATAACAATAAACACACCTTATATGAAATCTGTGTATCATTGAGGATCCAAAAGATAAATGTCACAGAGTGTTGCCTTCTTAAAAGTAAAAAAAAAATAAAAAATTTACAAATTTTTGGGGTCATCTATTGCTTACTATTTTGTAGGCCAGATTTGTACCATTCTTGACTTGTTGTCAGGGGCCGAACAAAATCATTTCAGGGCCCACAAATGGCATCCAGGCCACACTTTGACACTCCTGCACTAAAGGAATGCTGTGTTATTGCATTTTAGCCAAAAAAATTAAATTTTCTTATTTAATGGATTTCAAAAATGTATTTCTAACATTGTATAAAAAAGGTTAAATGAAAAATGTGCACAATGGAGTAACTTTTAAAAAAATCTGATTAGTTAATTGTGAAAATAATCATTAGCTAAAATAGCCATTAGTTACAGTGCTATTAAATTGCCATTGTTTCCCCATTTCAAGACCAACAAGCAGATCCAACAAGCGACCCCAATCAAGCAACGACTCCTCTGGTTCCCTCTGAACCGCCAACTGAACCGAACTACGGCGTCCTTGACCCTTCATCAACCTCAGAGCCACAAACTGAACCTACAGCTTCGTCTGGAGCTACAGAGACTGAAACGGAGATTTCCCCCTCAGACACACCAGAGGTCAGCCCCACCAACGTAAAGGACTTAATGGAAGAGCTGGAAAACTCTCAGCTCACCACAACTCCGAGCTCGTCAACGTCGGCTTCAGTGACTGAGGAAACCACTTCAGGCCCAAACACGGAGAGCAGTCCAGAAAGCATCACAACCAGCTCTCCTGATGTTCTGCAAGACGTTTCAGACTCCACTCTCAGCCCAGCTACAGACGAGTTCCTCTCATCCACAGCGGCAGGCCCGGACAACGCCAGTGACGGTGTTAATCCAGACGAAACAACTGCTGATCCTCCCACATCTGAACCCGACTCCAAACCGGACCCGTCCATATCATCACCCACCTCTAAACCTGAGACCAAACCTCTGGACCCACAAACCCAGATTACAGACAACCTGAACGATTACCAAGGAGGTAAAAACACATTTTACACAATGAAGACATATTTTAATGAAGCACTAACTTGTTTCACAGGCGTGATTCTGTCACAGAGATGGATGTTTCCAATTTGTGTTAAATATTCATTGCAACTGCTAGCAGCAGGTTTTATGAGCACTGTTAGTTTTTATTCTTCCTCTAGAGAATAAAGTTTATAACTTTTATTTAGGCAGGGGAAAAAGCTTTCCAAACCTTCTAAATATTTGATTTTCCAGTCAAGGACAGTGAGAGCCATTATCCACAAATAGAGAAAACTGGGAACTATTCATCCAGTCAAATTTACTCAAATTATCTAAAAAACTTATTACCACTCATTACAAATGTTTGATTTTAGCATCTCCTGCATTTACTTGAGTAACGTTTTGGCAAAAATTTACTTTCAGGAGTGTTCTTACTACGCTGTGTGTTTTTACTTTTACTTGAATGATTTAATTAAGAAGTATCGCTACTCGAGTAACATTTCTGGATACTCTACTCTACTTTCCTGAATGAAAAACATGTTTTAACCAAAACTTCACCAAACAGACACTCACCTGCAGTTTTTGTTAGTTTTATGTTTTTTTTTATAGAAAGAAGCTGATTTGAAAATGTTTCTTTTAGTTATTTTGTAATTAGGTTACAGTTTTGGTCTGTCTGATGTAATTTTTAAATATTAAATGAGTGATATTTTGATCAGATTTTTTACCAAATACCTTTTTACTCAAGTAATTTATTGGACGGCTACTTTTTAGTTTTACTTGGGTAAAAATATGTTGAAATTGTACTATTCTTACTTGAGTGCAGTTTTTGGCTACTCTATCCACCTCTGATTTTAGTCAGTTCATCATTTAACAAGCTGAGCAATTATGTGATCAAAACTTTCAAGA
This sequence comes from Xiphophorus couchianus, assembly GCF_001444195.1. Classification (NCBI taxonomy): domain Eukaryota; kingdom Metazoa; phylum Chordata; class Actinopteri; order Cyprinodontiformes; family Poeciliidae; genus Xiphophorus; species Xiphophorus couchianus. The sequence continues at coordinate 28,604,562 of NC_040236.1, forward strand.
TTTGACTTCAGAGGTTAGGTAAATACAGCATACAGTTGCACCCCTATTTGGAAAGATTCAGACAAACTGCAGATCAATGTGCTTGAACAACATATTTTTGGCTACAAGTGCTTATTAGCTCTACTTTATGGTTTAGTCATTTAAATTTACCTTGAAAATAATGCAAACATTTTTTTCTGTGTACCACTACTGTGAGCCGGGACCCAGCAGAAGAACTTGTACCACAGTTTAGACATTCATAACTCCAGAGTTGCATCAAAGCAGTGTCTGTTGCTTAGCTCAATGTCTTAAAGGTTCCTTATTTACAATAGTTTTTATATGAGACCCCATATACAGGATGGTTAGCCAAAGCTGACTAGATATTTTTGGGTTTTTTTGCTTTTAAAAAGACTTTGCATTTTATGAAACTCTGTAAAAATATGTAACTAATAGTGTTTAATTTAATGGTAATTCATGAATAGAAATGACCCATGTTTCCTGCCGTAGTGTCTTGATTTTGAATTTTTCTTCAACAATGTGCTCATTTGTCCCCCAGATGACAGTGATGACACAAACCTGTGCAGCGGACGCCCGGTCAGTGGGATCACCACACTGAGGAACGGCACAATGGTGGTTTTCAGAGGTCAGTGTCAAAAAGCTGGAATCCAGTCTGTTCACAGTCATCTGTAATTGGAAGAGCAAGACGTTTTACACTGCAAAAATACAAAAATCCTACCATGTATGATCATGTTTGCACTAGTTTCTAGTGCAAATATCTTAGTGCACTTGAAATAAGAAAACTAAATCACAAGTAACTTTTCAGCACAACGTAGGAGCTTGTTTTAAGTCCAGTTCATTTAATATAGAGGAAAAAGTTACTGCTTATAAATGAAATTATCTGGAACAAGACATTTTATTAGAAGTTAAAATTTCTTCTACTGGCAGAGTTACTTAAAGCTACTGTAGTTTTGGATTAATTCGGTTTATTTAAATACACATTCGCATGAGTTACCAACAAAGCAACACATCGATTAACTATGCAATATTTGTTTAACTTGCATGGAGGGCTATTATACCTTCTTCATTTATTACAGGCCATTACTTCTGGGTTCTGGACAGAAACCTGGTGCCGAGTTCACCCAAAGGAATCACAGCGGTGTGGGGCGTTCCCTCACCCATCGACACTGTGTTCACTCGCTGCAACTGTCAGGGCAAAACCTACATTTTCAAGGTAAGACGCCTTATAGCAAAGAGATTCATCAAACATCTGAAAAGAATCATTTAGAAGTACATTGAAATATACAAATAAACAATTCTATTACATGTTTTATTAAGAAAATAAACATTTTATTGCCTAAAATGCAATAACATTGCTTTAGTGTATGTTTGACCATTTGTAGCAACTGATGCATCTGCAGCTAAAAAATGTGAACATGTGAAAAACTCAGCCCTTCCTGCTTGACTTAACGTCAATACGGTTTTGGGCTAATCTGTTGATTATTTTTTAGATTAAATGATTAATAATTGGATAGCAAAGGGTACTTAATAAAATGTTTTTATTTTTACAGAATTTGAACCAGGTGAAGCTAAAACTATGCAACTTGAGTTGTTCTGAGTAGAACATATTTTCAGACCAAGGTTTACTTTATCTCAAATGCAAAATATATACATATTGTTTGCACATTTTTGGTTTAATTACTGATCTGAGTGTGTTGTTCTTTCAGCAAACGGTATTTCTTTGAGTCCGTACTCCAGTTACCGATTAATCGATTATTAAATTAGTCAATGATTATTGCGCAAGACATTTGAGACTGAGGTGGAGGTTCACCTACAACCCTAAACATACAGTCAGAGCAACAATGTAATGGTTTAAATCTAATCACATTCCTGAGTTAGAACGGCCCTAGTCGAAGTCCAGATGATAAAATGTAAAGAATTTAGTTTTTTGTTTCAAATTTGACAAAGTTTGAACTTTTTTGCAAAGAAAAATAAGCTGGTGAACAAAAGACTTGCATCTGGGATTATCCAGATTTAGAGATGCTACATGAAAGAAGAAGAATAAGAAAAGACTTAAAACTGCACAAAATTTTCACTCAGCTTCACAGTTATGAACTTATTTCTACTGATGTATCAGACAATTCCAACAAAACTGAAGCGCAATAAGCCTCAAAATTTCATATCTAGACTCTGATGAACATTTATAACACTTCCTTGTTTGTTGTAAATTTGCAGGGAGGAAAATACTGGAGGTTCGAAAATGATGCTCTGGACCCGGGTTTTCCGAAAGTGGTTAAAACGGGCTTCGACGGGCTGCAGGGCCACATCACAGCTGCCCTGTCTGTGCCGCAGTACCTCAGCAGGAAAGAGTCTGTTTACTTCTTCAAGAGAGGTAATGAAAATATTCTAAAGCATTTCAATATTTTTCTCTGTAATTTCCTTCAAAAATGTTTTTGTTTGGTTTACAGGGGAAACAGTTCAGAAATATTCATACCAGTTTGGCACCAGTCCCAAATGCGGAAGAACGGCCCACGTGCCTGTTTATACCGTTCGCGCTCGACTGGTCCGTCAAGCAGGTACGGCACGAACTAAAGCTTCAAAATAGGAAAAATACTTTTAAAATATGGATTCAATAAATATTTTTGGAGTATAAATGTATTTTTAATTGATCCATTTTAGAGAGATTTCAACTCAAGAAATAGTACCCAATGAGATGAGAGGATTTACTTTAGAGTTGCTGAACTGCATTATGGGGCTTTTTGTGCTTTTGATTGGCACATGGTCGGTCACTCTAAATATTTATAAAGGAAGCAGCAAAGTTTAGATACTAGTGTCTAAGAGGGACTAATAATCCTTTATAACACCAACTCAGCAGAATGGACCTGAACGTCAGATCCAATCTCACTGCAAAACTGACCAATTCTCATTTTCCATCTCCTTACAGTTTCTGTTTTGGAACCGCCAATAAACATCCGTAAATCCTGGAAAGGCTTCCCCTCCACCATCACAGCAGCCGTTTCCGTGCCAACCAACAGAAACCCAGAGGGGTACAAATACATCGTCTTCTCAAGATGTAAGTCAGCAATACAGCATTTTATAATACTTAACTTTTTAACATTTTCCGTTTTTCAAATTGGGATTTTTTGATAGACTAACACGAAGAAGAAAACTTTATGCACCCGTTTTATTTAGTTGTACAAAATGAAAGCATCTTAAGATGTTAGATTGGCTCAGTGAAAAGTCCAGATCTAAATTTAATAGAGAATGTGAGTGGAAAATGGATTCTCAGATGTTCTCCATCCCGTCTGACAGAGGCGAAGCTATTTGTCAAAGAACGGGTGAATTATTTTACATTTAGATGTGGAAAGGACATAAACAAACCCAAGACAGGAAGTGGAAGGAATGGCAACAAAGAATATTGTAAAAACTAGCAGCATTGATGATATGGAAAGACATTTGAAGTTGTTTTATGCATTTCTTATTACTTATTGTTATTTTGTGGTTTTTATCTCTTATTATTGTGGTTTAACATCAACCTGCCAACTAGAGATGGAAATTAGTCACTTCACTATAATCCCATGAATTTACATGTAAATATTCTTTAATACATATATTCCACATTTTTAAAGATAAATTCTGGAAAATATTCACTCAGGCAAGCATATTTTATAAATAATGTTTCCTTTTGGTTTTACTTCACATTTTGTGGATCTATTACAAAATCCAGATAAAATACAGTTTGTAGCTGCAACAATACAAGATATAAACAGCTGTAAAAATTTAAAAATCTTAAATCGAGTGTCAAGTTAGTCATATTCAGCACTGAAGTTCTCAACTAATCAGTGTCAAAATCTGTCACTATTTTGACAGATTTAGCTTCATTTCTAGATATCCACTGATAAATCATTGGATAGCCACAGATTGTTCAAACAAAACTTGAATATCTATAAGCAGCAAATGTGTTTTTCTCCTACTTTGTTTTGTATTAGGAAGCTAAACTTCAAAGGACTTAAAAACCTTGACACGCCGTCCGGCGCGTTTAATGAGGAATGCTAAGCAGATGTACAGATCGTTAAATGTGGAGTGTAAAGCATCCTTTAACAAATGGAAACTTTCACCAGCATGAAAAAATACAATGAAATGCATCTGTTTACAGAATATGTTGACCAAGCCACACCTAATGTTTTGCAGCGACGGCGTACAACGTGAGGATGCACGACGGTCGACCTGTTGTCGCCGCTCCGAGAGCAAATGTGTCGTCGAAAACTGACAACTTCTTCAGATGCCCGAAGAAATCCTAACTGGAAAAATAAAACAACAAACGGGCACAGGCTAATTTCAAACAGTTTTAATTTCTGATTAAAACACAGCATCAACATGAATTTAAAAAAAAAAAACATTCAAATAAACTAAATCTAGCCAAGAAACAAGAACATGGAAGAATGCAGATCTGAAAGTTGAATGGCGTCGCCTCCAGTTAGGAGTTAGTTCTGATTGGTGCTTCATCTCAGAAATCGTCTCCCATGAAAGCCGCGGGGAGGGAAGCTTTGACCTGTGGAAGACAAAATATTTCAGATACAAGTTCAACGATGATGTAGATTCTGTACAGTTTCTAAGTATTAGTCAATGCATATAATCTCCTGGCAGTTTTGGTTAATGAGGCAACATTTTATTAAATACATTGTTTGTGCATAAATAACAAGAGTGTGAACATACTGATTTTTTTTAAAGGAAGGCAATAAAGACTAAATGTCGTGAAAACGTCACTTTTTTTTCCATTTTCTTCAGCTTACTAAGTTCTTTAGAACCACGGGGAACAATAAAAGTTGCTACCTCCTCTCTTCATTCGACCACCACGGCTGTCCTGCCAGCGCTGCAGCTGTCTGGGCTGTCCGGGACGAGCGGGTTTAGGGACTGTATCTGCAGAGATGAGACATTTATAATCTCATCGGTCTTACCTGGTATCCCAGACGGCCGTTATGGATGAGTTTTAAGGCGTTACCTGCAGAGCTGGAGGAGGGCTCCTGGCTGGTGGAGGGAAGGTTGGCCTTGTCAGACGGCTGGCTCGGCTCCTCCGCGTCTCCCTGCGACACCACAGCATCCACAGACGCTTCAGCACTGAAAAGGAAAGAATAAACATGTAGGATCACAGATGGGAATCATCCACTATTGCTGTGTTTTTCAGGAAGCCTAAACTTTTAAAGATTGTTTCTACTAGGGGTGCACTGATTGCAGTTTTCTTTAAAAACATGACCTGCTGATACTGATTTTGGCCGATACCAATTTGATTTTTGTCTGAAATGTTGCTAAATATATCAAAAAACACTGCGTTGGCAACAGTGGGGTGACTATTGTTAACCGCAAACAGGCAGACATGACCTGGTCTATCAGTCAAACCTCTCTCACAGCAGAGCAGGAGAGGACAGAGGTTGATTTTTAGACCTTTGCTGAGGTAGATAAGATTGGCTTCACATGTAAATGTCAACCGATCACCGGTCTCCCAAAATTAAGGAGACTGGCGCAGATAAATCAATGCACTTCTAGGTTTTACCAATGTTTTATATCAGGGCAGAAACAAATTGTCAGATTTATTGTGATGAACATATTATTGAAATAATTGTGAACTAATTTAGTAATTGATTAATCATTAACTGGAGTAAACAGACTTAAAAAAAGGCAATGTGCTGAAAGAACAAGATGCTCAGAGCAATAATTAAACACTGTACAAATAATATCTACAAAATATAAGTGCATGCATAAATGTATATATAATGTGCATTAAAAAAAACTTTGTAAATATGTTTTACCCAGAGCTCTTCAAGTGCACAGTTTTAGTGTCTCTATGATGCTATGTTGTAAATTGACTCGTTTTAAAGTTACTTTTTTTTTTTTTTTTAACAGTTGGAAATATTTTTTCTGCATGAAACTTTTTCTATTTGTCTTAATAGGTCCACTCTATATATAAATTGAAAATGGTTCATTTTACACATTTGTAACCCCCCCTGCGTCTACTTTTTACATAGATACTGTTCGGGTCAATGTGAAGGGTGAAAAGGGTCATAAAATGTCCAAATCTATTTGTTTTCTTGCAATTATGAGACATATTTCACCACATACACCCCCCCACATTCATGCACACCCCCACACACACAAGCCCACTTTCTCTGTACTCTCTTTACTTCACTAGGAAACTGCGAGAAAGCAGGTGTTCATACAACTTTTGACGAGACCATTTTGTGTTCCCGTGGACAAACTCCACCCAATCTGCGTGGACACTCAGCAGAAGTGAGGAAAACATAAATACTCTCCGCATGACTCATTTGTCTTCATTTTAATCAGCGAATCAATTTGACCCTGAACAGTATGTGTGTCTCAAGTTCAATTATAAAGATCACACATTGAAAAAAATTCAAAATGTAATATATTTTTTTTTTTACAAAAGATTAATTTAAAAGATAATTATTGTTTTTTGTGTGAAGGTTTTTTTCATGAGTAAATGGTCGTTATTGATCCTTTATTTGTGAGAAATAAAAAAAACCCCATCATTGCACAAATATTGACTGAAATGGTTAGTATTGGAGTTAATAATCACATACAAAAACGTTTAGGAGGATTTTTTTGGATTCTGACACTATTGCATGATTAAACACTCCCCGGGTCAAATTGACCCACAAACATTATTGCTGTATCTCAGAAACGACCATAACAAGAGGGTTAAGATGGTGTGGAAACCGTGAAGAATAAGAAAACTTAGTGATAATCACCTCTCTGTGTCTGGCTCCAGGAAGATGTCTCTCTCCTCCCCGCCCCCGGCGGTTCCTGGCAGCACCAGGCCCGGCGTGGACGTGCTCACCATGGGAACCGACTGCGAGGCGTGCTCCGTTGCGTCAGACTGTGCAGCCTCCGAGAAGACAGTTACTGGAGATAAAAGGAACCTTTATCTTTACAAACAGCAGACACTCCAGAATCTGAGTCATCACACGGTTGGTTGTATTTATGAAAAGGGCCGAGAAAAATGAATGAATCTTTTTGTGTCAGACTGACTGACGGATACCTGGAGCTGCAACTTGCAGAGGAGTGGTGGGAACGCTGCGCCCACCCGATTCTTCCTCATGAGTCGCCAAGAACAGAGGACTTTCATACAACCCAAGACCTGGAGAAAAGAATCATTTCACAATTAAAAAACAAAGAAGATCCCATTTTTAATGCTTTGTTGTATTAAATCACCATTTTTTGTGTAATTTATTTTTAAATGTGTGATGGATCACCTCCTTGCGAGGCGAGCTGGCCGAGGTCAGAGTGCGAGGAGGAGCTGGTCTGAGGCACGTCTTCTGAAAGATCAAACCTGAAGCGAGGGACTCCAGCAACCTGAGGAGAACTGACGACCGAGCAAACAAAACAAGATGAAACAACGTGAACTAAAACTAAAACTGTGTGACTGAAAACTTAGAAAATTTAAATTCCCCTTTAATATTTTATACGTTTATTACTTCACACAGGGGGAAAAAGAAATGCAATACAAATAAAATCCCACTACCATTAAAAGGTAAACAGATTAGGGCTGAAAAGATTAATTGGATTAATTGCTTATTGATAAAATCGTCAACTAATTTGTAAATAATTGCTAACTAGAGTACGCAGACTTAAAAAACACATTAAGATCAGTAATTAATGCAACTATACAAATATATAGTGGCATATTTAAAGGTTCACCTTGTTCAAATTCTCTAAAAATCTCTTATAAAGCACCTTTGCTACCCAATTATTGATTGGACAATAAAAAATTTTAAAAAATCAATCACCAGATCGGCCCTAAGCTGTATTGATGTTAAGTCAAACAGACAAAGCTGAATTTTTCACATGTTAATATTAGAAGTATTTTTTATCTGCAAATGCATCTTTTGCTACAAATGATCAAGCGTTCACTAACAGACTGTTATTGCATTTCACATAATAAAAGTTTAGTTAAAAAAGAACAGAATTAATTATTTGTCTATTTTATTGTATTGTTAACATTGTATAAAAAAGGCTTATTTGGTTAAATGAAAAACCTGCAGAATGTGCCAATTTTTTCTATCCGATTACTTGTCAGAATAATTGAACATTCAAATAATCGTTAGCTGCAACAGATGCATATTCTACAGCTTTTCGAGACGTACTGGATAGCTTGGTCAAAGCCTTCTGAGCGAGGGGGAACCAGAGTGGGAATGCTGGGAACCATCCTGTCGTCTTCTTCAAAGAAATGCTGCTGCAGAGCGAGAAAAATACAATTTAATGCTGATAATCACACAAAGACAACAAATTTACAATAACAAAGTTATCAGTTGGTGACCAAAGCCTAATCACGTTTAAGCCAATTAAAAATGCCTGGTTGAACACTCAAAAATATATTTTCTGATCAGTGAAAACATTATGTGCCATCATGGCAGCATCTTCATGATCTGATGACTCTCGAACGGTTAGTTGCCGAATCGATACTTTGAAATGAAGTCCAGAGAAGCACAGAGATGTAGAAAACTTTTAAAAAAGAAACTGCATTTTCTACATCTGATTTATTTCAGCTGTGAGAAAGCGAGAGAGAGAGAGAGAGATAAACTTTTGACTCTAGACTTCAAATGATCGTCAATCAATTACTAAAATATTCATTAGTGGCAGCCCTAATTGTTTCTAATGTAAATAATAGCAGGATGGCTAGAAAATATTTTGAATGGCACTAAAAATAAATAAATAAGACTGTAAATATTAGAACAATGAGAATTTGTCTGTCGCAAGAAGCAATTAATTAATTTCATGATAAATTAAAATGAGCTTGATAATTTCTATTCTGACAATTAATACTTTTTGAAGGGAAATTTTGTTTACAGAGACTTCATAATCTATTTTATGTATGGTTTTGGTTGTGTACTTTTATTTCCATTTAATTGAAATTTTTTTGGTTGTGTTTTATTTTGGATGTTTAAAATATCTCAGTTCTAATGTTTAGAGTTCTTTACAAAATTACAGTTTATTGGTCTTTGAGAAGACAAACTTGCATTATTATACCATAATCAATATATTAATCCTCCTGTTATGTTCGTTTCTGAGGTACAGCAATAATGTTCGTGGGTCAATTTGACCCGTAACATAACAGGAGGGTTAATTAAAAATGGTCTTAAATAAAAAACAACTACAGGGACAATTTATTGTCTAATAAAATTTGTTATTGTGACAGACGTATTTGGTGCACGTCTAATAAAACGTCACGTGGTGAGAAAAGTGACTTACCGCACTGCTGGGCATGCCAGGATTGAGTCGGCCCACTGACTGGCGACGGATTCGCTGTTAGAGACACAAAACCGGTTAGAGGAGAAACAAAAATACTCAACAGATTTTCTAGAGAGACGCTTGCAGTGTATGAACCTGAGCAGATGGTCCCAGTTCTGAAGACTGAGCAGGATGGATGTTGAGTTGGGGCAGAAGCTGCTGCACAGGTCGCCGTGGCGACTGGGGAATACGCGCTCCGGAACTTGTGATTGGCTGTTCTGCTGACAAGGCCTCCATTGGGCTTCCCTCAACTGAAACATTTGATATATAATTAAAACAAGCTGCTAACATTAAATAAAAGTTTTAAACAGATAATCATGTTCAAAAATATATGGTGCTGAAAGCAACAAATCTTGTTTAAAAATTTGAAAGAAAAAAGTAGGATAAAAAATGGTACAGTGGTACACGGTGAACATTTTTCAGAGAATATATCTGAAACAGATGTAAAATATTCAAAAGAGCATCGGCTTGGAAAGTTGAAACAGTTCCCAAATGTTTGTAATAGGGCTGGAACAATTCCTCGAATGATTCGAGTACCTCGATTATTAATATTCCTCGAGAAAAATGTATCTGCCTCAAAGCTTCGTTAAATTTGTAGCGCACCGTGTTCTGGCCGGATCGTTATTTATGGAGGGCAGCGCTCTTACTTCCGCCTATGAGTTGTTGTGAAGTGCTAGCAGCATGGTGTTGAACTGTGCAGTGTTTTGGCAGAGTTTGAAGGACAAATGAGGTTTGTTCAAGTTCGCGGTGCAACGGTTGGACTGTGACAGCTTTTGTGGCGTTGGAATGGCGTCGTCACGGCTTTTTAGCAGAGAGAAAGAGACAGTTATGAGTGTCTAATAAAGGACTCAAGTATTTGTAGATTTTGGTTATTCACAAATATGGATTATCTATTACCTATCTATATTGAAAGATTTTAAAAAAATCTGTAGCAAACCTACAAACATTTTTTTCCAAGACTGTTTTTTTGGATCTTTTCCAACGTAGCTAGATTTTGGAGTATTCTCAAGTTCCTTATTGTACATAGTTATTAAATAATATAAAAATTTAATCAGGCTTCTGAGCATTTTTTGAGACTTAATCTTCCAGTTTTTCATACAATTTACAGATAATGTTTTAAAATGCAAATACAAAAGTTCACTATGAGTGTCAGGAGAGGTAAAATGTGTTGAAACAATAATCACACTGCTGACGTTAGCATCCACACTTTAATGGTCGCCATTAACCGTTAACTTGCGTTCCGCACTCCCCACACACAAACCCCCAAGGACCCCAGATCTAGCCCCGCCTCCCACTCCTTACATCTCACACATGCTACTTACAACTTAACAATCTCCCTTCTTTCTTTAAAGAACACATAACAGGCTAAAGAAATTTTTAGCATTCTAACTTTACTTATTTTAACTCCATTTACTTGAACTTAACTTATGTAAGGAACAGTAGTGTTTGTTTTAATCTTTAAATTGCCATTTAATCTTTAAATTGCCATTTCCCTTTACTTAGGGCTCTCAGCAGTCCAAGAGCAGACGCCCCCACTTTTGTTAAGCAGTTGGCAAATTGGTCTTTGGTAGGTGTCCATATGATTTTCTGAATTGTCCCAGAACCCATAAGTTCTTTGATGCTGCTGATCTCAAGCCGGCGTCTCTTTTCAGTTACACATTTTGTGGATTTGACAGCATCAAGGAGGGAATGGTTGTCCGTTACACAGGTAATGGGTAGGATGTTGCGCGTGCCATCACCAACCATGAGCTCTGAATAGAGTGTAGTAAGAAAGACAGCACTATCAATCCCATCTGCTAGTGCTAAAGTCTCTCCAGCTAACGTGCTACGTACCACTCTCCTAATCCGTCTGGATTGCCAGCATATGGGTGAAAATTTTCCATCTTCTCCCATCAGCATGACAAAATGTCCTCCTTGTGTCCCTCCATCTGAGAGGTTTCCCATTGAGGAATCGCTGAACACCACTAGCTTGTGGTATTTTCTGTCTCCTAAGCATTGGAATCTAAGGGTAACTTCCTCAGATTTAAGTTTTCTGATCAGTTTGTTTGCAGAGTGTAATGTTTGAATTGTACCATGTTTTGTGTTTGATGCCAGGATAGATATGTCACACATGATGTCAGGTCTGCTCTGTCTTGCTCCCACAGAATCTGTCCAATCTTGGATTTTAACATGTCCATTTCTGTGTCTGTTAATGGAGCCTCCCGCTGTGGTGCTCTGATGGGATCCATAGGAATGGGCTGTAGGTTTTTAATGTATGCACGCTGTTGTACTCTGATTTCATTCTGCAGAGAATGAACCTCCATTCCAATGTAGTTGAAGCTGTTATGTTCTTCTCTTCCAACTTGAAAAGCAGTTTTCAGTTGGGGGATAATAGCTGAAGAAAACCTGTCTGAACCACCCCATACAAAGTCATCTACATGGCATGCAAGAACTCCTGTCACCTTACAGAAATCATCTTGCCAGTAGAAGACAGCTGGATCAACTTTTGACACAGTTCCTCCCAGCTTCTGCATGGTTTCTTTCACCTTGTTGTACCAGAACAAGGAAGCATCTGCCAAGCCATAGACACATTTATTTAACTTCCATACGATTCCTTCGCTCTCTGCCTCTTGAGGTGGACGGAGATACACATCCCGTGTTAAATCTTTACCTTGCAAAAAGGCTGCTTTGATGTCCATAGAGTTCAGCTTCCATTTATTTTGGCATATAACAGCTATGACCATCTTTAGAGATTCAGAGGAGCAAGTGGGTGAATCCTTAGGAAGTTCTTGAATGTTAATTTCTTCAAAGCCTCTTGCAACCAGTCTAGCTTTGGGTACTATGTCTACTTGTGTTTTCTTGAGTGTGCACACCCACCTTGTTGATATGCATTTCTGACCTTCATCTTTTTCCTCCACAAATGCATTGTTTCTTTTCCAGTTCTCAAGTTCAGTTTGTTTAGCGTGTGAGAAGATATCCTCGTTCACTACTAATATATCATCTCTGTTGTCAGTATTGGCCTTGACATTTTCAACCACTTCGAGGTTGCTTACTTGTCCCATATCAATGGATCCTGTGGATCCAGCAATTTCCTCTGGCTCAGTATATTCTAAGTTGTACCAGTTTTTGTGTTTCCCACTGGTTTTCCCTGCACGGCTTGTTATCTGTCCAGCATATTTTTGACCTGTTTCTTTGTCTGTGTATTTAATTCCTTGTCCAGCTTTTAGTTTTATTCCTTCACTTACAGTTGTGTGTGTCAGTGGGAGACCATCCCCTTCAGGTTGTACTGGATCACAGAAGGATTCACTGTTTTCTGCAACACCAAGTGATTCATTGCTTGTTGGTGCCATCTCCTTCTCATGTTCACTTTCAAAGTCATGTTCTTCATCAAGTACCGCCGCTGGTGTCTTTGAAAGGTGGTCATCCGTTTTAAATGGATTTTCACTTTCGCTTTCCCCTAGTTTCTTTTGTGTCTCATTCATTTTTTTTAGTTTAGACTGGTGTACTCTGACATACGTTCCACCATGCCTGACAAATATTACTACACTATCTTGGCCAATAACCACACCTGGCCCTTTCCACTCCTGACAGTCTGTACATTTATAATAGACTTTGTCTCCTGTTTCATATTTGTCATCTGTGGGTCGCAGCTGTTTTCTGAGGGCTCTTCGGATCCTCTCAGAACATTCAGCCTCAGCAAAGGCTTTTCTCATGCCATGCAGTGTTGCAGTGTGATGACCCATCCATGTGTTGACATCAGTTTCCAATGCTGGAGGTCTATCAATTAGAACTGAAGGCAGGTTTGGATTTTGACCAAAAACAAGTTGATAGGGACTGTAGCCATGTACATTGTGCATGCTGTTTTTTGCCATCAAAGCCCAGTCCAGAGCCATTTTCCAGTCACATTTGTTGTCTCTCTTTACCTTGAGTAGCATTTCAGTGAGAATCTGATTGTGTCTTTCCAGTAGGCCGTTGCCCCATGGACTGTATCCAGCAGTGGCTTTAACCTCAATGTTAAAATGTTCAGCCATGTCTCTTATTTCTTCATTGTTAAATTCACCTCCATTATCAGTGAATAATCTGCGTGGTGGGCCATGAACGCTTATCCAGCAGTGAATAAAGTGCTTCACTATCTCTTTTGGTCTTTTTGTGGTGATAATACTCCCTGCACTGAATCTTGTAAAATGGTCGATGGCATGTAGATACCACAAACCTGGCTCAAGCTCATGTAGGTCCACAGCTACAGTTTCATTATACGTTGAAGCCATGGGTAAACCCACTGCAGGTTTAGGTTTTGCTCTACTGTACCGGATGCATATTTCACAGTTTTTTACAATTTCCTTCAGGATTGTAATGCTTTCATCATCGGTGTTGCCTGAGCAAGACAAGAGCTTTTGTAGTCTGTCAACTGAGGCATGTCCAAATTGTTTATGTAGCTTTAGCAGTACTGTTTTTTTTTCTTTGGTTGTCATGTTTTCTGTCACAGTGAGAATTTCATCTTCATCATTTGGTGTCTCACTTTGTTTAAACTGGTTTTTATTATTGATCTTTTCCTTTCTTAAGTTTACACAATAATGTCCAGAAGATGTCAGTTCAAGTTTTACAGGTTGGTCAAACATCATTGCTTTGTCTTGAGCAATGTCTAAAACAGCACTCGCTCTCTTCAGTGATGTTTTGCTCAAAAGCATCGGTATATCTGCTGGAACTACTTCTGTCTCAATGTTGCATTTAGTTTTTCCTATTGTTGCAGGAATAGACACCTTTCTTGTGGATTGCACCAGTTTTCCATCCCCAAACCGGAAAGGTCTTGCACTCTTTTCATCTTTAATCTTTATTAATTCTCTCTGAGGCAGCCCACTTACATAATCTGCAAGCCATTTTTCACCACACACAGTTCTTGTACAGGCAGTGTCAATCACAGCAGATCCCAAAGCTTCTACCATGAATATCTGTGTGTCAGATGGGAATTCGTCTGAAAACAGAGTAATATTACAGTCTTCAACATTGTCTTTTGATCCCTCAACATTTGTTAGCTTCACATGTTCTCTTTTATTGGGACAGTCTTTTGCCCAGTGATAAGTGCTCTGACATATTGCACATTTAGTTCTTCTCCCATACTTGTCGAGTGGATTAGTCCCTGCAGCTGTTCTTGGGCTTTGCTCTGAGTTAGAACTCCGTTCACATTTGCCTGTGTATTTGGTGAAAAAGGCTGAGTCGCCCTCTTGTGGAGGATAGACATTATCACCTAATATTCTTTTCAAAGCCGATTTCATGTTGTCAAAAGATACAGTGGAACAGGCGGTAAGAGCTAGCTGTTCGTCTTTAACGTTTAGCCCCGCGGTGTCTAATAGCTTGAATGCTAACACTGCATCCGGTAGTTCCATTTTGAACTTACGTAACTTGTTGTACCGTCGTTCAAATTCGATAATGTAATCCATCGTGGACGTGTCGCCACGTCTGTCGATCCGATCAAACTCCGTGTAAGCTTCGTACTGTCGATCCTTTTCTTCTTTTAAAAACACTGAATCCAACTTGTTTAAAAGAACGCTCATTCCTGTATCGTCGTTGAGATGTTCCGCAGCGATTTCCAGCGCGCTTTCTCTCGCTCTTCCTGATAGCGACAGGGTAACCGCTAGGGCCTGCTTCTTTTTGTCCAAGTCGGTAACAAGTCTCCAGATTTCAATTTCATTTTTCCAACTTTCGTAAGACGTCTTCTCGTCGAACGGTGGGGGAACTTTGTAATTTCCAGCAGCGGCCATCCTCTGCTACTAATGTTGAAACAATAATCACACTGCTGACGTTAGCATCCACACTTTAATGGTCGCCATTAACCGTTAACAACTTGCGTTCCGCACTCCCCACACACAAACCCCCAAGGACCCCAGATCTAGCCCCGCCTCCCACTCCTTACATCTCACACATGCGCAGTATGCTACTTACAACTTAAAATGGACAAATGAAAAGATGGAAGGGTGAAGGAGTGTGCATAATTTGGGAAAAACAAGCATAAAAAGAGGGACTAAAAGAATTTTCCACTAGCCTATTTTCTCTTTCCATACTGATCCAAAGGAGAAAAATTCTTTAATAGTGAATACTTTAATAAAAATAATGAGTACATTTAGTCAGTGAGAATGTTTTTGAGTTTTCTGCTTCTACAGTTGACTGCCTTTAAAGTCAGATCTAATTTAAAAAAGCAGGAGGTATAGAATTTTTTTTTGCGTTATGAATATTTGGCCGTTGTCAACATGTAAGAGTACATCCCCACATTAGTTTGGATAATAACGACCGTCCTGTGTTCACCTTTTCTCCCCAGCAGATGTTTTACATCTTTTCCAGTCATCGCTAAGTGGCCGATAACTAATTAGAAGCCGAGGTGGAGAGTATGAATCAGATCTACACAGTTCATGTTTTTGACAGGGTTTCCTGGATCTTACAGCTTGGTGTCTGGGAATCGGCGGGCCTCTGGGTGGAGTCTGACGCCCCTAAACTCTCCTCTGTCTCAGTGCCCGGGTCGGTGACATCAGCTCCCTGGGAAGAGCAGAAATGCAGGGAAATTATGAAAGAAAGCGAAGAAAAAGAAAAAAAAGAAATAAAAATGATGGATATTAAATGTTGAATGAAGTGAAGGAAAGGGGAAAAACACGGGGAAGAAAGATGGGTGACTGTGAATGAAGCTGGCACATGATTGCTTAGCAGAAGACACAAATTACCGACTCACTGCATTGAACAAAGATGCCTTTCAGTAGGTGGAACGAAAAAAACTAATACCAGCCCTACAAGCTTTAACCAAGAATCAAAATTACAAGTCTTTAGTCCTCACAAAGATTATTCATTCTTAAAGGTGATGAATGTGTAAAAGTAAATAGAAATCTGTTTAAACACACAAACTAAAAACCAAGAAATTATGTGTTGATCACCTGACCTGATTGATCATAAACCCAAAAATCTAATACACCTTAAAGAAACCCTTCAGTGTGGATGATGTTACTAGAAGAAGAGTCAATATCAGCTGGATTTTATTCATTTTAAGACTTCATTAGGCCAGAAGAGAGCAAGATAAAGCAAAGCTTCAGATAACAGAAAGGCTGAACAAAGTTGTTCTGTTATCATTTTGTGCTTTCTGTCCATGGAGTATGCAGGATTTGGAGATGCTGACAGCTTTTTGGATAATTTTACTGTCAAATAGTTAAACCTTGATTTTTATAATATTGTACGAAAGCTAGAAAAAAATTATTTTCAATGCTTATTGCTGCAAAGTTATGGCTTGATGTAATCAACTTGATTTCCATGCACAGAAAACTTTTTACTAATTTGAATTACAAATTAAACTTGACAGTGTTGTATTATAACTACCGCATGGTTGGAATAGATGTTATTGATTCTTTTTGTGCAGTGCCTTGAAAAGACTTTTGTTGTAAACTGACACTTTATTATGTTATATAAATGAATTATTCTCATTTAATCGAGAAGTTTATCATTGTTAGACACACCTGTCTCCTATTCTATGTAAAAGCTGCATAAATAAAAATACATTTGACCTAAACATGCTTCCAGTGAAGTTTTAGTTTATTTATATAGAACCACTTCACAACAAGTGTCTTCTCAAGGCTCTTTGCAAAGAAAAAAGAAAATTCATTTTATTTTCCTTTGGTGATAAGCTTCAAATGTTTGAAGCAAAAAGGCCTCCTTGCCATCACCCTAATCTTCAGCTCCCTTCACAGATTCTCCGTCACTTCAAAAATATTTGTATCGCTTCCAATAAGAAGAAATTCACTGATAATTCCATGTGTGTAACTGAAGCATCAACTTGTCCTATAAATACTGAATCCTTGTTCTTTATTTGTCATGTAGGAGGCGCCATCTCTTCTGAGCCTTTATCCAGAGTCTGCAGAAAAACTGAAGTAATTCTGGTGCAAAAACACGACTGTTCAAAGGCCAATATTAGAAACAACAACGAAGCGGATTGGTGTGTCTCTGTTTTCAGAGGGGACTTAAATGTCACTTTTGAGACACTGACTCATCCGACTGAATATGGGCAACTAACAAAAGAGTAAAAGTTAATCATCTAGACAAAAGTACAGAATTATGACAGAAAGGTCAAGTGAAAAACAGACACTGGAACAACACAGTATGAGCTGGAAAGGCTGAGTGTGTTGGAACGAAAAATAATACGTGGGAGGGCGATTAATGATGAATCATTTCATGAGAACAAGATTTATTTTCTGGGGTCCCAACCTCTGTATCGTCTCCCTCATAAACTTCGTTGCCATCGCCGCTTCCTTCGTTGCTCTCCTCTCCTTCCTCCTCCATCCCCCCATCATCTTCATCCTCCTCATCTTCATCTTCTTCCTCTTCCTCCTCCTCTTCTTCTTCTTCATCTTCTTCCTCCTCCTCTGCATAGTCCTGTAGCATTACAAAGCAGCAATGAGAGGAACCGGGGACATTTCATAAAAAAGAGACTTTAACAATTTTCAATCAATACTTTACCTGCTCTTCTCCCTCTTCTTCCTCCTCCTCTTCGCTTTCAGAGTCCGTCAGTATGACGATGACTTCCTGCTGCAGCTGGTCAGGCGTTTCACTTTGACTTGGGGTGACCGCCGGCTCTGCTGGGACCGACTGAGAGGCTGAATCTTCCTCCGCTTCCTCAAGGTTTGAAAACTCAGCCTGCAGGGTAAAATATATTAATATAAACATAATCTTAATTCAGTTCTAAATGTCAGTATTTGTGATAAATAAAAACATAAAAGAGGGGAAAAAAACTTTCAAACAAGTTAAAATCATCTGATACAAACCTGGCTTGCTTTTGCTCCATCCTGGCTGTCTGATGGCACCACCCCCTCGGCCTCTGCACTCTCGTCAGCCATCACTTCCTCCTGAGAGCATAACCAATCGATTGGCATTAGGAATAATAATTATTAGTTAACTTGAAACAAGCCAAACAAATCATCTTAAGGTTCAGGATTTTCTGCTTAAACAATTAAAGTTAGAAAAAATCTCTAAAAAGCTTCTCGCTAAGTTTTCTGACATTTAACAAATATAAATAAGTGGTGATTGTAACTGACCTAAAACAAGAAAAGTTTAATTTGATTTAACTTCAGAAAATGAGAAAAAAACTGTCTTTTTATTAGGTGACTGAAAATATCTGACTTTATCTGTACATAACATTTTTCCAACTGTAGGATTTTAATTAAATGCTACTAAACTGTGCAGTTTGAACATCAAGCACTTTCAAAACCTTGCAAACACCTCATTGAAATTCAGGCATTGTCAAGGATTCCAAGCACCATCATAAATCTACCAGACAACCATTTTGTCAAATTAAAACCCTCTTCCTCCGCTCTCTTCCTCCTCACCTCTGGTCCCACCCTCTGGATGATGCGCAGCTTTTTGGCCATTGGAGCTCTGGGTTCCTCCTGGGTCGCCTCTACCTCTGTGAACGCAGCAGCGCTGCTCTCCTCTTCCTCTCGAGGTCTCTTGGACAGGGCGGACGTCCCAGGAGTTGCTGAAACTGGAGTAAAGGTGCAATTAATACGATGTGTACATAAACAGGATGCATACATTTAATTCAATACATTTTTAACCCACAGAAATGAAAATTAATTCAAATTAATCTGAATGTGTGTGTATTTCTTCATTTTCCAGATTTGGGAAGTGTTTGTTTTTTCCATTTATTTGTTTGATGGATGTAATATAATGTGGAATAAACTTTTTGGTCCATTTTATTGCAATTCATTGCAAAAAGAATTCAAAATCATTTACACATTAAGGTAAGGCAAGGTAATTTTATGTATATAGCACATTTTCAGCAACAAGACAGTTGAAAGTGCTTACATTATTATTTTGTTTTCTTTCTGTGATAGATCAAAAGAATTGACTGATTCTGAGTGACCAGCTATAACTCTGGAGTGCATTGGTCAAAAAAGAAAACAAAATCCAGATTTTCCTGAAATTAAATCTCCATAAGCAAATAATTTGATTTATCGATACAATTCAATTTATCACCCAGCCTTAATTAGTCAGATTTCACAGCTTGTTTTATTTCACTCTGGACTCTGTTGATGCATTTTGTAAAGATAAATGAGGGGAGGTGAGTCCAGTAAATGCTGCAGAGTTTTAAAGTATTTTGAAGTTTTGAGATATTTGAAGAGTTTAGATTTTATTCAGACAAATGAAACATTTATGTAATTCTAAAGGGTGCAAATACTTTTGTGGTGAACGGTAAACTGAGAGAAAAGTGATACTAGAAGGAAATGATTTTTTAGAACAAATGTCTCACCAGTGCCGAACACAGACGAGGAAGAGGAAGAGGAGGTTGAAGGCCATTCCACCTGCGAACTGGGCGTGGCCTCGATCGTAACAGGCGACGGCTCCCGATTGTCCGGCTCTGGGTGGGTGACGCTCTGCTGCTGCGTGGGCTGAACGAATGCTGTGGCCTGAACCTGCGTCTGCTGAACGGTCAGCATGGAGCCCGCTAAGGTGGTCTGGACGTTGGGACTGGCGGAGCGAACGGAGCCGCTGGCGCTTCCGTACACGGTCACATGCTCCACCGGCGGCGCTTCGGTAGACTGCATCGCTGTTGATGAGGTTCAGGTAGAGAAAATTATTTTTTTAGAGCTAAAATAATTAATTGATTAATGAAATAATAATTAGCTACTCGTTAACTGGAGTATGAAGACTCTAAAATAAGTCAATTTGCTGAAATAACAAAGCAAAAAAGCCAAACTTGTAGAAAAAAAAGTGTATATTTTGAATTTAAAATGAAAAACCTTCTTTGTCGGTAAATATGTTTTAGGCAGAACTCCTCTGATTGCAAAGTTTTAGATAAAAAAAAATAACTCATATTAAAGCACCTTTTCTATCCACCTCTGTTTCAGCTACAAATAATCAAACGTTCTCTAAAGGAATCCTGTTATTGAATTTTATTCAATAAAATGATTATTTACTTATTCAGAAAATTCATTAAATTATTTGTTTATTTGCATTTTTACGTGCGTTTCAATTTTTTTTACCCAACTAATGAGTAAATCATCAGAATAACTGTTAGCTGCAGCCCTACATTTTCTCTTTTAAATCAAAGATATTTGCAGAAGGACCGACCTTCCTGCGTCTCCACCTGTGTGGTAGGCATGACAGTAGCGGTGGGTGTTGGCGGTGGCACAGGCGTTATCATCGGTCTGATGCTTGCCCGGGGTGTCGGTTTGTTGCCAGGGTTGACCGGTTGCTTGCTGGCTGTGGCAACCACAGGTGTTGGCTTAATGTTGGCGGTCGGCGGCTCAGAGGCGCTTGTGCTGAAGAGGAAAAATAAAAATTATGACTTGAGTGAACATTTTAAATATGCATCGAGAAAATCTAGAGATGTTCTGATCAGGAAACTGGTATGAAGGTGTTCCAAGAGTTACAGCATCAAAACCACCAAAATATTCAGTTTTTCTATTAAATCTCTATACATAATATACAAAGAAAGTTACAAACAATTTCTATAACAAAATCTAAGTTTTCTGGCATGTAGCAAATAGAAATAATTTTGTTTAATCCTAACTTATCTAAAGTTTAGTCTGATTTAACTTCAAATAGCTAGAAAAAAAAGTGTTTGTCTTTTTACTGGGTCCATAAAAATATCTGGTTTCAACTGTAGTTTTTTTTCTAGTTTTTAACACTGAATCAAGTGTTGGATTACACTTCATTATAAAACTGTGCAGTTTGCCAATCAAACACTTAATACAGAAATTGAGCACTTTCCAAATATTGAAAACATCTAACTGAAATTCAAGCATTTTCCAGGATTTTAAGAACCCGTATGAACCGTAATTGTAGAAAAAAAACAAACAAACTTTTCTAACATTTACAAATGAAAGTAAATGTCTTCATTGTGTGGAATGACGTCAACGGAGATTTGAGGATTAATTTTAACACGTACCTGCCCCTGTCTGCAGCTGGGGTCGTCTTCAGACTGATCTGCCTCTGTTCTGTCGTCCTTTGCTGCTCTTGAGTCTAAATGAGAAAAGAAACATTTGTTCAAAAAGCGCAAAAGACTGGGACAGAAATTTCACAAATCCAACAATGATACATTTTTTACATATATCTGAAACATATAGGTTAGGATGATATGCAAAGTGAGGCTGTCATGGGTTGTAATCTTTGAAGATTTCTACTGTTTTCCAATGTGTGTCCTGTAGAGATGTGGTGGAGGTTGTTCACCTTGCTTGGCCCCGCCTCGGGGGGCTCGTCTCTCTGCTCCTGTCTCTCCTGCTGACCCCTCAGGTCTCTGAGCTCCCGCTCCTGTCGGCTGAGACGGCCCTCATACTGAGACCTGAGAGCGCTCACTCGCACCTCCAGCTCCTCGCGCTGCTGCTTCAGCTCCTCGTTCTCTCGCTGCAGCTGCTCTTTGGTGGCTGAAAGCAAATCATTTAAAGGCAATTAATATAGCAATAATGGACATAAACAACATTTTATTTTTCTTTATATGCAGGATTTGTTCACTTTTCAAGGTAAGTTTTCAAACTGTATTACTGTTATTAAGAATATCTTGCGATACTATTTTACATTGAACAACAGGGATAAGGTTAGCTAAAATACAACAAAGTTATATGTTTTTATATATCCCTCTCATACCTGACCGGTACAAGAAAGTTACAAAAAAAAAATCTCTTTCTGGTATTTAGCAAATAAAAATACTTTTCATAATTCAAAACAAAAACCAGAAAAAAAACTTTAAACTGTGATAAAAAATCTGCATACGTCTTTTATTATCTTTAAATATCTTGTTTCAACTGTAAATTTAGGCTTTTAATCAAATGATAGATTGCACTTTATTTGAAGACTGAACAGTCTGAATATTAAGAACTTTACAAATCTTAAGAACACCTAATTGAAATTCAAGCATTTTCAAGGATTTCAAGCACCCGTCTGAACCTTGTTAATGATTTGGCAATTCTTACGTTATTGTTGGATGCGACATGTTGCAATATGAGAAAATCCTCTCACCTGTGACATGGCTGATCTTCTGTCTGGCAACCAGAAGAGCCTTTCGTGTTTTCTCGTCCTTTTCGGCCATCTGCTGTCTCAGACTTTCCTCCTGCGTCGTTTTCTCCTGCAGCTCCTGCCTCAGGCGGTTCAGCTCCGTCTGCAGCCTGGACGATTGTTCCTGGACGTTACGCAGCTCAGTCTCCCGCTCTGTGACCACCTGAAGCGCAGGAGGGGACACAAAACAATTTCTTAATCTAAACATCAGAAAAGTCTTAAGCAAAGTCAAAACGGGTCTTAGAAGTTTAATGTGTTCGTTTTTTAATTCTTGACACTTGTGATGTTCAACCTTGTTGATGTTCTCCAGCTGTCCCTCCAGTTCTTTGGTTCTAGTCTCAGCCTGATTCAGGGAGTCTTTTACACTCTGCAGCTCTTGAGCTGAAGCTTGATGTGCCTCCTCGTCTTGGGATGGGCCTGCAGCGGCATCAGCAACGAGCTGCAGGACGCAAAAGAGATAGATGAAGAGAGAAATCAGTTGTAGTGGCACAGTGAAGAGGATTAGCTATTTTTACTATCAGTAAATAGTTTAAAATTAAATTCACTTGTTTGTTCTGTTCATTCAGTTTGCAAAAGCGATAAAGAGAGTAATACTTTTTACAAAAACAAGAAAGGCTGATCACTGCAAGGTTAGTGTGATCAATAACAAATGGAAGGATAAATCAGACTGAGTTTGGAAATGTTGGCCTTGTTCTGGAACTGAGTAACGGTTTACCAGCTGCTCTAATCGCTAATTTAAGATGGTGAAGGCAATTTAAAATGGCAACCCTGTAATCATTTTGTCTGTTTGAGAAATATTTGTGTTATAGCAACTGCTCCCTCACAGCATGGCATCATATAATCTTTTCTCCTAATATAAATCATTCCTATCAGCTCATGAAGGCAATAAAACATTTTAATTATCTTGTTATTTGGCTAAAATTTTATCAGTAGGTGATTTTTTTATTGTTATTGATTCAATCAACTATGCATTTTCTCCTAAGTGTTTAGAGAAACCCTTACCTTGTCATGTTGCACCTTTAGTTCATCATATTGCATCTTGTAGCGCCGTCCGATTTTCTTCACCTGGGTGATGGTTCGCACTTTTTCTTGGATTTCCTGGTTTTTAGTTTCCAGGTCCTTCCTCAACACATTTCTGTCGTCGTTTGCTTTACTCATACTTTCACGCATGTTCTGCATTTGTCCCTGGAGTGACGTTGTTAGGTTATTTATCCTGCGCAGCGACAAGGAGAAGAAAATATCAGCCAGGTTGGAGAAAAATAAGTGACAACATCCACAAAAGTCAACATTTCGGTAATTTGATTAAACAATATTTCATCACAAAAGAGAAAAAAAAAGTCTCTTACTTGTTCAACTCAGCTTTAAGTCGAGAGTTTTCCTCCGTGAGCTGCTGTATGCGTTTCAGATGTAGCTCTTTCTCGGTGTTGAGACGTTTGTACTCGTCAGGGTCCGAATCTTTTTGCTGACTCAGCAAATTCTGCAGGACACAATATATTAACATAAAACTTTCTCAGAACTTTTTTTAATGTCAAGGTAGAAAATACGTACAATTTATTGATTTATTATTATTGTCAGTGTTAATTGTTTTTTTTCTTCGTGTTATTTTTAACTACGCCACATGATGTCATTCATGTCACCATATCTGCTCATACACTCTCACACACACACGGTTAATAATACTCATTCTTAAAAACAATACTTTGTTTCTTTTTCTTTGTTTGCTTGTGATATTTATTTTTTCTTTCATTAATGCAATGTAGCAGTCCATGTACTTTCTCAGATTTTTTTCTTTAACCTCTAAACTGACCTGAGTTCGAGCCTTCCAGCGCTTTATGTCCTCCTCCAGGATCGCCTTCTCCGCCTGCAACATGCCGTTTTTCTCACTCAGCTCAGAGTTGCTTTGCTGCAGAGGAAAGACATCCGACTCCATCTTTTGCACCTGAAACACACGACATTCTTGAGTTGAATGTGAAGAAACGTGAAACTTCAAAAAATGAATTTAGAGATAAATCTAACAGCTTAGTGTACACTGTTGCAGTTCCAGTTGATGTCTTCATTATGGTGCTGGCATGATGACATAGCTGAATTTTAAAAAAATTAATTGGGTGCACATTAATTGGAATTTATTTAGGATTTTACTTTAATTTGCACAAGATACAAATTATGCATCCAGGCTTAAAATACACCCATAAACAAAGAATTGAAAATATTAGTGGGAGTTTACATTTGAGCCCCTCTGTATATTTATGACCACATGATTATTAGTGGAAATTCAAACTTGTGCATATAATCATATCATTTTGGTATAAAACCAGGGAAAATAGTTAATTTAAGGCTCAAAATTAAGATGAAATTTATGAAGCTTATATGTGACAACAAATTTCTGACTGTAACTGAACAACAGACGCATGAAGAGTTCAACCAGTTTTTTCCAATAATATGAGGTGGCCACCTTAGCTTTAGTTTGCTGCAGTTCCTGCTCCATTTTGGTTTTCTCCTCTCTCAGCATCTTGTTGGTCTCCACCAAGATATTCATCGTTTCAGTCTTCTTCATCAGCTCATCATGCTGGGCCAGAGTCTTTGCAGTCACCTGAGATAAGTCAGCATTTAGGGATTAGAAGCAGAACATAGTAGGTGTTTGGAAACTTATGTTGATAATAAGTTAATAGTGCAAGTGCATTTTTAAACAAGTGAAACACACCTGCATTCTCTCCCTTGCAGCAGTCAGACTGTCCCGCACCTCCCTAAGTTCTCGTTCCAAGTGTTCAACTCTCAGACGGTGACGTAAGCTCTCCCCTTGCGCCATCTCAAACCGGGATTCAGCAATCTCCTTTTCCCGACGAACAAACCTGCGTATGAAAATTTTAATAAAATTAAAAAATAAACAAGAAGAATGGGCGGGGCACCAAGAAAAGCAGCACATATTAATCAGTACAGAAGAGAAAGACTTCAGTTTCTTTGTTGTTGAAATATTAGAGAAAACTTTGAAGGGGAGAACTACCTCAGAATCTCAAGCAGCTGATCTTGAGATTTTCCCTCTTCACTCAAAGAAACGTTCAGCGAGCTCTCATTGGTGGCACGCTGAATATTGGCGGCCATGTTGGTGCTCATGCTTTGGACCTGCTCATGTAGGAGGGTGTTCTGCCTCTGCAGCTCCTCATAGCGACTTTCCATCTTTGACGTTTCCTCCTATAAGATATCATGGATACAGTAATTAATCAAGAACAAAAACAATGGATAAGGTTTTAATTTAAATTTCTTTTGGCTTGCAGTAACTTGTTCTGACCAAACCTTTAGGATCTTTTCCTGCACCTCCCAGGAGACTCTGGCCTCCAGCAGCTCAGCGCCGACTCGCTGGACTTTCTCCTCCAGCTGGTTTCTGAGCTCGCCGGCCTGCAGGGCCTGAGCCTTGGCGGCTTGCAGGGCCTCCACGTCGGCTGCGTGCAGCATCATCTCCCGCTCGTATTTATCTTGAGCTTCAGCTGCCAGCTTTGCCTTGGGGGAGGGAGAAAAAGATTTCATGTGTTGTTCATGTGCAGGGCTCCCAACAAGCTCCATCAGCACCAATGTAGCTGGTGTTTTGACAAAATAACAATTCTGGTTTATTACTGTGAAAACGGAACTGATAACAGAAGTTTTCTGAGATGGTGTTAATGTCGGAACCGGATTTTTGGTTCAGGGTCACAGATGTTTCTTTGTAAGAAGTCTGAGAAAAAGACTCCTTGAGATGAGGGAGTTGGATGGGAGGTGTCTGTATGTTACTAAAGAGATTATTAGAGAGAATTGTATGATTTAAGTTTCACTTCTTACTCTTCTACTTCTCTCTCTAGCTTGATCTCTGAGAATAAATGATTTACTTGTTACTCTGTCTAAATAAAACATCAAAAGACAAATGTGCATTTTTCTTTGATTAACTCAGTGTTTCACTATTATTAATAAGACAATTTACCACACTGGTTATTTTCAATTAACCTATCTGTCTTAAATGCATGAACTATAAACACTGGTACATGTCAATAAAAGGCAAATATCACTAAAAACTTAATTAAGGGGATTCAACTTAAAAAGTGAAATACATATTAAACAGAATCAATACAGAAACAGCAACTTATTGTAAACACCTTTCTGTGTTTTATTCTGTGTCATGATCACTAAATTAACAAAAGTCAGATATAAAAGTGTAAATAGCAAACAGTATGGAACAAACGAGGCAAGTTTTAAACCAAAAGTCACAAGAGTCTGGATCACACTTCAATTTTTGTGTGGATTTTTGGAGTAATGCTACAGCCACTATAAACATTACAAAAGAATTGATAGCTTACGTGAAATATTAAGAGTATAAACTTTATTATTCTTAAGGAAAACTGGTTAAATGATGCAAAGAGCAAAGTGAATAACTTTCTCCTCCTCCTGTTTTTAAGAAAATGTTGAATTTGATTTTGTTCCACTCCTTTTCTATACACTACTATAATCACAGTTATGAAGCTTGACTATCATAGCTCATCGCAACATTATGTCATCTGCATGGTTTCTTTTTTTATTGCCTTATAATGTATTCAAAATAAACAACTAGGTATATTAATTTATGCAAGTATCAATGCTGGAATAAAAAACAACAAATTTTTAAAATGTTTTAATTTATTACCTTGAACCTGTATGTTGCAATATCCTCACAGATGCTTATAAAAAACAAACTAAACTGATGTTTGTTGGGTTATGCTTACCTGCTCCTGTCTGTCCTGCAGAGCCTGCTGCTTCTGGGTTTCAGCTATAGCCAGCTGCTGAAGCACGGCCTGGTGATCTGTCTGCGCACCGCTGAGGCTTCTCTTCAGGTCATTAATCTAACACACAAACCGGTAAAT
This sequence comes from Xiphophorus couchianus, assembly GCF_001444195.1. Classification (NCBI taxonomy): domain Eukaryota; kingdom Metazoa; phylum Chordata; class Actinopteri; order Cyprinodontiformes; family Poeciliidae; genus Xiphophorus; species Xiphophorus couchianus. The sequence continues at coordinate 28,631,702 of NC_040236.1, forward strand.
ATGTCACAAAAAATGTGAGAAAAAGGAGAAGCCCATCATACTAATTTATGATCTCCAGCCGTTTCCAGTTTGATGATGGTGGATTTCAGACCTGCTCCTCCAGAGATGCCAGGTCTTTTTTCTTGCTCTCCTCCAAGTCCTGCTTTTCCTTCTCTGCTTCCTGGAGTTTCTCTTCCAGCGTCCGGTGTCGCTCCTGAGCTTCCTTCAAACAAGCCTCAACTGACAGGCGAGCCTGCTCCGTTACCTGGGGAGTGGGCATGTACAGGCAAGAAGTCAACACAAATGTCAGACGAATTGTAGATAAAAACGAAGAGGAGGACTTCTGTTTTTCAAGCAACATCAGGAACCAAACTTTTTTTTGACCATTTAAATCAAACCTGGGCATTGTACGGCCCCCGGGCCGCATACGGCCCTTTGATTGACTCTGACCGGCCCGTGTAACGTTAATTGGAAATTACAAAATAAACATATTTTCTTATTTTACCTGATGCATGGACTGAAGCTGCATTGCTTTTATTTTGAAGTTGTTTTTTATTTACGTACATGATGACGCAAAACGTATATTGAGGCATGTGCGTGATTTGATCGTTGTCACTAGCAAGTCACAAGAGGACTTTAGCCCTCAGAAATGTCTGCTCATGCTAAAAAAAGAAAGGTAGATGCCGAATGCAGGGTTTTCATCAAAAATTGGACTGCTAAGTATTTATTTACTGAAGTGAGAGGTAAAGCCGTGTGTTTAGTTTGCGGGGAGCAGATCGCCGTGTTTAAGGACTACAATTTGAGTCGGCATTACGAGACAAAACACGGGGAGAAATACAAGAACGTGACTAATGCTGAAAGGGCGCGGACATCGGAAGCTTTGCTAGCTAAACTGCAAAAGCAGCAAGGCTTTTTTACCAAGCTTCACACATCCAGGGATGCAGCAACCAAGACCAGCTTTGTGATAGCTCACAAAATCGCTAAAACCAGTAAGCCATTCTCGGAGGGGGAGTTTATCAAAGAGTGCTTGGTGGACTCTGCAGCTTTAATATGCCCTGAAAAAAAAGAAGAATTTGAGAAAGTCCCGCTCTCCAGGCGAACCGTGACGAGAAGGGTCGAGGACATATCGTGCAATCTGGAGCTTCAGCTGCAACGTGAAGTGGCAAATTTTGACTTTTTCTCCTTGGCTTTGGATGAAAGCTGTGATGTCCGTGACACAGCCCAGTTACTTGTATTTGTCCGCGGGATAACGCCGGACTTCAAGATTACGGAGGAGCTGGCAGCAATGCGGTCGATGAAAGGAACAACTACAGGGAGCGATCTCTTCATGGAGGTGAATGCGTGCATGGACACACTGGGACTGAAATGGGACAGACTGGCAGGTGTCACAACGGACGGTTGTCCAAATTTTACAGGGAAAAATGTGGGACTTTTAAAACGTATGCAAGATAAAGTGGCTGAAATCGACGCAGATCAGGAATTAATATTTTTGCATTGTATTATACACCAACATGTGTTGTGCAAGTCGGTGCTAAAAATGAACCATGTTATTAATGTTGTTAGTAACATAGTAAACTTCATCAGGGCACGGGCATTGAATCACAGACAGTTTGTCGCACTTTTGGAGGACCATGCGTCTGAGCATAGTGACATCAGTTACCACACACCTGTCAGATGGCTCAGCCTGGGCAAAGTGCTAAAAAGAGTTTGGGATCTGAAAACAGAGATTCGAGAGTTTTGTGAGATGAAAGGCAAAGACATCCCAGAGCTCTCAGATGAGGACTGGATGGCAGATTTTGCATTTGCTGTTGATGTGACCGCACTGATGAATGACCTGAATACCAAACTGCAAGGCAGGGGCCTTTTTGTTCATGAAATGCACACCCTGGTGAAGGCTTTCATGAAAAAGATGTTGTTTCTTTCAAGCCAACTGGAGAACAACAATCTCACTCACATGCAAACCCTGAAAGAAGTCACACCATCAGCCGATCACCTCCGCAGGTACTCATCCATGTTAGGAGCATTGCATTGTGAGTTTTCAAGGAGATTTGAAGATCTCAGGACAATCGAGGATGAAATGCACATGATTTCCTCTCCCTTTACCTGCAGTGTGGATAATGCACCCAGTGATGTTCAGCTGGAACTCATTGACCTGCAGTCTGATGCAGTACTGGCAGAGCTCTTTAAATCAGGATCTCTGCTGGATTTCTACTCTTCTCTCAAGGAGGAGAACTTTCCAAACATGAAGAGACATGCTCAGAAGATGTTGGTTCTCTTTGGCTCTACCTACATATGTGAACAAACATTTTCAATGATGAAGTTCATGAAATCCAGTTACAGATCATCTCTCACTGACGATCATCTGTCAGCTGTGCTTCGCATCTCCACCTCAGACATTCAACCTGATTTTGATGCACTCGTTAAAGCCCAGCAGAGACTAGATTTCTCTCACTGAACAAGAAAAAATAACTTAAAAATGTAAAAAGTTTTAAATGGTTGAGTTGTGCAAGATTTTAATTATATTGTGGTTATTTTTATTTGCATGTTTAGCGTGTTTTTATGATGCCGTTTTAGGGATTAATTGCCTTTCCCATTGTTTTGTGAAATTCGCTTGAATAAATTACATTTTTTGGAAGGCAACCTCATGTTTTCATTGCTTAATTATAACATGTACTCTTACCAGCTTGTCAAAACAATGCTATTTACTGCTTTTTACAAAGAAGTACAGTTCATATTATGCAGAATTGAGATCAGCCTTTTGGCCGGCCCTCCACAATATTTTCTGTTTCTCATGTGGCCCCATGGAAAAAATAATTGCCCACCCCTGATTTAAATTAATACTTCATTGGTATATTAGGAGTAATTTATAAGAACGTAGCAAAAACAAAATCTTACCAAGTATTTTTGGTCTAGTTTCTACAAAAACATCTTAGAACGCTTGAAATAATACAAAAGTAACTTACAAGTAACTGTTCAGCAACATGTAGGAACTTGTTTTAAGTCAATAGATCCTTAATATTGATGAGAAAGATTATTTCACTTATACGTAAAAAAAAATTTAAAGTCTTGTTCCTGTGGCAGATAATTTCACTCATAGCTCACACGTTTTCATTAATATTAAGGAATCATTGACTTAAAACAAGCTCTTGCGTCTTACTGAAAAGTTACTTGTAAGTTAGTTTTGTCTTTTTTCCAGTGTGTTAAGATATTTGCAATAGAAACTAGAACAGAAATACTTTATAAGATTTTCTGTTTTTGCTGTGAATGACAGAAATGTTGATAAAGTCTGATTAGACACTACGATTTGTTTCCAAAATATTACTGCCATTCATAAAATCTTGTTTTTAAACAATTTATACTATTGTGAGGCGGTTCTTTGTGCGTGCTTTCGTGGATAAGTGCTTTTCCATCACTGCTTTGGCATAAATATAAAGTGGTTAAATGTATAAAACAGAATGGAATTTCTCTATAACTTTCTTTACAGAACTGAGGATGGTAAAACATGTAAGCGGTTTATGATGTGAGAGTCTTGTAAACTGGTGGTGGGTTGTGCCTACATGGTATCCTGACCTGCTTCTCTGTCTCCAGGGACTCCTCCAAGCTTTGAGCCATGGCTCTGTACTGCTCCATGCTGGAGGTAGCAGCCCTCAGGCTCTCTGCCAGTTCCTCTGCTCGGGTTTCAGCCAGCTGCAGGCGGCCCTGGAGCTCCTCCCTCTCTTGATCTGAACCCTGCAGGCCTGCAACAAGACAGAACAGCTTGGAGAGCGTGTACAGGAAAACAAAATCATTTAAAGTCTTGAGTCTTTAAAAAAAAAAAAGTGTGGCTGAAACCCTTTATAGATGGCAATTCAAATAACCTAAAACTGGGGCATCTACAACTGAGTCAAACCACAGCAATACGGACAACTGTAAAAAAAAAAAAAAAAAAGGTGTAATTGTGTTTTATTAACATTCTTTGCACGCACATTTAAATAACTGAAAGAGAACCAATTAACTGCTTCATTTAAGCAGACTTTATAACATCCAGTGAAAACATGTTTATGTTTAAGTACACTTTATACAATAAACTATGCAGTTCTCCTACACATTTCTAGTAAAAGTATTTTTGCCAAGAAAGTACACCAACATCAACCGTGCATATAAAAAAATAACAGGGAAAAAGAAAATGGAAATGGCATTAGAAGAATGGCAACATGTCTGCGTAAGTCAGAGCACAACAAACTCCAGGCTGTGGGGAGAGTTTGGGTGGAAAAATCTCACTAGATAAAGAGAAAGTAAACCAGGTTTTCCATATTTACTTCTGCATTATTTTTGTGGAAATATAGAAGCAAATAAAGCACATATATTCTGAGTGAAAAATTAGAGTTGTTTTGAAGAAATGTAAATGGCACAATTTAAATAATCTGTGGGTAGGCCTGTCACAATAAACCAATTAATCGCATAATAAATTAAAAGAAACTAAATTTTAATTTACTTGATTTATCGTTTTTCTCTTTTCTCCCAAAACTGATATTCAGTCTGGTTCTTTGGTCTCAACTGTCCCTTTTGTTGAAAGACAATTTTGTTTACAGAGACTTCATAATTTATTTTATTTGTGTTTCTGTTGTTTTGTTTTATTTATTTTGGATATTTAAAATGTCTTCCAGTACCAGTGTTTACCAGTGTCACAACAAGGATCTGGTCCCAGCTAACTGCTCCCTCAATACAACAACAACTGAATATTATTAAGGATACAACTGGCTTTCATTCTCAGACAAGACAAGATACTTTTGTGAATAAGTGGGAAAAATGGACACAATATGACAACCAAGAAGAAACATAATGAAATCCAACACCGTTATCAAAAGACCCTTCTAAATTCCAGACATTTGCAACTGAGATGTTTTGTTTCATTTTTATCATTTTCTTCTGTCTAAATATATGTTTACTTTTATGTTCTCTTCATGAATACTGTGAGGCGGGGCTGCAATACTCTGTAAAATGTCTGTGGTATATCCTTACATGTTGGTGTCCAGTGAAAATGTTCATTAAAATTAAAGTTGAAAAATTAAAGTATTTATGCTAACCTCTGAAGACGGGTGTGGACGGCGAGCCCAGGGTGTGGCGTGCCTCGGTGCGGCCTTGCTGCATCCTCAGGGTGTTGAGCTCCAACTCAGCCGCATTCAGCAGCTCTTTGGTTTTCTGATGTAAGGCCACCTGCGTCTCCAGCTGCCTTTTGACGTCTATTAGTTGGACCTGCAAATTAAAAAAATATATATTTTTTTTGTGTATGTACATACTATAACATCAATTCATTTCAGGAAATAACTTCGACATGATGTTTACTTCTTGGGTCCTGCTGCACAGATGGCGCTGTTCCACTTCCTGCTCCAGCCTCTTCTGAAGCTGGGAGATCTGCAGTTCCTGCTTTTCGATCTGGCTGTTGAGACGCTGACGTGTGTCGGCCTCAGCCCGCTCCAGAGTGGCCTGAAGTACAGAAAGAAAGACAATTCCAGCTTCTGCTACCTGATCGTTACTAAAGTAGGTAAAGGTAAATCTTCAGTTACTTGTATGGCCTGGAGATTGGTCAGCAATAGATTCTGGCTCTGCTGTTGGGTCACAAATGTCTCTTTCTCCTGGTTCAGCCTGGACTCCACCAGCTTCAGCATGTCTCTCTCCTTGCGCAGCTTCTCAGCCTGACCCTGAGTGATGAGATGAGATAAATAATGAGGTAGCTCGATTCACCTCAGAAAAAGGGGCCTGCAAAAGTCTTCATAAGAGCATAATTGTGACATGTGAAGAAAATGACATGCAATTTTCAACATGTTTCACAAATAAAAAACTAAAAACTGAGAAATGCACAAATATTCACCTCTCCTTACTTTGATATCGCAATAAAATACAGTGTGATCAATAGATTTAGAAGTCAACTAATTAGTGAAAAGAAACCACGGTGCAATGATTATTTTAGTAATAGATTATTCTGACAGTTGATTAACTGGAGAAAAAACATTGACACATTCTGCAGATTTTTCATTTAACCACTAAACCCTTTTCAGGCTCTTTCCAGGCACAGTAGAAATCAAGCTAGCGAACCTCAGTCAAGGTAAGTTTCTCCTTTGTAGCTTTCAGGTCTTCATTTAGTGTGTGGACAGTCTGCTCAAGTTTCTGTGTGGTGGCGGCCATCTTCTGTTCTTTCTCTCTAAGTGAGGCGATCTCTTTCCTGTAGCCCTCAACGTTATCCTGCAGCATCTCATACCTGCAGACGCAGAAGTCAGTGGAATAACATTTCTGCACAATCTAATTTATTTTCTAAGCAGTTTATAAGAACTAGGTTTGGATCACTGAACTTTACCTCTTTGATGCAAACTCTAGCTGAGTTGATATTTTGGCATTTTGAGAGCGGAGGTCAGAGAGCTGCTCCTGCAGCTTTTCATTCTGCTCGTTCATCGCCTTATCGCTGTCCAGCCGCTCCTTCTTATAGGCAGAGAACACTTCCTGCAACTGAACATAAAACCAGACAAATGTATTTACTTTCATATATATTTATCTTCTCTGAGGGGGAATAAAGTAACTACAATATAGTAAGACTTAATTCATACCATGTCAAGTTTTTCCACGTCAAAAGATGTATGAGTTTTTAAAGAAAACCTAGCAGCAGTTCTGTGGTGTTCTTTACAAAAGTATCCTAAAATATATGTTTTAGCAGTGATAATTAATTTTTCCTCTGAAATTTGGTAAAGAAAGACTTAAGAAATTTTTTACAACACTTTTATTTCTTGCAAAGGTAAGAAAAAGGTCAATGGTTTGCAAAGACCTCTTCTCTATAGAGTGAACAATGCCATCTGCTGGCCTTCCTAAAACTAATGATCATTTACAAAAATACAGATCAAAATACTGGGTTCCTATTGATTGTTTTTCTACACATGACTAAAATAAAAACTTTTCCAGTTTTAAATTTTTGTTATGTTTTCTTCTTGTATGTTTTTATAGAATTCTGTACATTCAGGAACAAAACATTTAGCTTGTTGGGTTTTAACCGCAAGTTTAAAATACACAAAATTCGAATGCAAACACTTGCAAGTTGTGAATAAGTTGTTGGTCACCTGCCGCAGCGCTGCCTTGGCCTCCAGCGCCTCGGCAGACTCGGCCATGGTCACGAGTGCAGTGGGAGTGGTTGCTGGTGAACGTCGGGGGTTCGATGTCAGAGAAAACTCCTCCGGTGGTGTCCCTAAACATGGCAATATGTCAATAACATGAGTGAAGCCATATCAGTAAAAGGTTTATTGGACAAAAAAAGTAGACTGAAATGCTGGAAACCAAATTAGATTTAAACTGGAAATTGCAAACATAGAACCTTCATTCAAATGGAGTCAAAGTCGGATTCTCAGAGTGATTACTGTCTCACCTTGTTGAGGGAAAGCCACTCCGGTTGCCTGAGCCAGCAGTACACGGTACATGTCTCTCTGCCTCACGATGGACTCTGTCATCTTAATCTGCTGGCTGCGTTGTTCCTTCAGCGACTCCAACTCTGCCTGGGCTTTCTCTAAACTCTGCTCCAGCTCCACACGCCTAGAAGAGCACATCATCAGATTTAGAATCAGATTTTTGAGGATTTTATTTCTCCATCTGTGCAGATATTAAAGATGTAACAGACATACTTATTGCCAGTGCTCTCCTGCTCTTCTTTCTCCTGGGCGTCACTCAGATCCCTGAGGGCCACAAGAAGTCGCTGGTTTTGCTTCTGGAGCTCCTCCACGCTGCGGAAGGTCACCAGGTGTTGGCTGATGACCTCTGATGTGCTGCTGATGTCGGCTGAGCTCACTTCCTCCTCCTGAAGCACGTGGTTTCCACGGGCCTCTTCCAGCTCAATGAGCAACACTCGAACCTGACAAGATGAATAAAGGATTTTAGATCGATTTAATCTCCAAGGATAATTAAAAATGAATAAAGGTAGACGAGGAGCTTGAACCCACCTGTTGAGCCATGTCAGCCACCTGGAGTTCATATCTCTGACTGTCTCTTTCCAGGAGAGTAGATCGCTTATTGGCTTCATCAGCCTCGTTCTGCAGACGGTGAACTTCCTGTAAAATATACATTTAAACCCAAAACTTTAGGGTTAGGGGTAGAAACAGAAGACCAATGCAGAAGCAAGATCAATCCTTGAGCCTTTTCGCATTTTGTCGCTTTACAGTAACAAACCTCAAACAATTTCACTGGGATTTTATGTGATGCACCAACACAAAGCAGTGACTGACTGCGTAGAGGAAGGAAAATAATTCACGCTTCAACTATTGATTATATTAATAATCTATTATTCTGATAATCTGATAAAAAAGTGGGGTTTGAACCTTGGTCCTTTTTCATCCACAGTAATGCATTACTTTCTGTTGATCTACCACATAAACATCTCTATAGTATACTAAAGTTTGTGGTTCTAATGTGAGAAACTGAACATGTCATATTGATACATAAAAGTATAAATGTAATATTTTTTACTCCATTGTTAAGGAAAATATTGAAAGTCAACATAAAATAATAAACCTATACAGGCCTGCACCTCGTTAACATCACATACCTTAACGGCTTGCTCCAACTTGGCTGACAGACTGGCCACCGACTTCTGCATGCGCTCGTGTTCGTCCCTCTGCCGTTTCAGGATGGGGGCCTTGGCTTCGACTTCCTGCACAATGTCATCCAGATATTTGTTGACACGCTTGTTCTCCAGGCGCTCCAGCTGCAGCTGCTCCTGGCTCTCCAGATACGCCGTGTACAACTGCAAACACACGACTTGCTTGGTCAAGCATGTCGACAAAGAAACTGCTTGGCAACATTTTAAACATCAAATGGAACATTTTATTGAAAATTGCAAACAGTTCTAGACTAAATTAGAATAAGACGTCTGAATTTTATGTTCTGTAAAATAGAACACAGCGAAGCGTTTATAAATGTACATGTTTTCCATTCTTATTTCTCTTTGTAGTCAGGCATGGAAAATTGCAAAGCAGATTTTATGTTCTAAGACTTTGTGGGAATGGTCTGAATGACGGCTGCAACCAGGAAGCTGATTTGCTTACTTCAGTCAGCTTCATGCCGGGTTTTATTTTGGACACAGCAGCTGCTGTTGGAGACATTGTTGTTATTTGGTCCTCTGCCTGCACGCTCGCACCAGCTGGTCCTGCTAAGAAAAAAAAGTTTTGAAAAAGAGATGCTACTGAAATGTATTTTAAAATATGAGCATAAAGTAAGTTTAACACAACTGACCTCTGAGTTTAGAAGTTGACAACAGGTCATTGGCGTTGTCCAGCTCTTTCTCAAGGCTCTGGATCTTCTCCTTTAACTCGTTAACAGTTTTGTCTGCTGCGTCGTTCATCTCCTGCAGCTTTTCCTCAAGAGCCTTGTTGGCTAAAGTTGACAACATTTTTTTTTTTACTTTGATACTAGCAGCCACACGTTTACATGTATTTATTAAGGGAATGCTAATCATTAATTTTGAATTCTAATTTATTAATTTAAACTTTCCGTTTAATTTAAACGGGGAATTTAGATCTGGGATATTACTTTGGAGATGTTTCTGAACAAATTTAGACTCAAAGGTCATCACATCTTAAGTAATAAAAGGAAATAATGATATCAAACAGAGATCAAAACTGGTCTTAGAATTAATAAAGCAGACAAAAATAACAAAGAATCTGGTCTCCAAAAATCCACAAGTGTAGCAGTTCTGATTATTTACCGACTGTGCTTAAAAACTGTTTGTGTTTGATAAAAAACCTCAGTCCCTCTAAATTAACTAAATATTCTTTAAAAAAGAGTAATCAAATATTCAGCCAAAAACTGAACCAGAAATATTAACAAAAGTATGGCTGAACAAAAATCCACAATAAAAAAGAAGTAAAGTTGTGCACCCAATTTGATAATTCAGCCAAGTTTGTACTGAAACTCTCAGCTTTTACCTTCTCCAGCATCTTTCAGCAGCTTGTGTAGTTCCTCCACCGCCCGACTCAGCTCTTCACTTTTTGCTTCAGAATCTGCTGCCGCACCCTGTCAGAACAAGACTGAAATGTTATTCTAAAAAACGCTGGAACTGAGCACAAAGTTTACTCTTAGGTTTCTCCACACCTTGTATAAGTTGGAAAGTTTAATGTTGGCATTCAGTTCGTTTCGAAACTTCTCCTCTGAGTTGGCCTGCTGCTCCTTTGCCTAAAAAAAAAAAAAAAAGGAATTAACAAGCATCCAAAAAGCACAAAAAACCCCATCAAGTAATGCACTTCTTTCAAAAATATGCCAATAAACTAAAAATGGGAGCTTCAAATTAGACAATTTGTAAATACACACTTCTTTTAGTTTGTTGACCATCTCTTCACTTTGCTTTTGAAGGTGGTCATTTGAGGTTTTCAAACTGGTCACTTGATCTTGTAGTTTGGTTAACTGCAAATTAAAAATAACATTGTTAAACTGGATAAAAGACTAGAAATTAAAATCACAACACAAATTGAATCACAGCACAATGACATAAAATGAAATAAAGAGATTCTCACCTCATCTTCCTTATTCTCCAGTTTGCATTTCAGCTCCAAGATTTCATTCCCCTTTTTCCTGGAAAGGGTGAGCAGTCCCTCCGTCTTTGCCTTCAGTTCGTCTTTAAGCCAAGAAATCTGACCATGCAGCAGCTCCTTCTCTTGTTCCATACGCTTTTCCTTATACTGGAGAGACAGACAACTCTGATCAACAGCTTGCTTTTAAGGTAATATTCAATGAAGACAAAGATCGTTTCAGAACTCACTTTAATGTTTACTTCTGCAGCTTCATGTTCATCCAGCTTCACCTGCATAGCCATCTTACTAGTGTTGACTTCCATTACCTTATCATTCAGCTGCCTCAAGTCATCTGACAAAGCAAAAAACTTGATATGTCCAATCAATTTTTTATAGGCCAATAAAGAATATATATAAAAAATTATAAATAGTGCAGTTAGAATATCTTATTCCTACCATTTAAATTCTCAACTTCCAGAGATCTCCTCTCCAGTGTCCTCACAAGTTCCCGCTTTTCTCCTTCCAATTCCTCTTTGGCTTTCAAAAGCAAAGTCTGAAGAGAAATAATGGAGGTGTTTAATGTGATGGCGCTAGAGATCAGGGAAAATGTATTTATTCCATCTGAAAGTGTGGTAACAAATCTGCAGCTGTTTGATCTGCACACACATTCAACAGGAAGACATGTTAAATTGAATACTAGTCGTGTGGTTGATTTTATTAAGTCAAGACTGAGTCTAGCATCAAAGTAAGCATGCCACAATGCTTGATTCAACCATTTCAATTGTTTGTGTATGGGAGTGGGTGAATAAGAGACTCTCGCAATCCACAAACAGGGGTCGTCCAGTTTGTGACATCAGTTTGATTTTGTGCAATGCGACACAGGCTTTTTGATAGTAGTCACAAGACCTTACACGGGCTCCTTGTAGTTCAAAGAATAGACTTTAAAATATTGTTGTTAGTTTATAAATCACAGAAAGGCTTAGCACCAAAATACAATAAAAGATCGATGAACCTTCCAGTTCACAAAAAATAATTTGCAGACCTTCTGGTTCTAGTTTTTTCTGCACCCCCAGAATCAGAACCAAACATGGAGAAGCAGCATTCAGTTTTTATGCTCCTCTAATCTTGAACAAACTTTCAGAAAAACTGCTGATTAATAACTGGAACATCACAAAATGTAGTTTGGCTTTCAACCTGTCAAGTGCTTTCCCTTACCTTACTTTGCCACTGCAATGCAAGGTTTTTGCTCGTTTTATTTTCCTTCTAATCATGTAAAGTTCTTTGAATTGCCTTGTTGCTGAAAATGTGCTATAAAAATACAATTGCCCTGCAGTCATTGAATTACCGCGTTTGAAAACAAAAGCATATTAAACTCAAACAGGAAGAAATGTGTTTGAAACCTGATGATTGGTACAGTTTGGGACATTTTTTAAAATGATAGGTGGGCCAAAAGTCCTAAATAATGTGATAACAATACACCACAATAAATTAATTTATTACTTGTGCTTAGTTATTCAAACATGACTTTTCCATTTTGCTTAAAGATGTAAATTTGACTGTTTAGCAAAGAATGACAGTGATCAGTTTACTTGCGTGTTTTTTCGATTTCAGGGGATACTTAAAAAATGTTTAAAGAAGATTACAGTCTTTTTAATCATGGCTGTTGTTATCTTTGCTTGTTGGCGTGTTGTCTTACCTGCTCTGTTGACAACTTCTCCTGCGCAGACTCATTTTCCCTGTTCTTCTCACAAACACTTTTCAGTTCTTCATCTGCATTAAATGTTTAACAGTAAGTTGATCTATAAGACTCAAAAAAGGCGAAAACCAGATAGGAAAACAGGAGTAAAGCGAAGGATGTTTTACCAAGCTTCGTGAAATCCTCTTTGACTTTAAGATGTGCTTGAGCTTGAGACAAAAGCTCGGCCCGACACCGCTGAAGTTGATCAACTTTTTCGAAAAACTGTTGCTCTGTACAGGAAAAATAACCAACGCCGTAAGCATTAATCCACTTACTGAGAAGCATTTTGTCTTATTTAGCTCAAATCTAACAGTTAGCTTCAAGGAATGCCGTGTGTTTGCTTTAGTTAGCTTCCAACGGGGTTTTTACAAATCGTTAAGCAGCTTAAAAAGAGTACGTTTAATCCAATAACCCACTAGCTTCATTAGAGGCAAATACATCGGAAGTAAAACAATTACCATTTAAATTAAACAAACTTTTCACCATTAGCACTCGTCACTCTTTACTCAGCACGTTTAGCACCAACAGTTAGCCAAAAAAGCACTAATAACTCACCGCTGTCAACCCGAAACTGTTCATGCAGTGCCTTTAAAGAATCAATTTCATACTGCCGATCTAATAAAAGTTTCTCAAATTTGCTTTGAAGAGTTGTCGGTAGTTTAGATATCTCGGACGAATCCAGCTCCTGCAACAGCAGTGCCGCCATTTTCGCCACAACACCTAACCGCGCAAGCGCGATCGGTTCTCTTGTTCTTTGTGACTTTACGAGAGGGTAAAAATACGTACTGCCACCTAGTGTAATGACCTAGAATTACCAGTTTATTTCGAAAACATTCAAGCAAAATATCTTTATTTTATGTGAAACACAAAGGTGGGTAGAGTCCTCAAAAATTGTGTGTTGGTGCTTTAACAGATTTTTACACAAGTGAAAGTGAAAAGTAATCATCCAAGAAATTACTCAATAAAAAAAAGCATTGGTGAAAACTCTACTCAAATACAAATGGTCATAAAATCTGATTTAAAATGTGAAAAGGATGTAATCAGATAGATAAAAACATTTGTGCAGGTTTTGTTTTTTAAAAAACTAAAGTGAAGAAATTTATACAACACAATTGAAACATAGCAAACTAGGCCAATGAAATACTGTTTCAAATATAATTTTCTAACCTGAAACACATCCGACCACAATTTTCAGCAATCAGTAGTTAGAACAGGGTAATTCCAGTGACACAGTAGTTGACCTCCAAATTTCTCAGTGGGCTCAGCAAATAGAAAATAACAACAGAACAATTATCTTTCTTTAACACTGTATGTGTAGACTGTATGTGTGTGTGCTGCACCTTTGATTAAAACATATCTGTTCTTCATTGAGTAGTCAGAGATTTTAGAGAGAGAGCGATCATTCGAAGAAACGGTATTTCATGCATCTTGGTTGGAAAAAAGCCAGGTGAAGAGGTCATAGATACCTTTCAATGATCTCGAACCAATATGTTCAGTTTAAACTTTATGAAGTATTTTTCTATAATAGCCACAGATTCGTCATGTTCTCCACAAGGTGACGCCAAGCGCACTGATAATAACCTGCAAGGGGATTTTAAAACCGTGCTGAGAGGTAATGTGTTACTGTATATCTTAATTTTACACAAACATCGACAGAAAAGAGGGCTAGTTAAAGAAAAAGAAGGGCTAAAAGCACAAGGAAATGTAGAAAAAAGCACATTATTACTGATTTGGTCTTTATAGGTTTTAAAGCTTTACAGTGTAGGCACATTGAAATTATACACCCTGCAATTGAAGAAAAAAAAAGTCAGTTTTTCACTCATCACTTACAAGATGTATGTAACAGACGCTTACCTGCCGTTTGTTTTACGTTGCCATGGTAACCCAGAAGTTGGTGAGTTGCTCTTTTCCCGTGTCCAGAACAATGTCCTTCTTTCAGTAATATTGAGGTACGTCAGATGTTTGCAACACGTTGTTAGAATTTATGTGGGTTTAGTGAGTGAAAATGATTTGTTTGAAACACATACAAGTGAACCGGAAGAGGAATTGAAAGTGGAATATGCCAAATAGACAGAGGCAGGAGGCTCTCTCTTATTTCTGCAATTGTATTTTGATAAACTGGCAAACACGGTATTGTTGTTACATTGTTAAAATTTGTACACTATAATACTGTGACAAAAAGTACAGCATATAGAAGCATATTGTGCTTAAATACGTATTGTTGTATTTTTTTAGAGTTTCGTTCCGTGACTCTTCAGGAGAATAAAGAAACTGGACATCAGTATGAAGCATGGATTTTTTTTTTTAGACCAGTGCAGTTACTATGCATATTAAGAAAACTTTAAGTAGTATATTTATTCATGAGCATAACACTAAAGATATAGTTAATCACTTATGTGTTAAAGCTGTGTTAATGATCAAAATAAAATGGGAAAACTCTTGATTAGGCTAAAATTTTGAAAAAGGTTAAATGAAACACCAAATAAAGTTCTAATAATTTGCAAACGAAAACAATGCGCTGTCATTTTGTGCTGCAGCAAGACACAGTGAGGTACTTTAAAGACTCAAAACCCCACTTTCATGCTTTGAGTGGAAAGTACACATGCCTCATTAACTTGCTACACTGAGATGTAATTGTCCACAAAGCCTTATATTAGTGATTACTTTGTAAACAAGAAGTAAGCTGAGGAGAGGGTTTGGAGTTTGGCGTACTGGTTCCTGAGACAGCTCCCTGTTGTTGTGTTTTTCTTTTTCTGTTTGTTGTAAACAGATCATAAAACAGTGTCTCCCAACCTGAGTTAGTTTTGTGACCAGGGAGTGCAAGAACTTAATGTTCAGCTGGAGAAACAGTCATAGAAGAACAAATTAATGTAATAGCCGATACCTTTGAGAAATGTAATTTTATTCTAACATGCACAAGTTCATCAACCCAGAGTAACATCTCTATAAAAAAGGCTTTTCACTTTCTATTAATTTTGTTTTTGGCTTTGCTGGACTTTATTTTGAAGTCCAGCAAAGTAACCGATTTATATTAGAAAGTTTGGTCTCTTTTATTCCGAAGAAACTATAAAACTCTAGAATGATCATAAATTAAAAAGCTTGAGTTTGGTGCAAAAATATTTAATCAGAACCAAAAATCACTCTTAGCAGTGACATAGTACGCATTCTGCACAGATATTTATTATTTAAATCTGCCTTAAAGTAGTCAGTAAGTAATGAGAATACTTTGTGGTTTCAAATACCTGCTGATAGGTGTGTCTGTATCCTTGTAATGTAATTGGAAGGTAGGGATGTCAAGATTGGTCACTGCAGAAACCTTGCAAGTCACAACCAGGCCCGGAAATATTTTTTTTAAGAGTTTAACTTAAAGGGATGGTGTATCCTGTTAAGTTCCTGTAACTGCCCTCTGTGAAGGCTTGACTTGTTTCCGCAGTTTCAGTTAAAGTTATTTATTAATCGGGTCCTTTGTGACATACACCTTGAAGGTATTCAGCTCCTGTCTGGACCAGTTTGGACAAATTCCTCAGTGCCTTATGGGCCCACAGTCTTTGAGGTACCGTTACAGAACAAAAGACCCTAATTAACCACAGAAGAGTTGCAGGCAATATTTGCTGCAGGTTGTTAACTATTTTCTGACATTCAATTGTCCCACCTGGTTACCAAGATGTTCAATTACCTATAGCAACATTACAGTGCAAACCAGCTCAAATCTGAGTCATCTGAGTCGCTGTCAGGACTTGTTGCTGCATTGCAGCATGATCTTAATCATGTTGACAAGTGATTCAAGCAACAAGGTACACATAACAGCATAGCAATGTGACAGCAAGCTTCTATTCAAGGAAAAGTTTTAAAGAAATGCATTGTATTTTGCCACCAGGTATACATCAAATCTTTCAATTTTGACCAATAGTTCTCCAAGCTTTAGGACTTTGTACTACGACTGCTTTTAATTTTTGTTAATCCATTTACCTAAACACAACAAGATTTTCTGCAGAAAAAAAAGCTGAGAAAAAAAGGAGTGTCAGATGTGAAAGTACTACAATGCACGAACAGAAGCGGAATCAGTTCTTAAACAAGTGGAAAAATTTAATGTTTTGACTTAAACATCTATTATGTAATTTTTTTTAATAGGTTAAACAAAAAAAAGGAAACAAATTGAGTTCTTTCCTGCTATTAACAAAGTGCAACATGGAAATATAGAAACATTCGCCAATAAATGTTCATGTACTGGAATAATAATCACTGAAAAACCATTTAACTTTGAAAGATTTTCAGAAAGCCTGAAAAAGATTTACGATAAGCATTTTAAAAGTATTCAAGAAATATGTCTCCTTGGAATCAAACTGTCAGTAATGTATGCGTGGGCTGAGTCATTCAAACTACTGGAGACATACGATTTGCACCTAGACTAAATTTAGCTAAATAACGTTGGAAAGTTAAGTGCACTGTAATTTACTTTTCTCCAACTGTTAGGCAATAGTATCATTACTCATGCTCATACAACTGAGTCATGTTTCCTTTTGCCCTCCCTCCTTTTTATTCCTCAGTTGTTAGCTCACAAGTTTGGTTATAACATTCATCTAGTCTGGTGTCATCTTACTCTGAAGATTTAAACCTAATTAATAACATGAGTCAACACATTTTTTACATCATCTCAGCACTGTTAAAGTGATGTTAAGATGATGCAAAACTGTCATTAAACAGTGTCTACCTGAGCTAGATTGGTAGTAAAAGGAGGTGAAAAAGGACTGAGAAAACTCTCGTTACACAATTTTTACTGCACAATACACAAAAATCCCAGATTTGACCTTTCAGTCACTTTAGTCCAAATCTCTTGTCCCTGCCAGTCTTGTGGATAAAATAAAAACTTCTAATTCTGCAAGTGCTGTTATGGAATATCCAAAGTATCTATATTTATATGACCTTGACTGTTGTATGACCATGACACA
This sequence comes from Xiphophorus couchianus, assembly GCF_001444195.1. Classification (NCBI taxonomy): domain Eukaryota; kingdom Metazoa; phylum Chordata; class Actinopteri; order Cyprinodontiformes; family Poeciliidae; genus Xiphophorus; species Xiphophorus couchianus. The sequence goes on from NC_040236.1 coordinate 28,648,885, forward strand.
GTACTGAACCATTGGTTTTGATGCTAAAAGATGATAGGTCTAGTTAGATTCAGATGATTTTTTTCCCGTTTTAGTTGTAGAGTATTGAAATTAGGGTAAGTTTGTTTTGTTAGATGTGTTTGTATGCTTTTTATTTGTTGATTAAAATGCTACTAGGTAGATCATTGAGATGGGTGGGTCATGAAGAAAGATGGACAAATTAAATATTAAAACAATCAAAGTTCATTTATACAAATATATTTTCATGCTCTTATTTTTTCCATATTTAGTCAAGCCTGGAAGATATTTCAATTAAATTCCATACTTTTCCACACAGTAAACAATGACACTCAAAGTAGGTTTTAGCCTCATAGATAGTGCCACTAAACACACTTTTACTGTTACATAAACTTTCTTACATCCACTGTCCATGTTTGGTCCCTGAGCTAGTGGGTCATAACATGGCCTCATGGAAATTTGTTTTTATGTGGATGAAGTAGAGCATGGCAGCTGGGTTTTCCAAGAGTCCAAACATAAAAATGCGCATAAGTTATCCAATTAGCAGAGCTGTAAACAAAGGGGGGGATCAAATGGTTTGAGTGGGAGTAGAATCATGTGGTCAGTGTAGCGGTAAACACTGAGGTAAACATTTGTTTGAGAGGAGCCATGAGTCAAGTCTGTCTTGGGGCCTGTTTCAGAAAGAAATTTCAGATGGTTATTTATGTAACTGGGCAGAGGAAATTCTTGGAACTTAGAAAGTGTAACGGAGAAATGCTACTCTTTGCAGTTGTAAAATATCTAGGTACTTAACAGTTACCTAAATAGCATCTGGTTTTGCTTTTGTTATGAAATAATGTTCTAGAATATTCATCTAAACACGATCTTGTTGTTTCTGTGACTTGTAGTTGAATGAGATTGCAGGATTTTTATCCCACCGTCGCGTGCCGTCACGTTCTGCATTCTGAGCGATTTATTTGATTTAAGTGAGTTAGACCAGGGATGTGTTCAAAACTGCTGGAAAGAGATTCTCAAGGAATCTCTTGATTCAACTTTAGCTGTAATTGGAAACATTTTCAGCTAAAGTTATTATGTATATTTTCTATTTTTAGATTGCTAAAAGCTTAGACTTTTGAAGAACACCATTTTTCTCCAGTTAATCTCCTTCAAAGTGCGATTTGTAGAAATTACTGCCAAAGTAAAATTTTCATGAATAATACAACTGTCCCAGTGACTACATGTTTAACTGTGTCTACTTTTTCATTTTCTTTTAGATGGAAGTGCTTTTAGCACAGTGCGTACAGTAGTTATTTTATTGTAAATAAATTGTTTCTATTAAAATTTCCTTGTGTTTTTGTTGTTCTTTCCAATATAAATTACCACTGGCTCAGTACTTCTCTGTTTAGCATTGTCTTTTTTTCTCTCAATAGAACCACTAATGGGGAAGTTGCTATTCTTAACTTTGTTTACTTTCAGTTTTCGTTTTTATATTTAGAGTTATCCTGTCTCCGAGCTTCTGTGCATATGTGTCTTTTTCCTGGAGAAATTTATTAAAAGAGCTATTGTTGTTATCAACTTTGTTTATTTTCTTTGTGTCTTTTTAATTGAAAGTTTCTCCTGACTGAAAAATTAATCATAAAAAGGTAATGAGGCACAGGAACGTTTTTTTTAATACGGTGTCTTGTCCAGTGATGTGGGACTCTGAAATATTGTTTGAGTGGTAGGCCTGTCATGATAAGTTGCCCCAGAAGTTATTGCGCTAAACAATAATATGGTTGTTTTGAGTCCATTTTCAAATAACATAATGGTAATGGCATAATAATGTAAGACTATACTCCCAAAGATCAATAAACCTTCAATTCTAAATGTCCAAAATAAATAAACAAAACAACAAATAAAATGAATTATGAAGTCTCTGTAAACAAAGTTGTCCTTCAATAAAAGGGCTTCAGACTGAAGACTTTTGTCATTCAGGGTTTGGTAGTGCTTGTTGTCTGCCCTTATACAGAGAGTAAATAGGTCTAGGTCAGCAGCAGCTAGTCTGGCTGACATGTCTAGGCTTCTCAGGAAAACTTCGAGTTATCAAAATGGATTCAATGAGTCTTAGGCATGCAACTTTCCAAGGAGGCCTACCTGCTAGAGGCAATTCACTTAATAGCAGATGTGGTATAGTGAACTCAAAAACACATGTATATCCTCAGTCAAATATGTGTTTGCGTGTGACAGTCTGACTGCCTTTACTTGATAAGTAATTAAAAATCCAGTGCTTCCAAAGATTATTGGAAGTTGCCATGCTTGCATGAAGATGCACTGGAGGGTGTTGTTTTCTGCTAAAAGGTTCAAGGCAAACGTGATTTGGTGTGCATGCATGCATGCAATCCAATCATGCTAACTTGTCTTTGAAAGATATAAAGAGCATACACAAGAATGAATAAGAAGACAATATTAATACTGCAGGGGAATTTGACTAGCATGTAAATTACAGGAATATAGAAAAAAGTCAAGTTTAGCCTTACAAAAAATAAAACAAATCAAAAAGCAAAAAAAGAGGTGATGTTTTTATTTTACCTATTGAACCTAAAAGAGGAATCCATCATTAGTTCACTGAAAGGTTTTCTTCTCAAATCTAGAGCATCAACAAACTGGGTGGTCTGGCTTTTGAGCTCTGTTGGCCTGCCTCTATCCACTAACAGATAAAAGTTAATGATGTACTTTAAAAGCAGACTGTGGTTTTTGTTTTAATAGACGTATTTAGAAGCCATTTCTGCAGATATCAAACTACTTAATTCAATTAAATTCTGATTAATCTGTGGGTTAGCATTGAAGGTCTTCACCTAAAAAAAGCGTGATTAGTTTTTATTTTCTGGTTTTGAAATGCCAGGGCTTAGCAGAGGTCATGGGCATGTCAGAACCTACTGTATGTTGTTACATGACAAATAAGGTTGTTTAACATGAAACATCCTCCTTCCGGAGTTTCGCTCTGATATCCTTAACATCTCTGCATATGGGTGACTTTACACCTCTGGCCCACTGGTGCTTTTATTTAAGGTAAAACATATCAAACTCTTAACTAAAAAAGAAACAAACCTTTCTCCTGTAAATCCTAAAAAAAAGAGGAAATGAAGTATTTTTAACTTCAAATCATAGGGTTTTGTTTTGTTTGAAGATTTTTTACAGATATTTTTGAAGAACCATGCACATAATAACATTAGATTTTTTTTAAATGTTCTTTACAAAAATCTTAGTTTTATTTTGAATCATTAACAGTTTCTGAAATGATCAGAGTCCATCTGTTACACACAAACGTGCCAGATTGAAATTCACCTAAATTCCTTTACTTTCCAATTTTGATTCTCCTTATATTAATTAACTATAATTAATTATATTGTAATTATAATGATCTAACTACTAAACACGAACAAGTTTAAAATGACCTAACTATTAAACATGAACAAGTATAAAAAGACCTACTAAGTTTAAAATGAACTAGCTACTATTTTTTTTCTCAAATATCGGCGTCTCTGACTCCAGGTAGAGCAGGATGTTCTCTGCCTTGTTGCACTGCTTCAGCAGGTCCTTGAAAATGGCCTTGCCCTGTCGTACGACCTTTTTTGGGCTCATGCTGAGGAATCTTGGTTCAGTTTCAATCCAGCGTTTCTCAAACAGACGATAAAAGATGGCATTAAATTTTTCTGGAGGGTAACACCTCTGTCCCGATTTCTCAATGATCCTCTGGATCAGATTGCTGACTAAGCTTATCATTGCCATTTTTCTGATCTTTATCTCTTCAGTCTCGCTCTGGTTTTCTTCTGGTTTGCTCCGGTTGTTGATGAAAAGACGGTTGACCACCACCTCCAAGGCTTCGACGGTAATGGTCTCTACGGGTGGAGAACTCCTTCTACTGGGCATGATTGCTGTAGGTTTTTGAGTTTGAGCTGCTAAAATAGCGAGAACAAGAACAGATCTGGGCTCTGCAATAAACAAGTGCAAAGTGACGGATAGAGAAAAAGAAAGAGCAATAAAGACCCTGCCTATGACAGAGTCATAGGCAGGGTCTATGACATAGGCATCAAATGCATAGGCATTTGATGCCTATGCCACGTCATAGGCATCAAACCCACCTGAGCAACAGTCTTATGTCCTCATGTAACAAGTCACGTTGCGTCAGCAGCCTCTCTACTGCAAATGTCGCCTTCAGACTATCTAACTACTTATATTATTTACAGTTGGGCTGCGGCGTCTGCAGCCATCAGGTTTTATTTTAGCACATGGTTTGTGTAGCTCACACTGCCTCCCGTTCAACCTGCTGCTTTTTCATTTCTGACGGCTTTTAGTTTGTCTTCATGGATGAAGCTACATCTTCATTTTCCTCTGGTTGTGACCAAAATAGGAAGAAATTATTTTATGAATATGAATTGCGGTTTATTGGTGTTTATGAAACATAGATATTTTAGGAAAACCCTGTTCTGGTGTCCTAATTGTTCACCATGTTTGTCTTATTCAGGGGGACTCTGCTTATCTCATGAGAGCTGATGATTTTACTGTGATTTATTGTCGCTATTAATATCCGATGTTTGGGGAATTTTCCCTCAGCCGTATTTAATCATTAAGGCTCATTAAGACAATGAAAGATGCGAGTTAGATTAACTTATTTTATCAGGCTGTGATAAACAGTAAACTGACTGACGACATGCTAGCTAATGCTAAACTTGCTCGTTCAACAGTGACCCCACAAATACAAACCTGTGTGTGAGTGTGTGATGGTCCATCCTGCTCATCTCAATGATCAATTTTAGGAAAAAATAATAAAATTAAAATGTTCTGTTTCTGTGCACAAACAGAAACAGAAACCCAATGTCCATGTTGGGTTCAATTGTGCTTCAATAGCCACTTGGCGTGTGTGTGTGTGTGTGTTTCATCTCTTCCCTTCAGAAGTGATTTTCCTTTGGGATTCCTGCAGCTCAGGGATTGAGAACCGGCCGGTCTGCCCATCAGAGGAACTCAGGCACGTGCAAAGGGGGGAGGTGGGGACTTGAGCCTCTGCCCCTTTTATCCTTGATGCCCCTAGTGCCCTTTTTGAGTTTTTTTTATTTTTTATTTCTTTTTAAATCTGTATGTTAGAAGGCCTGCTTGTGCCAGTCAGCAATAATATTTAGTTAAATATAATAATGTAGCAAAATAAACTAGTCTGGCTGCCCTCAGTCTAGTAATGACTCTCAGTTTCTCTGCCTCCATGTTGTTCAGACACCGGGTCCAAGGGGAGGAGGATCTGTGCCCTATAACTATCAAATTATGGGCAAGAATATATTTTTTTACACTGGTTTGTGAATAAAAACGCAGGTCTGACGTTGACGTTAGAAAAACAGTTTCTATTTATACTTTTGTAATTGTCCTTGCAGTAATGGGGGAAAAACCCAGCCTCACCCCTAAACACAGAAATGCTTCGGCTGCAAAGAAAACTTCTGACTTTAACTTTATCATTCTGCTAAATGCCCGGTTCGCTACAGGCAGGCTGAGTCGGTCCCACCGACAGATATATTGTAAGATAGTGGTGTTTATCAAAATAACACTTATTAATAAATCTTACTACAATAGTGTAGAATCCAGTTTTGGATGCTGTGTTAGTTTCCTTCTTCAAGACATAGTATTTTGCATTATTCCAAAAAAAAAAATAAAAATCTGAAAATTGACTTTCCTCTAATTCCCATCTCCTTTGACTGTTGTGTACCACTGACTGACAACTTGTTTCAAAATGAAACAAATATGAATGGTAGTCCTAGGCTACACAGTTATGGAGATTTTTCTGCCATTTTTGTCCAAAATACTAAAGCCTACATGTAGGTAATTGAATTGAATAAGAATATTTTAATATTATTCTATGCTTCAAAAAATGTTGAAAGCGTCATATTAATTAGTTGTTTTGGAAGATAAAATTAATCCTCTGTCCTTTTTACTGGAAAAGTTGCTTGAATGGAGAGTCAAGGTTTCCAGTGTCATTTATTTAGTCTTTATCAGAACAACACAAACATAATAAATATACAGTACATGTGCGTATTATGTTACATTAAAAAATGTATAGCTCATGGATGCAAATGTTTTGAGTACACATAAATACAATCAAATGCTAAAAAACCACTATAAATGAATCTGGTCATGCACATGTATATAATATATACATGAAGATATTTCCTAATAAAACAATGTATTCATTGTCAGTTATCTTGTTTTGGCTTTTCAAGTGGTGATGAGGAATGGAGTGTTTTCTCATTCAGCAACTCCTTTTTCCAAGCTAGTAAAGTTTCCCCACCACCTATATATAAAAACATTCTCAAGAAACAGTCCAATGCTAGTGTTATATAGGAAAAATTATGATTTTCCTAGTTGCTTAAGCAAAAAAACAACAACAACAAAACATGGACATTTTATATATAAACTGCTTCACTTATATCTTTACCCAACCTCTTTCTCCTGCAGCAGCCAAACTCTGGTTTCATTCTACGTCATGTTCTTCCTCCTCGTTATCTCCAGCCAGCTCTTTCTCTGGGAGCAGACCGTAACTGTTGAGGAAAGCTTCAACGTCGGTTGCAAAGAACTCCTCGTTCATGTGCTGCGTGCAGGACAGGAAGTTCCCTATGAGCTCCCCAGCCTTGTATACCAGCAGTGTCGGTAAATACTCATCCGAAAAACGCTCGGCTGCACCGGATGAGACGGCATCAATCTTGCAGAATTTTACAGTGGGGTACTCTGTGGCCAAGCAGTCCAGGCAGCTATTGAGCTGCTCGCATCCTTTCACCCCATCCTTGTAAATATGCACAACCACCACTGTGCTGTGATGCTCCTTCTCGATGACTTCAAGGAAGGCCTCGCCACTGTCCAGGTCGTGCACACCTTCAAACTTGGGGCCGAAGCTGAGCTTGCTGTGCATCTCTTCCATGCATCGTCTCCTGTATTTCTTCAGACATCCTTCATCCTCCTCTTTGAGTAGTTCATACTCTTGGACACTCATCTAGAAAAGAAGAAGAAATTAGGCATTGGTTAAAAAATAAGCTTCACTTCATTTTCTCTGCTTATCTGTTCTCATCATCCTCCGTAATCTCAGTCACTGAGATCTACATCATGTTGGAACATGAAGGGCAGAAAAAATTCATCCAACTGCTGAAAATATATTGCCGACATGCATTCTTCTTAAAATAACCAGTATACCAAATATTGATTCCAAGCAGTCTTTTGGGATTGTGATTTTGCACATATTGATATTGCAATTAGGGTTAGTATTTTCTATTAAATGCCTGTGAAAAAAATCACACACAGAATGAAATATCTCTGATGTCCTCAGTAAGTATTTCTCTCCATTAAATAAAAAACTTCTTGTGCTCTCTTGCCTAGTTAAACGATTTGGGTTGTACCTTGCGGTTCAGGTTAGCTCTGGAATCATCTTTTGATTTATTGGGGGACGACATTTGCCTCAGAAGTTCCTTTTTTGCAGGAGGCAAATTCTCCCGGTCCATACTTTCCAACTTGAACCTCCTCCAGTCATTAATGACCCCCTTTGGACCTGTGGAAAGAATAAAAAGTTCAGCTCAGTGCACTGACCAGCGTCTACTTACTTATTTCAGCTATTTACTCGCTCTACTTATTAACAGACAAAAGAAAAATGCAGGAACCAAGCAAATACAGAAAGCAGCGTCTGTCTAACTAAAGCTTCTTTAGTAAAACACTAGTAGCAGGAGCATTTTTATGGTTGAAATATTTCTAAGGTCAAAGTTGTCAAAAGACATCAAGGCCAAAGTCTGGATACATTTGATCTAATGTTTGATGTTTTTTTTGGATGACCACATTTAATTTTGAGATATTTAGATGAGATCTTAATGTAAACTTTTGTTAGAAAAGACCAGAAAGCATAAAAAAGCAGTGATCCTCTCTAGTCTGGCTAGTCCTCTCTAGGATGAAGGTTACAAACCCAGTTAAGTTTTGCAACTACACACCTGTGAATTCTTAGAAAATGTGAAAGTTCAGCATTTTTTGTGCTTCTGTAGTCCAGTTGTCACTCCATTGCAGTTGACTGACTGTTTTTAACAGACATTAAGTCAGCACTTTTCCATTTCAGTGTTATACGGGTACGTTAACAGCTCAATGTAAAGGGTATGTCAGTGATTCTGATGTATGAGAGTGAAGGGTTTCTTGTTAAAAACTTCAATTAATGGAGAACAACTCATTCTTCTCTTTTGTAATGAACTCAGCTTAATCTGAAGTAATTTGCAGAAAGGATCTTGTCAGTTTAACAACATTTAATTTCCATCTGCAAGTACACTGCAAATATGTAAATATGTCTCTGTATTTACCAATATTCTCTCAAAGAAAAATATGAAGACTTTTCACACATTGGTGACATTATCCCAATATCACAACACAATGTGCTTTTAAATTTAAAATTCAAATCTGTTCCATCTAAATGTCACATTATCAAACAATCAACACCTAGACTTAAGATTATTTATCACTCTGGTAGATTTAGGTTTAAAGTAACATTTTAATTTGACTGCCATTTTTCTTTTGACTTGAATAAATAATAATGTTGGATAGAGAACCAGTAAGAATCCTAACTTGAATCTGGTAGAGAATTTGGGCTAAAGGGCAATGGCAAGTGAACCTTTCATTCACACAGACTTGGAGCTGATGGACAAAAAATATGTCAGAAATACCAGTGACAACATCTAAAAAGGCTGGTTATTATATATGAGTCACGATTTATTGCTTGAATGCCATAAGGCATTTCTAGTGACAGGAGTATAAATAATTTTTGACATATAGAAAATAAATGAAGACAGTGACTGGATGGATGGACATAACTTTCTATCTATAGCTGTTAGGGATGTGAATCATTTTCATTTAAATGTAGGTTTTACATAGGCTTCCTATTGACTCATGTCTGAATGAGTCTTTTGTGTGGCCTCACTGTCAAACAGGCTCTTTAGCATGTGTTGTTGCAATGCAGAGATAATCCTTTCTTTCCAGGAAGTGGACTAATTAGCCCAGTGTTACACAAGAAAAAGATTAGACCATCTGTTAAACGGTTCTCTTCTCTCCATTGGGTTTCCTTTCACCTGTCTTAGTCCTGTGCCATTGTTGGCCAATTTTCTCTGTAGGAACGTAGTGTTTCAACTGCTTTCCATTAGGTTTTTAGTGGAATCAAAGATCCTTTTCACTTGACCTAACCACAGACAGTCCAAAGAAGTGTTCTTTTGTTGTTTTCTTTTTATAAATGGCTCATCTGCTCACCTGTATGGGTCGCGGTCTCTTCCAAATCAATTACTCGGCCAGACATTGTTGTGGTCAGCTACCTGTACAAAAGAAATGTGATGTTGTTACTTTAATACTTCATTTTCATACACCGGAGTTGAAACTCTGCAGCTACAAATGTAGAATCACTGAACAAAGCAAACAAAAGAACTCTAATCTTTAATTTTAATTAAATTAATGCAGTTTAAGAGGATTACAGGACTGCAATCAGATCAGTGTTTTGCTTGCCGTTGGCTCTCAAAGCAACTGTTTGTGCAAGCATGCATCCAAATCAGATGCAAATTTGTGTTTCGTTTGCCATGCAATGCTGTGTCATTTCTGTGGCATCACTGTTTAAGCCAGTTGATGGTGTGACTCATTTTAAGCCAATATCTTATTGGATTAGGTGACCTATTGTGAGGAGTTCTCCATCCCTGCTTGCAGTCACAATGCTGATCTGGTTTAATGATCTTTATGACCATCATCTAGCTCCCAGTTGACTAATAGGGAGCTTTTTCCCACGAGTAGCTGCAGCATTTTCAAATGAAATAACATTTAATTGTTTTAGTACAGAGTTAAAGGTCGACCACTAACTTTAGTAAGCATCCCTCTGTGCTCATATAAAGCACAGAGGGATGCGGATATGACAACTCCAAAGAAGGAATTGTTTGTTCTGTCAAGGAGACTGAAAAAAATGCATCCAATTTTGCAGCTTTCTATTTGATGCCTGGTGTGGTAACAGCAAAAATGCAAAACCGTCTAAACAAATATCCACAAACTTAAGCTGTATGGGGAATAAAAAAAGAACACTGAGGTGTTATAAATCAACAACAATCTTCACGTATCGGCATTCTGTTAATTCCATTGTATCAATAAAAGCTGTTTATCTTACCTTTCGCTGTCAGATAAAGTCCTCCCTTTGTGTCAGCAGTTAATCATGCACTGCTGTTCTCTCGATCACTTGTTGGAGCTATCTGTTGCTGGACCATGTGTGTTTTTTTTTTTGTGTGCCTGCGTATGTTGTTTCCAGCCAATGAGATAGGTCTATTGGAGATTTTAAAAAAGACCCAATAGACCAAACAGAAATAGAGCATAGATCCTAAGAGGATTTCACTTCAGGAATTAGAAGCCTCTGCTAGATAAAGGGCCTCACTGTACACAAAGAAGAGGAAGAATGACAAGGCTACACTTTGTAAACCAAAGCAAAACTTCAAAACTTTCTCCTTTTAATCAGAGTTGTAATAAAAATTCCCCTTACTGGGCTTTGGTGAAAGCAATTTATATTCGAATATAAAGAGGAGAAGCTGCAGTATTGCAGTTCACTGGTATGAACGGCATGGTGGGAGTTAACTCAAGCAACAGAACAAAATATCCCAGAGATGAACTTTCAAATAAAAGGGATTTTGTCGGAAATTGAAACGTCTTCCAGGCATGAAGCTTCACACAAGATGACCACATGATGCAAGTCTTTCAAAACAACGTTGGCTACGGGCTAAGGAAGAACCAATGACGCTGGATCATGTGTTTCACAACTATTTTCAAAACAAATATTCCCATTGTTCACCTCATTCAGACTTTATTTTCCGTCACAGAAGCTTAAAATAAAAGGTCTAGGTTTAAAGTGTTCTTAAGACAATTTTAAAATACTTTTTTCAGATTTCTGAGACACATTGACTTTGTTTATCCTAAAGGCTCAAGCCATGGTCAGACTTTTCACTATTTCATAGTCTAAAATAACTATAAAAAGAAAAAAAAAAAATCAAGAATCAAGGACATATGAGCTCCATTCAAGGGTGAATGAAGGGCAACGGTCTACAAGTTAAAACAAAACAGGGCATATAGTCATATTTAATAAATTAAAATACAAGTCCTTATGAGTAGTTTGTTAGATAAAAGTACATTTAGAAAAATAACCTTTAAATAGGTATTAAACATAGTTTTCATTAATTACACATTTCTACGTTTTCTTACTGATTAGATGTAATATTTAAATTTAAATATATTTTCATTAACTGTAATCACAATTAACAAATAAAAGCATTCAAACATTCATCTGTGTGTAATTAATTTATATAACATGTTCCAGTTAATTATAAAGTTTGACTGGGTCTGTACATCCATATTTACATACATACTGTCAATATACATACAAAATGCCAAAAGATAATTTCATTTATCATGGGAATTAAAACCAGAACACAGACAGACCTGTGGAATCAAGAAATCACCCAAACTGAACCTGTTTGACCGCATGAAGTAGGCTAGGAGATATCAAAAGCAACACACCTAAATGCATCATACTTCATGGCTCAGTTTGGAAAAAATAAAATAAAAATCAAGATAAGAAATAAAGTATTTGTTAAAAATGCCACACATGGAAGGGTTGCCAGGAAAAAACTGACCAAAAGAAAAAACACACAACGCCCTTTCATAATGAGTGCATCCTGTTACATGCAGTGTAAAACTATCAGAGCACTTCAGAAAAATAACATCGCAGCAGCAATCAAACATATGGTGCTCCAAGGGCACAACGGCTGCTCTGCCTAAATGGCTTGGCTTGGTCTTCTCGTTGACTCCTGCTGTCAACAAGAAGACCTGGAAGGAAAATATCTGAGCATTAGCTGGGGATTATAAGTTCAAATGCACTTGAATTTTGGAGCAGAATAATGATCCAAAATACAGCAGCAAGTCCTCCTCTAAATCGCCACAGTAAATGTTTTGCAATGGCCTATTCAAAGTTCAGACCTGAATCTAAATGTTTAAGGAATAACCTTAAACAGACAGTTAATGTCTGAAAATGCCCAAATGTAACTGATATTAAATAATTCTGGACACAGTGCCATCGTAGACTTTATATCTTATTTAATAAAATAAAGCATTATAAGAAAACTGCAACTTAAAAATACATAATTTCTAAGTATTATTAGTATAAGTTAGTTGCAAGCATTTTTAAATAAAATTCTAATTTGTTAAGTGTGAGCAAGTGAGTATTGAGCATAAATGTAGAGAAAATAGGATTTTCTTTAGTATGTGGTGTGGCAGTATGGTAAAGAAAACAAAGAGTAAATGGAAAAATAAAGTTGTTATGATTATGTTGCTGTTCATCTTCTGTAGGTTCCAGATTAAACATGATTAGTTTCAACTTCAGCGCCTCATTTTAGGACAGTAGGGCTGAATGCATTTGCACAATTTCATCTGGAAAATTTCCAGACGCAGAAGGAAACCTCTGGTAGTCCTTTTTATGCTTCTGTCTCTCCCTGCATGAGTCATGATAACTTTCTCTCCATGTTGAATCACAACAGTCTTCACATTCAGATCACCTGTCCTGGGAACAGTTCGTGGAACGGCGTTTAACTTCTGTCCTTCGACTCTCTGTCTGTGCCCTGCATTTATTGGCTTAAAGGATTTACTGGACTTTTATGTTCAGGCACACAGGGAATGTATGTCAGGTTGGGTTACGCTACCAGATAAGCATCGGTTGCTTAAAATGGAAGTCAGCTGATTTTTTTTTTTGAATCTTTTTTTGTTTTAACTATGTGTGCCAGGATCAAATTACAGCCCTAAATTAGACCTGCCAATCTATCTGCCTGTCAGCCTCAATAAGTCATGATATACAACAATAACTAGCAGTAACTGAAAGATTTTAAGAGGCAGCCAAAATGTGGATTTTGGTGCACATTTAATCAAGTACAAACATTCAACTGCAGAACATTTTTATGAAGACATAATAGTCATATTCCTGAAAATATGTAATATTTTGGCTATTACATTGCTTTTTTAAACCCAAAAAGAGATTTTTGATGCATGTCTCTTTAAAAGCAAAGACACAACAGCCTACTATGATAAAAGGAAAAGGAACATTATTTTTTAAATGGAAAAATACCCTTGTATTGGGAATATGTCAAATGGAAAAATGGCCACTTATTGTCAAAAGGAACAGAATAAAAATACTGGTCTTAATTTCCTCAAAAATCCAGGAAACTAAGAGACACAGAGAAGATCTGTGAAAGAAGAAACAATAGATTTATTGCTCCTGTGAAATAAGATAATTCTAGAGCAGTGGTCCCCAAACTACGGCCCGCGGGCCAGATGCGGCCCGCCTCCACATTTGGTCCGGCCCCCTGAACAATACCAGAGTATTTTCATATATGTGCATTTTTATTTGATAAGTTGGACTTTTGCAATAAAATGTTCCTTAGTAATGAACTTTATTTATTATTAACTATTAGTTAGTAACTATTTTATACATGCATATAATTGACCCTAACCCTTTTTTTATGTAGAGAACCCAGTGTTATTTGGTTATTATTTATTTCATAAATAGTGCTATTTCCTGACTTTTGTTCTCTGAAGAATCCAGAAAAGGTTATTTGATTGTGCTTTCTGAAAAACAATACATTTTTATGTTTAGCACTCTTACAATCGTCACACTTTTTCTGTTACAAACTGACCCCGGTCCCCCATCAGAGAAGGGACAAGTTATGTGGCCCTCACAGGAGAAAGTTTGGGGACCCCTGTTCTAGAGGAATCAGCAGTCAGATCACAGAGGTAGTTTTTGAGCATAAAGTTTCCCAGGTAATAAAATGTATTATTGTCCAGCAGATTAGTTTTTGCCTTTTAAATGTCAACTATCAGCACAAAACCTCTGCAGACGTCCAAAGATCCCTTCATTATATGAAGGCTCAGCATGGCTCGACTAAAGGGAAATGTAAAACACTTTTGTTTACTTTACTCTCATCTGTTTTCTGATGTGCATTTTCATTTTAGTTTTCTAAAACAATAAGGGATTTTACCATCTTACCAAATGTTTCTCTTGCATGTTTACCCACGATAATGAGCTGCAGCATCAGCAGTACAATTTAAGCCTTAAGGGTAAAACTCTACTCCCTGCATCAACATTTTGCAAATGCTCTGTGCACTAAAATAATTCATCCTGGTATTGGGAGGAATGGGTGTTCCAACATCTGTGTGCAACAGAGTAGCAATGCTGATCAGACAGAAATGAGAGTGTAAACTTTTAATTTTTGCTTATATTTGTTTTCATTCTCTGCAGTTACACAAGTAAAACTGAGATGTAAAAGTTGTGAAAATGATGATATGCTCATTAATCAACAAAAAATTTAAGTTTTTTTGCAATAAACTGTAAAAATGTAGTTATATACAGTAAGGGGGATAAAATATTTGATGATGAGTTTTGGGGGGTTTTATTAGACAAGCAGAATGCTGGTGGTTGTATTTAATTGTCCTATTTTTTGCAAATAGCCATGTTTTTACAATTTTTAGTCTTTTAAAACCTAAAACACTAGAGGTCAGTCTTTTACTTTTAGGATTTGTGTTTCTTGGTTACATAAAACATTAACTCTTTATTTAATGATTAACAGTTTCTATAAATTTTTTCATTTTTAGTTAATTCTTCTCACCTTTAAGAAAAAGCAGTTTTATCAACCAATTTACGCAACAGTCTAATAACATACTACTGATGCATGCAATAAGGAGGTTCCACATATTTAATATGATTAAAAAAAAGTTTAATAATACTTAATTATCAATATTAGTAATGAAATCCATATATTTTACGCTATCAGTTTCTCCACATCTTTGTTATGAATCATTTTTATTCTATTACAACAGAATTGTTGTAACTTTTGTCCAACTTTTTTGCCTGGTTAATCCAATTCAGGGTCCTGTCTACAGTGATCAACAGGATAAAATGGACCCTGGACTGGTCTCTAGTTGCTCAGAGGCCAATACACACATACACACACACCTGAGGACAATTTAGGAAACCTGATTAACTTACACGCCGC
Source organism: Xiphophorus couchianus (assembly GCF_001444195.1). Classification (NCBI taxonomy): domain Eukaryota; kingdom Metazoa; phylum Chordata; class Actinopteri; order Cyprinodontiformes; family Poeciliidae; genus Xiphophorus; species Xiphophorus couchianus. The sequence continues at coordinate 28,663,947 of NC_040236.1, forward strand.
TCTTTTGCTTTGGGAGGAAGGAAGAAAGAAAAAGAAACACAAACTCCTCAAAAATCAGGACCAGATTGGAATTCAAGCTCAAAGTGCAATAATTTTTTAATTTACTCCACTAACTGACATTTTATTATAATTTTTTTATTCAAATTTTTTTAAATCTTTATTATTTCACCTTTAGTCTACCAGGAGAATCTCACTGAGATTTACAATTACGTTTGTAAGGATATTGTGGCTAAGATTAGCAGTGGTCAGGGGCGGCGTATAGGGGGGAAAAGTTAGGACAATTCCAAGGTCCCTGGACCGACAGACAGTTGTGAATACTTTGTCTAGCTAGCATAGCTACCAATGATGGCAGATAAACAGTTTTCCTGTAACAACAAGTTGTTTCTCCGCCATTAGCACAGCAATGAGTGAGATTGATTGAAAGCACTAAGAGGCTCCTCCTGGTTCTGATTGGTTGTTTTGGCTGGATTGTTGCATTACTTTAGCCAGCAATAGTAGTTCAGGGAGGAGGTGGAGAAGATTGATCTTTTCACTGATTATCTGTCTCATAACAAACTGTCAAGACATGGCGCCAGCTTTAACAAATATGGGGAAAACATATTTTTTATTAAAGTTATGTACTGCAGCTTGAATGAAATGCAACTAAATATGATATTTTCAGAAGTCTGGATTGCTTCATGTATATTTTGCATGTTGCCTAGGGTGACTGTTGCTCCTGGGGAGAGACCTTTCAGTAAGCTAAATCTAATTTTAAAAATTTACGCAACCTACTTGCATACAGCATGCGGACAGTTGCATGTAAAATTCATTAGCAATAAATATTGTGCTAGTATCCAAAGAAAGCAAAGCCATTGCAAGTCTTTAAAAAGTGACTCCATTTATTGGTCAAATAGACTCAAGAAATTGTAACAGCAGGGGGGGCCCAACTTACGTTTTTGTCCTGGGACCCAAGATTTCTGTAAATAAGTCAAAGATTTATTAAAAAATGACTTTTGAGATAATTTAGGAACAATAAAATAATCTCTTCTTGCAATGAGACCAGAGAGTTTTGCTCAGGTTCACTGATTGAACTTCACATTTGTGCGTTCTTTATGACTCACCAATACCACTGTGTACATGTTTAGTTTATAAATATAGATTTACATGCCTGCCAGCATGTTCCACCTTAACAGAGTCTACAGAAAGAGAACATCAGGTGAGGATAAAAAAAGATCTGTTATGTTTAAAATGTTTAAGTTATTCTTTCACCATAGTTTCTGTTGCAACTGATACAAGTAGTAGCTGGTATAATGTATGCTTCTATGACTAATAAATATTGCTTGCAGGATATCCTTTGTATGTGTAATTGGAAATGTGGCATTTCAAACATGCCTTTTATAGTTTTTGCTGTAATGTTTCTTTACACCAAAGTGTTTCTCACAAAGGACAGAGAGGCAGAGAAGAAACATGACGTAAAGGTGTGGAATGTAAATAGCCCACATTACAATGTTATGAATGTAAGCCTGGAAGATTTACATGTATATATCTTTCTCTCTGTTTCTTCCACATGCTGTGTTTTAGGTAAGTTAAATACGCCATTTGTTTTCCTTACACACCTCAGGTGTCTGGATCGTGTACATTCCTTGGATACAATTGGAGTGCTAAAAAAAGCACCACCTATTCCTGTTTCTATTGATCATACACTTGAAAATGGAAACCTGGGCAAAAGGCATCAATCATTTGTCAACAATGCCATTATGTTTCACGGAAGTTTATGCAAGTTTCAGATGCCACAATGAGATAACAATCAAAGAATGAGGGCAGGTACAGCTCAGTCATAAGTTTACATCTACTCAACATCGACATGAATGTCATTTTACCTTGCATTTTTAGTTATTTCTTAATCATTTTCTTCGCATTTCTTAAATTATTTTTAAAACAGAGATTGCCAGTTAAAAAAGAAGTATAGTTTAATAAATAAAGATCTCCTATCAGGCATCTATGTCAAGCTAGCAGTTATTTAAAACTATCTCAAGGGTGTGTACAGCCCTTATGTTAACACCTGATTTGGATGGTTCAAGGATTAAATGGGAGAAGGACCTGAAAAGCAGTTATGGAGAAACTTGTGCAGACAGGGGGTCACCTCTATCTTAAATGCTATATTTAGGCGAGCTTGGCCACTGGCTTCCAACACAAACCCGTTTGATTCTCATCTCTCTTCACTGTTCCGTCGGGAATTTCTCCCATTGAAGTAGAATTTCAACCAGGTTAATCAGCAAACAGAAAGAGAAGATGCGAATGACAATATTAGTTTTCTGCACGTTTTAGAAATGTAGGCCACCTGTAGTTTTAGGAATGGCAGCAGAGGAAGTAAATGCAGTTCATGTTCCAAATATTGAAATTACCAGCTGCCTTGTTCTGTTTGTAACTTCTCTCTTTGCTGGTTGTTTTTAGTGCAGGTAATTTCCGGTAAGCTTCATAGCATCAAACCAGCGCATATTGTATGTCACAGACAAATGTTAGCAACTGGGTAAAAAGTAAAACTTAAACCGAGTCCACACCTCCAGCAAATGATCGTTTCTCAATATCCAAGCGTCAGAACCCTCTGTACAAAACAAAGCGTAATACAAAGGCTAGATTTAGTCTACAATTCATTCATCAATTACAGTTGATCCCTGGGAATTAAGTCAGACAACTGACAGAGACTACGGGTAATGTTGGTTCTTGGTATGTTTTGATAGTTTGTTTTAAGACTGTCATTGAGCTGAAAATGAACATAATGTCAAATTAACGCTGATTTTCTTTATTTCAAACTGACTGTTTCTGTTGCTGGAAACCAATGTATATATATTTAATCTGTTAGCCCACTCTTCAAATATCACCACAAGCTGCTACTGATTGTCATACAATGCATCTTAATTAATCATTAACTTTTTGTCATGTCACTGTAAATATATTTCATGTTAGTTTTACCACCCAATGGATATATAACTTGATTTCATCTTGTCAGTTAGTAACCGTAACCTCCACACCCCTCCACCAGAAGTTTTCAGAAAAAATGTCCCCGAGCAAGCTAAACGAGACGACTTTTAATTGTCAGAACTGGAAGGCTTCATTTAATTTGGTTGCGTTCCCTGGAAGGCCTGGCTTTAAAGTTTAGAACAACAACTATCAGTGGGGTTGAGGTGAAGAAGAAAAGTTCATTTTCTGTGTGATTTTGACATCAGTGATCTGTCTGAATACTAAGCTGTGTTCTGGGTCACATCTAGTTGTTGATTTAGGGTTAAGTTTAAAAACTCAGACTACAATACTCCATCATTTTTGTAGCTCAACAAGCTGTAGCAGAACAGACCCTCATCATGATGTCACCACCACCATGCTTGACAGTTGACATGTTTATAGGTTTGGAAACCTAACCTTGACACCTTTGAACATACATTTAGTCATTGTAACCGCTTGTCTTTGGGATGGTTTTAACTTGTCCAGCTTCATGCATAAAATGATTTTGAAACAGAATAATGATCCTAAATATGCATCAAAAGTCATTTTGGAATGGAGAAAACAGGTCAAAATTATGTTTCTGGGATTGATTCTCCAACAATCCTGTTGAAAATGGATAGACTTTGTTTAAAAGAAAAGTCTGCAGCCAGAAACCAGACTTTTAAAATTAAAAAAATATATATCCTGAAAGGAAGAATGATCTAATGTTCAACTAGACTAATACAATGACCTTGATGATGACTAAAAGACTGTGGTTGAGATTCATGATGTTAAGAAACTTTTAACTAAATACACTGCTCAAAAAAATAAAGGGAACACTCAAATAACACATCCTAGATCTGAATGAAAGAAATATTCTCATTGAATACTTTGTCCTGTACAAAGTTCCATTTGCACAACAGCAGGTGAAATTGATTGTCAATCAGTGTTGCTTCCTAAGTGGACAGTTTGATTTCAAAGAAGTTTGATGTACTTGGAGTTATATTGTGTTGTTTAAGTGTTCCCTTTATTTTTTTGAGCAGTATATTTCTGAAGGTGCAAGTATATAGTTTACCCTGAATCCATATTTTTTTCTTTTTGCTTTGGAGAATATCTATCATAAAACAACAAACTATAAATATTAATATAATTACTATGGTTTATTATTAGTATAATAAACTAGAACCTGCTGTTCCAACAAAAGGTTCTCAATAATTCTCAGAAAAGCTTTTTCCCCCTAATTATACCCTGGAAAAACAGTTGAAATGCATCATCACCTAAATAAATGTAGCATTCATGTCTGTGTTTTACAGTATTTAAAGCCTGATTTCTAAAGAGTAAAACAAATATTTTCTTTATGACAAAATTAACTAGCATGAAGGATTAGCAACATCAACTCTTCAATAAAGTAAACTGCCTTTGGACTGCGTGCATGATGCATGCTAAATTTTCTGAGCTTAGTCTGCAAAACAGAAGACATTTCTGTAATTTTCCTCTGTTCTGACCCAGGCCTAAGTGTAATTTTCCTTTTCAGTCATTCTTGGAACCAAGAACTTCCACTATTATGACATCTGCTAGCGATTACGTTGTTAGCGTAAGAATCCAGACATGCTCTTTCACATAGCCAAAGTAAATACAGGTTTGTTCCTCTTAATGGGGAAGTTTCATTTCCTGGTCACTTGGCACATTTTATGCCAACCCTGAGGAATGCCTCCTGGAGCGTCCTACTGCATTTTGTGGCTCTGCTCTGTGATGAGTTTTGAAGTCATTTAGTGGAAATTATAACGGTGATTCCCGTAAGAGGTCTGTTTTTTCTGCTGACTTTCTTTCCCAGCAGTGCTGTAAAGTAGAGGTCAAAATATGCTTTGCAATGAAACAACAGCTTCTCTTTCAAACTTGGAGAGATACACCTTGACCTGATTTTCCCAAATACTGGTAGTTTCTGCAGTTTCTTGCCTGCAGAAACTGGTAATTTGTGCAAGTCTACACAGGTGTTAAATTATGCTTACGGCTAAGATTCCTTCCTGTAACTTTCTTTAAAGTTCAAAACAGCATCAATTCATCCCTTTTTTTATTCCTTGAAAAACACAAATGACAAAGTCCGATTGACTGAAATTACTAATATTACTAATTTTACTGTTTGAACAAAATCAGAAAATAAACATCATTCCTATATCTTTATATTTGCTGCTTTACATCCCTTTGTTTTTCAGCCCTGGTCCTCAGGGCCCACTATCCTGCATATTTCAGGTGTTTCCATCTGCCACACACCCAAGTTTAATGAATGAATGATTAACAGGCTTCTGCAGAACGTGATGAGAAGCCAGAAGATATGAATCAGGTGTGCTGAAGCAGAGACACATTTAAAATATGAAGCACTATGGGCCATGAGAACCAGGGTTAAGAACCACTGTTAAATCTATTTAATGGTAAAGTAGGTGTTATTTGAGATACACCTAGTTGAAGTCTTTCATGCGTCTGAGTTAATAATTGAAGTAAATCCAATCAAATCTATTAAAATATCAAGCATTTCACTGATTTTGACAGCATCTCTGTAAAACATATTTCTGAATCTTGTGCTAGAAAGAACAGCCTGAAATGACTCAGTCTTTTATGATGTTAATTGCCCTGCAGAAGGGTAATTCACTACATGAATTCTCGTAAAATGCAGTCTCCAGTTTCAGTTTGAATAAACCCTTTGAGTATTGCACCGACAAACTCAGCTTAACACCTTCATGTTGCATCGATAGTGAACTGCATAGGTGTCAGTAGTGCTGGAACTTTTTCACATTTTGTTGCATACAACCGCAGACTTTTGGAGGATTTTATCTAATCCCATAGTTGCACATCATTGTAAAGTGGAAGGAAATTGATTCTATGTAGAAATAACAGCTTTCCACATCTACTAACTGAAGTTCTAGCCCAAATATTTCTGCAATGTGTGTAAAGCTAAACTCACATTGGATGGAGACAATCTATGAGCAGAAAGTTTCTTCTTTCTACAGATTGACAATTGCATTGCACTTCGACATAATATCATAGTGGCGATTTTGTCGACTCTAGGTTATTGGCAATATCGATACCTAGTGTGATAAGATAAATCCTTTAGTTCCAGATTCCCTCTTGGAATGTGTTTTAATTTTGTAATGCAGTTTCTCAGCTACATAAAATATTTGAATTGCTCTCAAAAGACATTATTTGAGAAAAAATGCACCCAATTTGTTTTCTTTTGCTATAGTTTTTGCTTATCATGATAAAGTATTTGGGGTTGGGGTTCTTGTAGTCTGTGAGAATCTGAAGGCCTTGCCACATACGTCGGGGGTTGGAGTTAGAAAAATGATCCTCCACCTTCCTTTTGTAGTGGTGTTTGGCCTTCTTGATTCCTTTCTTCAGCTCAGCCCTGGCTGCACTGTAAGTCTTTGCATCCCCTGACCTGAAGGCGATGTTGCGGGCCTTCAGCAGGAGACGAACGTCTCGGTTCATCCAGGGTTTCTGGTTGGGGTACATGGTAATGCGTTTGCAGGTGGTGACACGTTCTATGGTGGTGGAAACATGGTTCAGTATAGATGGGGCGTACTGATCCAAGTCTGTATGGTGGAAAATAGTCCAATCTGTATTCCTGAACCGGTCATGGAGCACAGCGTCTGAGCCCTCTGGCCACACCTTTACTGTCCTCACGGTAGGTTTCACAGGTTGGATGAGTGGTAAGTACCGAGGTGTGAGGAACAGGGAGAGATGGTCTGATTGTCCGATGTTGGGGAGGGGTGTCACATTGTAGGCTCCAGCCAGATTGGACTAGACATGGTCCAGGGTCTTGTCTCCTCTGGTGTGGCAGGAGACATGTTGGTGGAATCTGGGAAGAACTATCTTCAAGTTGGAGTGATTGAAATAACCCGCAACAATAAAAGCAGCCTCGGGGTATTTGGTTTGGTGTTTGCTAATAGCCACATAGAGTTCTTTCATGGCTAGCTTGGCATTAGCATCCGTGGGGTGTACACGGCAGTGAGGATGATCGAGGTGAATTCCCTTGGGAGGTATTAAGGTCTGCATTTGACCATTAAAAACTCCACATTCTGTGAGCAGTGACTCTCGGTAGTAGCAGAGTCTGTGCACCAAGCTTTGTTAATATAAATGCACAAACCTCCGCCTCTGGTCTTGCCGGAGGCATCTGCTGTCCTGTCGGCTCGGTGTGTGTGGCGTCCACTTAGCTGGATAGCATTGTCCGGGCAGCTGTTGTTTAGCCATGTTTCGGAGCCGGTGTGGTGTTAGCTTTAGCCTAGCTCGCACCCCTCCACGCTAACCCCGCCTTTGTTTACGTTCTCGTCGCGGCCTGCGTACACTTCCACCCGGCCGGGAGAAGTGAGCAGCCTCCGGTGTTCTGGAGATCTCTGGGATGAGTCGGAGATCGGCGATCATAGAGTCAAAATTGTAGCTCCAAAGGTCCAGAAGTTCATGTCTGCTGTAGCGCAGCAACGCTGTGCAATTCTGAAAAAAAAGTCCAGTAATGAAAAGATAAAAAAACTGAAGAGCAGATTCTGGAGAGACGCTGAGCCTAGCGTTATTCACACGCCGCCATCTTGGTCTTTTTTTTTTTTTTAAAGCCACATGTCCTTCCACTAAAGTTATATGCTAGTTTGTGTTGGTGTGCAACATTACATTTGGATAATACGCTGGGCATTAAAGTTTTTGTCTGACAAATGTGCAAAAGTTTGAGGAATATGCTGCTTTTGCAAGAGACAGTAAATAAGCTACTTGAAACAAAGAATACATGAAAGGTCTGTAAGTAAATTAAAAATGGATGGTGTGGGTTAGAAACAAAAATGCAAAACCAAAAGAGGCAAGAGGCACGTAAAAGGTTTTTTTCATCCAAATGTAATGTCTGCACAGATGCTTGCCAGTCGTAGCGTCTGAAAGGAAATGAATACTGTTCTGAGCCACTTTCGAAAACTGCTTTTCTTTGTGATTCACGGTGAGCAATGATCTTTCTTCTCTAAATGTTTTCCAGCTTATACAATGGTGCAAATGTCCTAACTATAGCAATAAAACTAAATACCAAAAACATAAGAAATAGGATAAAATAGTAGTTTTTAGGTATTTGATTACAGAAAAATGTAATCAAGAATAAAAGCATTGACTTACTGTTTTGGTCTTTCATGCAAAATTGTCATTCATCTATTGGTTCAAATTTATACCTAAGAAAATATGAAAGTTTAAGCTCTGATATTATCTCAGTCCAAGAAGAGGAAGTTTTTACAACAGAGTTCTAACCATTTTAACATAAAATACAAAAAATAAATAAAAAAAATAGCATGAAGCTGACTTGCAATCTGCCCTAATGGTTGCATGACTCATGAAAAAAGGAACAGCCGGAGTTAAGGTTAAGAAACGTCACAATGGTTTGTAATAACTCAAGAAACAGGAAACAGTTTTGCATGTCCTGAATTAGGTCTTGACTTACTGAAAATGTTTGGCTATATTCAGCAAATGGTCTTGCAAACTAGATTTAAATTAGTTTATTTTCTTGTTTGGCTTGTTGAGAATGAATCTCATTTAGGAAAGTTTTGTTTTCAGCATATATGAGCATAGCTAAAATTGCATAGTATAATTTGAGCTTCAGCTCTGTACATGTTGTGTGCCACATAATTTTGGAAAGAGAAATATTTAAAAGTTCAGAAAAACCTCATTAGAGCCCATTCTAAGGAAATGTTTAGACATGGCGACCCAGGGTTCATGTGGGGGGAAACGCACGCCACCCACATCTGTAGGCCAGTGTACATGCACAAAAAGCTGGTAATATGTGGGCTTTGACAGGACATACCTTCATGCTGATTCAACAAAGAAGTGATTCAGAGGTTTTGCAATGGACACCAGTTTATCAATTAATGTATCCTCTAGTTTTAGCTCCTTAGTTTCCCTTGTTATATATCCTATTTCCTTACTTATTATAATGACTGAACAAAAAATAGTAATGAAATCTAGATTTCTTTTACAGTCTTGTTCTATGTCAGTTAGAAAGTGACCTTTTTGTTTTAGGTATTATTACAGGAGCCTGGTCATTTCACACTTAATCTGGGAAGATTATAATTACTAGTTTTTCCCTGTAGCTTCAGTGAGATGCTTCTTGAACATCCTCCACTTGTAGACTATTTACTGTACAGTGGAACGTCTGATTTCATATTTGTTTGACAGCTCTTTAAATCCTTCTCTGACTCACAAACTTAATCAGTTTTCTTTCTGAAGACCTCAGACAGCTCCGTGGTTCACTGTTACCTCACCAAACGAAGCAAACCAACATAAACATCTAAGGTTTAAACAGAGCAGAAGTCTTTCAAAATGCTGAGGAACCATCTTCTTATCATTCTAATGTATTTTAGAATTCTATTGTAATGCCATTTTAAGTTTTAATTAAGTTTATTATTAAAATTTAACAGAAAATATTAAAAAGCATTTTCTTAAGATCTCAAGCTTCTTAGCATTGTTGTCATATTTATCAAATATCCATATAGGTTTTCATGGGGTTTCCTATTTTTCTCCTTTGTGTGTGTGGGCATGGGTGTGTGTGTGTGCGTGTGTGTGTTAGCTGTATCACTGAACACCTAATCTAAAATTAGGTTGTTATTTGGGATATACACTTGTATAAATGACAGAAAAATAAATTCAAAAACGTTTTGAGCCTGGACACAGTAAGAAACATTAAAAAACTCAAGAGGTAGAAATTCAGTGAACATCAAACTCTTCTCCAATTTTGCTCCAGAAAATGTTGATCCAGAAAACTGGAAAAAGGGTTGGATTTTGTAAAACAAGCTCTGTTCTTCTTTTTGATTTAAAGTGCTCAAATAAAAAAACATTTGTTCTTTCATTCACTCACATATAGATCATCTGAAAATTACAGATGTAATTTTCGGCTTTGTCATGTTCCAATTCATAATCTGCAGTGTTCCTGACATTGAGAAATAAGAGAAAGTCATATGAGACAGGGCGAGGTGGCGCTCAGTCAGCAGGTGAGTGGACAAAGACTCCTTTACTTCACCCTGATTGCTCTTGTGAATGCTTCTGTTGCGTAACTGCACATCATTCGTCTACGTACAGGAAGAAGGGAAAGGCTAGTCAGCTCTCACCCACATACATTTTTGTCCAGTCTCTGTTTTAGTGTTGATAACCGTTTGTGGTTGTTAGTCACTATTCTGCTATGTTAGTGTTTCCGTTTTTGAAATGACGTTTTTCATTTATTCATTCATGCATTCGTTCATTTGTTTATTTTCCATACTGGTTTTGTCCAGCTGAGGGAAGGGGTGAGTGGGCGGGGGGAGGTGGGTGGAGGGGTGAGTGGGTGGAGGGGCTTTTCCCAGTGTCTGGAAGCTTCTTCAGCACCACAGGGAGGAGCTGCAGGAGCATGGAGTAAACAGGAAGGGCTGCTCTAACAGCGAATGAACAAAATAAAGGAAAAATGTCAACTAAAGAATTACATTTTTTACCTATAGTTGTAATAGTAATAAGTACATGTTTTCTATACATGCTGACTGGCATTAGTACAATTATCTGCTCTGTTCTTACTCATTTTTAAATAACATATGCGCTATTATTGCACGTCTGTTTTTCTATAATGATATGGTATATGTAAATAGTCCAATGTGCCTATTTCTGTTATAGTGATGTACAGTGTAATTATTAATCTTTTTTTAAAAAATATATCTTGTTTAAAAACTTTAAGCACTTCTTTTGTGAACCTTTATATTTGGTGCTGCTTTTACACCTGAATTTCCCAATAAAGGTTGTTTCTATTCTATTCTATTTTAATTATCTAAGAAGTTTTTTTTGTGGAAAATTAACTTTTATGAATATCAGCTGGCACAAACAAAATGTTAGAGAAAAAATATTATGTGTTATTTTCCTTAAAGGTTTCATCTGTCTTACAAGCAAACACCAAAAAAAATATCATTATTTAGGATGAAATTATGTTAATTCATACAAGTTTGTGCCACAGATATGCCTGATTTTAAAAAAGAATGATGTCATACTTCATCAGATATTCCTACTTCCTAAGTTTACAGAGTGATTACAAATGTCAAAGGATGCTCCTTGGCTACAAAGCTTACTTTCAGAGTGAGTAATGATGTTACTACAAACAAGAAGCACTTCAGAGCGGTTTAGGTCAGTTTAAACCAGCTGCAGATTCATTCACAGATCATCTATTTGTGTTGTCAAACATCCACAGCAAGCTGTGACAGCGATCTTAACTCCAGGAATTTTCATTTCTGAGAACTTCGGAATCTGATGCTTGATGATTCACGTTTTGTCACGCCACACAAACTTCAAATTATTTTAGTAGGAATTCTTTTAAAATATTAACACACAGTAGTACATAGTTGCTAAGTGAAATTAACATTATATGTGCATAAAGTTTTTTTTTTTTCATCAATTAAAATCTGAACTGTGTGGAGGGCATTTAAATTCTCCTGCCCTGAGTCGATACTTTGTAAAATCCATTCTGGCTGCAGTTAAAGCTGCAAATCTGTATGGGTGTGTCTTTACTTGTTTGCAAATCTTAAATGTTTGTCTTTCGTTCGTGAGATTAGGTAGATAAAAGCTATGTATCATGAGATGTGTATTTAGTATCCCACATAGTTTGCAGTCCTTTGCAGCTTCTAACATGCCTCTCTTTTGCTCCATCCATCTTCCAATCAACTGTCATGCTGCTCTGACCTTCATGCTGCTTTTTCTTCAGTGATGTTAAATCATAAACTTCTGATTTACACTGACATAACATTCCACAGATGTGGACTCTATTAACTGATTTAATGACTTCTGAAGGCAGCTTAATGTACTTTAAAAAAAAGCATTAAAAGAGTAAAAAATGCTAATATTTCAGGTTTTCTATTGGTAAAACAAATAAAATACATACATGACTTTCCTTCCACTTCCCCAAAGTGTGCTACTTTCTGTTGCTCTATCATAAATAAGTTAAGGGGATGTTAATACTTTTGCAACAATGTTTTTTATTTATTTTTTGCTCATTTGTATAATTTGCATTTCCATTTGTTTTGAATCAAATTCTTGTAGAAATGTGAAAAAAAAGGATTTTATAGAAAACCTGAGGAATGCATGCATAAGGATAACTTTACAGAGAATGGGTTAAAAAACATTTACTTTTAAAGAGCATTTTAAAAGTTGCCAAGAAAGTTTATCTCCTTGGAAACGCAATACAAAGTAAAAATGGATGACTCAAGACTGGATAGTCCAGTGTTTGCAAGACATAATATGCTGGACAGAAACCAGTTATTGCAGAAAATCTGTATGCGCTTCAACCCTCTCCACTCCTCTTCCGTTCTGGCTCCTGTTTCCACCTTTATCCCACCGTGACTCATCCAGTGTAAACATACACAAACTCTGAGGTTTTCCAATGTTGTCCCAAGAATTATGTTATCATCTTAAACATGAAGAATTGCTGCTTTTGCAATCACTGCCGTTGCTCCTGACATGACATCATACACCCAGAAAATACCAATGCTAGATAGTTGACCAAAGAAAAGTAGCACTGTGTCACATTCTAAGTTGTACTCGCTACTCTACATTTGCACAAAATGCTCAGAATTACAATTTTTTATTTGTTTCAATCGAATATTTAGAAGTGGATTTATGAAACCGACACTGATATTTAGCAGCTTGGGGACAGATTCCTGACTTTTTCCTGTCCAAATAATCCACCAATATAACTCTACAAGTAGGTCCTCAAAGTTGTGTGTTTAAATGCAATCATGGTCAAGTAGGTGATTACAGACAATAAATATGTGACTTTATGTCTAGTCACAAAATATACTAATAAAGGAGGTTTGTTTGTGGTGTAATTATGTTGCAATTTACATCCATGTATTTTTTATAGTCGACACGACTCAATCATTAAATAAATATGAATGATTCTTCTGTTACAAGGTAAATTTCTGGTGAATTACTTCTGTTTGTTTCTTTTATGCTCACCATTGTTTGTCACCTTCAGATGCCACAGCCTGAATAGGTGTGTGGGACGGGCCGGCCCAGCATTTTATGTTTAAATTGGTGTCACTGATTACATCACTGAGTAGAACCAAATGGAGGATTTTCCTTTTGAATGACATTGTTTATTCTCTTAAAAGGAACCTTCCGACTTGCCCTGTTTTAAATATTTTAGTTTGCAGACCATTTAGTTATGTAGATGAATTTGTAAATTAGTTTAATAATCGTATTCCTATTTCTTTGTTTAGATTTTGCTGCGTGGTTTGACCTATTTTCTAGTAGTACAGATTAATGCAATGCAGATGTGTTTCTAATTCTGTTTAAAATTTGCAAGAGTTTGGAAGTTTTATGTTAGAAGACACAGACTGCAAAGAATAAAATCCACCAGGAGGAGCATTGAACAGTCTGCTGATTTCTTACCACCTTTCTTGACGCTCTGACTCCACTACATCACACACTGAGGCACAGACTTATTTGATTATAGGAGGATTTATTTCAGACTCAGACGTCTGAGTGGAGTTCAGTGAAACTGAATTGTTTCCCAAAGCACAGTAATCACAGCGTGCCTTTATAGCCTTACAGGCAGTGAACCCACAGCTTCCCATATTTGACATTTTTAAACAGCTCCACCTATATAAAAACACTGCCTTCCCTGCAGGCACACATTTCCCAAATGTGACAGTCTGTAGCTTTGATTGTCTGTAAACACTGTTATCCATCCATAACTTTCCTTCTTAGTCACTTAGTGTAACCCTCTGTCATTGAAATCTCCTCCTGAGATATAAAAAAAAGCTAATATGCTATAAGACACTACACAGATATTATTCGGAAGATGTATGAACGCAGAAATGAGGATTGTGTCTTGTCTTAGTAGACAGTCGATTTTTTGCCATGTGTGCCTGAAGAACACTGTTAATGAAATTAAGGAAATTGATAATAGGTTCCTACATATCGGAAAAGTAAAAGTAGAAACTAATGACTGTTATCCACCCACATACGCAGTAGATTCTGCACAATATTTATTACAACATTCATACATCTGCTTCTGATCTTCTTGATGTTTAGATAGAGGACTCTGGAAGGATGGATGGAAGGATGGATGGAAGGAAGGAAAAATATTTTGGAAATTTCTAAAATAGAGATTTTCTTATTAAAAAGTGTCTTTTTTTGGCTCAGTAAGTGTCCCATGTCACACTCTTGGGTTTTTCTCTGTTTAATGTAAGATTTTTATTTATTTATCTTTTTTTTTTCCAACTGCAATGATTCTGCTTATTAAGACCTATTCCTTTCAATTCATGACAAAGCAACCTTGTCTGGAAATTATGTTATTCATCTGTTTGCCAAAGTGGAAGAGTTTTTCTTCTTTTACTGCTGGATTTAGACAAGGCGCGAGATCCAATTTGTTCGTTGCTAACACTAATGTCTAGAGATTGATGTGCAGCATGAGTCAGCATTTGAACCTTAACAGGTTTAACATTTCAGGTTTTAACGTTGAATGTTCAGACTGTGACTCACTGAAAGATGAGACATATTGTGCACAATAAAGACTCATCCACAAATTCAGTTTGTAGGGGGCTATAATTAACTAAGACAATAATTTGAAAATGATAAAAGTATGCGTAGAAGACGTCAAGCCAAAAATTTCCACTGAAATTCCACCGGATCTGAGGCAACATGAGATGAACAGTAACAGGGAGTGTGACTAAACTGAGCATCAGGGTCTAACTAGATTTGGGTAGATGGTGACAAAGGAGGAACCAGAGTGAGGAAAACTGAACTGGTGTTAAAGGGGAAATTTATCTGCAAACAATGAACTGCAGAACCTGGTTTACACAACTTTGCAGGAAATAAACACACCTAATGATAAACAGGAAGATTGGTACAAGGGAACAGAGATAAGGTTTACACAACCTACAGAGCCAACCAGAGACAGAGCAAACCTAAAACATACCAACCTTCACAATCTCTCACCTTCACATCTTAAACATTTTGACAGGTGAAAATAAAGGTTTTACGCTAAATAAAATAAGATATTATAATCATATCAATCAGATTCCACTTTCCTCCACCTTAAACATCTGGTACCTTTCCATTTAATGAGAGCAAGGCTGCGTCACTGCTTTGCGTGAGAGGTTTTGGGGAATGTAAAATAGCAATGTGAAAATCATTAAACCACAACTTATCTGGAACTTATCTCGTGCCAGCCATGCTAAGTTTCACCTTCCATCACGTCAAATAAATAGGAATGAAGAAACTACCTGTAGGTTATTAATGATAGCACTGGCAATTAATTTAAAAAGTTTTTTCATGAAAGTGTAATAATAGTTTCATAGCGTAGATCAGTGAGTGATGGAAACTCTGAATGTAAGGGAAATATATGCTGATCTTCATGAACTGAGAAATTACAGCTGGCCTAAACTTGCCCTGGTCAGAGTAATAAAAAACAACTGTAACTGTAACAAACAAAGGTGGACACCACACACAATGAGAATCATGATAAGAAGAGTAGAAATAATCCCCAAACTCCCTGTTGTTAAAGTTCTGTTAAAGCAGTGATTGAAGCTGCACTTCACACCTTGTGAATAACTCCAAAACTTATGACTCCACAATCTCAAGGCTGTAATTGTGACTGTATGTTTTTTTCCTTCCACTAAGTTTTCTATTACTAAGCATATGAGCAGCCAGTGTCTTTTGCCTTGTGGTATTGTGGAGCGTGACAATGCCTGTTTCACAATGATCATCAGTCTTCCTCATGATAACTTTGACCATGACAATGTCACAACTACATGTTACTGTGTCATTAATTTTATAGGTTTCATGCTATATTTTTCATTTCATAATAGAGGGAATTTTTGTTTTTTATATATTCTCATTATAAAATAAATTTAGATAGCACTGAAGGATTGCTGAAATAAATTAACCTTTTGATCATATTATATTCTTTGAGATGTGGATATATGGCAACTTGATGTATTTTTTAGTCAAATAAAAAACATAATTATTTGAGCCTGATAATTATATTTTTTTGTATATTTATAATATCTCTTTTATTGAAATTCCCTACTTTTAAACATTAAGTCTTCACAAAAACTTAATTTTTTTGTCTCTGTCATTAAATTAAGTGAGTTTCAGCCTAAATGTGAGAGAAAATGGCACTGAATGTCACCTTGTTTAACCCACATTCACAACATTGCTCATCAGCTGCTACGTGCAGAATCTCAACACCAATTAGATGTTGCTTTACTGAATGTTCTCCTCTGGGTGTTCTGTGAATGTCCTGCCAAATAATACCTCTGTCCTCCCTCTCATTCAGAGAGCTCTTTGATTGAGATTTATACTTCTTTTTATTTACCCAAATTAAATTAATTAAGAGTTTTCTGGAAATATTTTATCACACAAACATTACAAGAGGAGTTCCTGTCTGGAATGAACCTTTCACAAAAAACATTACACATTAAGGTTTTTATTTACGCACCATTTTTACTCCCACGCAATCGTTTTACAGCAACTGAAAAGGTAGAGATAACATGGAAAAATTTGTTAAGATTGAGAAAGGCCTTTGACTGACACCTTAAATATGTCACTGAGACACTCTATTACTAACATGGGAAAGGGACAAAATCTAACAGATGTCATTTTACAACTGTGTCTTGGTATTAGTCACCATGTCTGATGAACAGACTAACTGATCAACACCGATACCAAAATGTGACTGATAACAGGTGTTAGTCCTTCTTTATGAATCAAGACATTCACAACATTTTAGTTTGTTGATTTGAAAGGGTGTACCTAAGGATGCCATCGACCTTCTGCATGAAAAACGCTTCAGATCAAGCAGTTCAATATTGGGTCAAGTATTTGGTTTGGGTCAAATATTTAATCTGTGTGAATACAAGGTGTGTGGTTTATGGTTATGATGCCCCACAGTCTCATTCACAGGTAAATGATCAGTAAACGAAGCATAACAAACACATTTTGTCATGTGCTGCCCCCTCACACAGAAGGACTCCTGGGTGAAGAGCCACATTACCCATATCAGTACCTGAAACTGTGGCTGTAATTTCACACATTAAGGGCAATTTAGAATCAACAATAAGCTTCAGATTCATAGTTTTTGAATAAAATACCTGCCCAACTCACACAGAAAAGTCCCTGATTCGGAGATATCCCGACTGTGAGAGGACATTGCAAACACAAACTATGCCACCTGTTTCAACACCTAGGTTATAAAAATCAGTAACACTCCTATGACTATTAAAGTTTCACAAAAAGTAAATACAGAGCCTTGTCAGTTAGTTAAGAGCAGAGTCGAGATTTGTAAAGTCAACAAATCGTCTTTGTACTATGAAAAAGACCAAAACATAAGCTGGCTTTAACCGACAATTATGGTGTTACTAATTTAGACATTGGTTTATTTTTTTAAATGCATTCAAAGATGGGAAAACTATAACTTCATAAGAAATGTATATTCTTAAGCAAGTGGTAGTTTTCCAAAGTTCTTTAAGAATAAATAATTAGAGTCAAAACTGTGCTGTTATTTAATCAAATCTATCTTAACCCTATCATTGGTATGCAGGAGGCAATGACCGAAAAAATGTTGTCTTCTCCCTATGAAAGCAATATTAATTAGTAACCAAAAAAACTAAACTTCTCCTGAGGATTTTTAAATGTATTCTTATCAGTTTTACGTGCAGCTCAGACAATAAAACCTGATAAACGGTATCCCTCCCAACATTTCTGGCATGCTGTTTCGTCTGTTGAGTCTACTTTTCATAGATGGCCGTGTTTAACATATTAGAGTGATGAGTGAGAGCGCGTCTGATGGATGAGCAATAATATTGTCGACGTAACCACACGTCGACTTGTTGTGAGGCAATTTAACGACTGTTTTAGGTTTTTCTTTATCTCTTTATCTTACGTGACACATTTTGATAAATAATTAAAACAAATTTTCTGGGTGACCTCTAAAGGTTGTTACATATATATATACATTAAATTTGTTACTAAAAAAACACAGAACTCCCATGCCACCCAAGACCACTTTAAAACCCCTCATCTAAGAACAACCATGCAGGTAGTTTAACCTGAAAAAGTTCTTCTATGTAATGTTTATAGTTTCTTAGGCCAAGATATATCCAACTAAGGCAATTTTGGTGTGAGAGATGATGTTGAAATTGAACATATTGCTCATTGCTTTGGTAGTTTCTATGTGCTTCTGAACTGTAGTCATCAAGTGTAACATCTGGATTGTAAATGAAAAAGTCTCTCACACCGAAAGTCGCCGAGTGATGAAGTGGAGACATTGGAATGAGGAAAAGGAAACAATGTTTTGATGTTTGGATCATTTAAGTTTTCTATCATTTGTTTCTATTCTTGATACATATTCTTCCTTGTTTTCTTTTTAATTTGGTACAATTAAAAACCCTTCATGCTTAAGATCAGGTTATTAGCCTGATCTTAAAGGAATCACATTATTAACCTGATTCCCTTAAGATCGTTATTGTCAGGAATCACAATAAAACATAGAAAAAGTAGTAATCAATTATTAGATCTCTTCCTCCTTGGTACACAATGACTTGTTGTTGGAAGGAATTTCTCTTTCTCTTGTTTTTTTCTGAACTTCCTGAAGAAACCGCTTCTTGTTTTCGGTGTTTTCTGTAACAAAGCCAAGTGAATAAAGACTTTTAAAAAAAATCAAAGTCTGACATTTCTTCCTCTGCTTCATATCTCATAGATTGCTTTTCTTTTTTTAATCTGTCTTTTTATTACCTGATATCAGACATGACTGTGCGCTCACGTGTCCACAAACCACGTAGTATGCTTATGGGTAAACTTACAGCTACTTACAAAGTTTTGTCAATAACCATGGTAACATTTTATTAATTTTAACAGACCAAACCTAATAAAACATTAAAACTATTTGTTGGTAGTTTGCACTTAGCCTTGAATTCCCCCTCAGCACCCTCAGGCTCATTTCCTGTCACCATGACCTCAACAGTGTGTTTCTAGTTGAAGTATGACAGACATGTTATTAGCTAGGATGTGTCAATCCTGAAGCAAAACCTCCATCATTAAGAAAGAATGACATGGGGATGTTCCCTGTAGCTCAGGAGCAGCTTTGTTGAGTCTCAGACCAACACTGACAATAAAACCCAAACAAGTCACATGATCAGTTTGCTTTTATTTGAGTTTATTATATATATTTTTTAGCATATTTTGGACTGTACTATCCAAGGTATTCAGAGTGAAGGTTAAAAAAATTCAGTGTCCACATTTCATAACTGATTTGTGTTAAACCTGACAATGATTTAAGACATTGATTTTTCTAGATTTTTACATCTTTAAAAAAAAAAAAGTTTTACAGGACATGTGAGTTATGTGTGTTTAGATTTTCAGAGAATTTTAAAGTTCTCACTTCCCCTTTTACATTTGAGTAGAAAGGCCTGTGATTCAAAAGAAAAATATACAGTACAGCAATGGAATAAATTTTGACCACATCGTTGTTGCAGCTTAAATAGGATTTAGGACAGAAAATAACAGCAAGGTGGTTGGGATACAAGTTTGAGATTAACAGATCCTCAAACGGTGTGCGTTAACTCAATGTGCTAGCAGAAAACACATCAGCACTGACATCAGAGAAGAAACTGTTGCTGCCTATAAATGTCAAGTCACGTTTGAACTGATTTCTAATAGTTTTCACTTGACTGCTTAGGTTGGACGTGAGTTCTGAGGGTCTTTCAGAAGAACTAATTTAATTCAAGATAATTCAGAGCCACATTTCCTTTGTGCCTTTGCACCACTTTCCAGCTGACCTACACTGCACCACTTGCAAGGTGTCACGTAATTCTGGTGATGGTCCCACTCCCACTGTAAGTCTGGCTCCTGAGCAGTGAGAAGGACAAAAAACAGGCTGAGCTGTCCTGATCATCTCCTGCACTCGAGCCCACGCTCTGTTCATCCTAATTAGATCCACACAAAGCAAGATGGGTTCCCCTTGCCCGATCTCATAGAGCAGGATCTGAGCAGGCCACACACTGACGTACAACCATAGTCACAGTCATGCTCTGGCATCAGACAGTGAGGAAATAACAACTTACTAATAATGCCTCCACACAATCAGGTCGTTTTCGTGCTGTGATAGGCCAAGTTCTTCCAACGGGATATCCCGAGCCAAACATTATGTGATGGAGAAGCAACTCTTTATGAGGATGAGCTGAGATGACAACTGATGCACATGACTTAATTAATACAATGCTCTTAGTCCTGCATGTGGGTGTGTTTTCATTTGGATGTGGAAGCTGTTTCTTTTGTGAGAAATGCGATGGAAAACTTTCTATTGAGGTTAGAGAGGACGATGTCTAGCGCTGGCGAGCTGATTCACGACGCCATGCTACCCGTCACGTCAGCATTTTTGTCGTCGTGTTTGAAGTGGACAGGGTCCTCTGGAGACTTTATCCTCCACCCACTTGCTGCATCTCTTCCAACAGAGGCTGGGTGTATGTTTTCAGAATGGGCGGTATTTCTTATACATCAATTACAGTAAAGCTGTTTTTTCCCAGAACCTTTTCCCAGAAAAGTTGGCAGCTGGAAACCATAATAATGCCCCATTTTGTGTGATAATTTCCCCTATTTCTCTTTCATTACATACAATGTCCAATGTAAGGAAATGCCATGTTTAAAAATGAAGAGTTTATGAAATAAGCCAGTAAATCTCTGACAAAAAAACATAAAGGTTTAAGAGAAATGTACTGAAGCCATCTGAACCATTTCATCTTGTAACTTATCTGCACTGCCTTGGCATAAATCTTGTTGGGTCTGACAAGCACGTACATGTTTTATCTGTACTGTTGAGATGTGAAAGCTCTTGTAGCTGCACAAAAATGTGAGCGTAGGCTGAATAAATCCTGCACAGACTACTCACAGGGTACTGGTTTATTAAAGCTCACTGGAGCTTTCATATCTGTCACATTTATTCTCTTACTAATAGAGTTCAGGAGCAAAACAAGTACAAGGCTGAAGAGGTGCAACATTTACCAATAAAAAGGATCAGTCAGATAAAACACTGGCCTTGGTGTTTGCTTTGTTTTGTGCCACTTAAAGTTAAACAACTCAGATTAATAATTACATTGTTGTTCCCATTTTCATGAGAACAGATAGGGTGTTTACATATATATATATATATATATATATATATATATATATATACTGTAAATATGTAGTGTGAATGGCAACTTCTCTACTTTGAAAGTGTGAATGTCAGAGTTTTTGACCTTGTGAAGCACAGCTGACTGAATATTTCATTACATGAAACCGGAACTATGTCCTCTTGTAACTGTTTGACTTCTTGAATTTGCTAAATTAATTCCCATGACAATTTGGGATCTGGCTGCTAAAATTTAACTCAGCTTGATGATTTGAAACATGTAAATGATAAATAAAAGCAAAAACAAAAGAAAGCTGTAAGGTCAGATGTACATTTTTAAAGTATTCCCATTGCAAAAACTACTTTACAAGAGTCAGAATCCTGTTTTTTGTTCTGTGGACTGTACAATTAAAATGGGGACGAGTACATGAGAATGTGCAATTTAAGAATGAAATGCATGTTGATCTTCAGAATTCAGGAAAAGGCTACCAAAGAAAAAAATAGATACTTGCCTAAAATTTCATAGACAGAGCAAGAAATAAAAAGTTTAAAAGTGAAAATGTAACAAGGAAGGCTGATAAGGATTAAATCAGATGGGACAAATCATTTATTTTAAAGTTTGTCACGTTTATCTTCCAGGTGTGGCAATAATTTTGGATGGAGCTGTACTTGAACATCAAGTTAGTTATCTAGAGAAATAAGAAGCACAAAAAGAAAGGGTGTGTTTTCTTCTTTTCATTGGTAGGCTGAATAATACATTTAAATGATTGAGAACAGGCCTAAAAAATTCAAAAAGCAAGAAGTTTCAAGAATTTGAAAATGTGTGTTTTAAGTTTAAAGTAGACAGAAAGGAAGTCCAAAAATTGTGCCAGTTCTGCCAGAGTTTATTCAATTCAAACAAGAACATGCCACATAATATTTCTTACACTCATATTACACAATTCATGACATTTCATTTGAAGATTTCTGCAGTTTAGACACATATACTGTCATTCCAAGTTCTCTTTTAAAAAAAAATAAATCTGTGAATTAGTAGAAAAAATAGAAATGCATATTGCAGTGTATTGCATCAGACCTATGAATCAGTCATGATGAGTGTAACCATGATGTTTTCCAGTTTTAGCCATATGTGTGCAAATCTACAGAAATTATCATCATGAAACAATAGGAATGCAATGAGTACGACTGCGGCTGAAAGTATAAGGTGTCAGTGAAGTTATCAATTATTTTTAAATTACAATAATAACTTAAGGCACTTAATAAATTAACACATACTTGGAAAAATCTACAAATAAAAAGACAAATAAATAAAAAATATAAATACAAAATAACATTAAATAACATATTAAATAACATCTTTTCTTTTAAACTCAGTATTTAGAGCTCAGAAGTCCTTTCTTTCAGAATAACTGTGGGGTTAGGGTTACTGCCGCGCGACTGCGACGTGCTCGAGTTGATGGTCATGGATCCGGTCTCTTTGATGTCAGGCACGTAAAAGGACGCCACTGGACAGGGACCTTGAACGTTGTTGCAAACTAGCCTCTGCAGGGAGGCGGTGTTGACGATGTCAAAGCCGACTGAGCCTCCAAAGGTGCTGGGCTTCCAGTACTCTGGTGAGCAAATGGGATTCCCCATCAGGCCTTTGAGGGAGAAAGGAGCCCCCATCTCCACCATCGTCTCCCCAAAAATGGCGTTCGACCGGGGCTTCTCCACGAGCAGGCCGAGGTAGAGCTCCACAGCGTCAACGTCTCCATACAGCTCCTCCAGTATGGCGGCCATTTCTTTTTCTCCTGTAGAGAAAAAGATAAACGGTTTTAGCTTGTGGTTCAATCTGGCTTGTCTCACTTGCACCACTTCTTAACTTTCCAATTTGATCTTTCCTTTGTCTCCTCACATCTAACCTTTTCCTTAATAACCTCTTAATACCTCTCGGGGTAGTTTTCCTATCCCTCCCTGGAGCTGCTGGTCTCTCTTGTAAGTTTACATCTTTGCTCTTTGTAATGACAATCTGCTTACATTATGCCAGGATGTAATGAACATCTGCCTCTTACAGACATGGAAATAAACATTTAACCTCCCAAACTGCTGGGGTGTAAGTGCAAAAGCATGTCCTTAATAAAACCTAAGTATGTCAAGAGCTGTGTTCAGTAGCTTTAGGTATGCTTTTCAAACTTGTTGACAATTAGACAAAGCAGTAAGAGTCTGGCATTACATGGAAGAGTTGATAATTTCCTGGTAATCCTTTTGCGTCATCTGCTCCACCTACATGTATCAGTCTTTGTTAGTGGTGTTGAATTTGTCTCACCTGTCATGTCTTCAAACGAGGTGTAGGGCTTCATGGAGAATCTCTTCCTGTAGGCATTGAGGGATTGGTAGTGCATTTTTCTGCTGTTCTCGATGGACTTGATGGCGACATACAAGATGGGTCCTGGAACGTTCCTCCCACCAGCGACCTGTAAAAGGGGAATACAATTTTTAAAGTCATGAAGCTTTAGAGTCATGTTGGGGTTAAAATGTAGCTGTTCCTTCAGCTGCATTGAGAGTCCTTACCCGTCCTGCAGTCTGCTTGGTAAATGAATCCACCAGGTTGTTGATGCCGTGCTCGGTCATCACAGTGGTGTTGAAGACAAACTCTTTGTAGCTGTAATCCCTCTCCTCGACGTGGAAGCTGTCAGGCATCAGAGGGTGCCAGTGGTAAAGAGTGTTGAACTCTGATGCGATGCGGTTTTGGTACTGGAAGCGTTTGCTGAAGAGCAGCTCTGGGTCAAACTTCAGTTTGAAGTGATATCCGCTCAGGTGCTGCACGTAGTCCTCAATCACAATCTTGATGGTCTCACCTACAGAGATGAAATATGTAATCAAATTTAGGCTATTCTTTCTGCTTAATTTGCATTTTGAAAAAAATATTTCCACTTCCTGCTGCAAAAAGGAAACTGACATTTCATTACTGCCAAGCCAAAACACGCTACTGTGATTATGATCAATAGCGCTATTCAAGGAATACCAAAACTACAAACACAACTTCCTCTCCTCGAAACTATTATCAGCCATTCCGCATTCTTGGCGACGTTACGTTAAAATTTTTTTGCAGAAGTCAAAATTTCTCACCAATAAGGATGAGCCGAGAGGTCTGAAAGAGTCTTTCGTCATCCCAGTCTGGGTGAACTTCCTTCAAAACGTCACACACCCGGTTGTGCTCACGGAGCCAGATGGTGGCGTACATCATGAGGCCTGGGACCAGACCGAACGCCTCGTGGCCAACAGCGAAGCGCTGAGAGTCTGGGATGTGTGGCGGGTAGTGCATTTCAACACCAACATCCTTAACCAGTGGAGGGTACACCTCTCCCTTTATCATCTGTAGAGTTACACAAGAAGGACAAAAAGGAAGTGTGAGACACAGATGTGTGTGTTTGAAGCCTTTGTCTTAATGAAATGTGGCTCTCAGCTCTTACCTGATATTTAAGCTTTCCGTCCTTGAAAAGCCTCAGTTTATGTTGCTTCTCCAGGTTTTCACCATAAATGTGGCCGAGATCAACCTAAAAAACCAAAAACATTTTCAGGTCATGATTTAATTTTTCTTATAAGACATTTTGTTTAATAATCTATTCTGAATTAGATTTGACTACTCACCCCATGGCCTTTAGCCACTGTGAAAGCAGGTCCGTTCTTCATATCAGACTTGAAGAACTGGTGTGTGAAGTGTTGCGCGAAGAACGCAAACATCAAGCTGGTACCCTGCGGGTCTGGAATAAACCGTCTCCTCACCAAGAGCTTTTCCGCCAAAACCTTGACATCAGGTAGCTCCTTTTTACCTGAAAACAACAAGACAAACATCAGCTTAAATACAGCAGGAAGCTGGCTTGTGTTTATGATATGATTTCAGGGCAAATGCTCAAAAATGTGCTTTCTTTGTGGCATGCTGGGACAGGTTTGGGCTTGCTTTCATAAGACGGTTTCCTCTCACACAAGCAGAAAAACAAAAGGTTTTATTGTGATCTTCCACTGATGTAATAGGAACGGGATGCTCTTGTGCTTTAAATAAAAATCTAAGAAAACTGGTTCTCCTGAAGCGCAGAAAGTGTACTCACCTACGACTCCCATAGGGGTTGGGCAATCAGCCGGAACTGGAGGAAGGGCACGGGTATAGTAGGACAGATTGGAATAGGCTTCCCAGCTTTTGTATCCATAATCCGCATTGTAGGTAGGAGGACTGTCAATCATATGGGATCGTGCTAGAACGAGGAAGGACATTATTTATTTATTCATGTTGCATAAACTTACAACTTGTTTCTGTATAAATTACTTAATTTCTCCACTGAGTAAAAAGCAGAGGCTTACATGTCAAGACATATTTCATGATGGCATCTCTGAGAAATGAGATATTGTTGATGATGTTCCAGAAACCCTTGAAGTGGGTGAGGATGTAGTGCACCGTGTTGGGTGAAGGCTTTAGGGAAACTTTTATCCAAGTGAGGAACTCAGCTGCAAATGACAGAAATGGGGAAGATGAGTTAAGATGTCAACAGCAGCTCCAATGTATCAATTCGAAATAAAATAGGGGTTTCTTTTTATGCACTTACGTGTTGTGCAGTTTTGTCCATAAAAACCAGTGCGTGTGCAGTCGCATTCATAGTTTTCTGAACCCATCGCTGTGCACACACCCCTGTTCTGGCATGGCTCTGAGCAGCAGGGGTTACCTACAGCGGAGACATTTAGTAAAAATGAAGATCAACATCCTAGAAAGCATTTTAAACATTTCAATTACACCATTCAGACACAGACTCGACAATCAAACTTTAATCTAAAACAATAAAAAACTTACTTCTAAAGTAATTTATATAACTTAAAATTCACACGAAATTACTTTTAAAGTTATTTTTTCTTACCTCCATTGCATAAAGAAACGCTGGTTGCCAGCAGTAAAGCAGCAAGTGTTAAGAAAAGATCCATTCTGCTATGTACTCTCTTCATTTTGCGAGCCGGTCTCTTTGTCTGCGAGAAGTAAATAAGAGGCAACGCAGACCTGACGCTACATTTATACTCTGAAGTCGCCGCCCACTCTGACCTATTACCTATTAACGGAAGTCTTATTATGGATATTAAACAAAGGAAAAAAAGAGACAATTTTACAGAACACTCAAATTTCATAAAAGAGATGTATTTTATTAAAATAGTGTAGACTTTATAATAATGATGTTTATTAGTGTTTCTGTATGTTATACTCGCAAACTGACATAGATAAAAAGAAAAAGAAAAGACAACGAATTGAAACCAAATGGTTATAGGTTGACTTTGAGAGAGTTTTTTTTTTTTTTATTAAATTGTAAAAATAAATAGTTATTCTTTTTCTCATCAGTTTTAAAATGTATTGTTAAATTAAATGATTTCAAGAATTTGTGCTAACAGCAAAATGAGACCCAGAATGCTGTAGCCTCGATGTAAATCAGATGAGAAACGGACAGAGAAAGAATACTGGAAATAGGAAGACTATTTATGCTATGAATTAATGAATGGAAAAAGGGTATGATTATATAAGTTAAACTTCATCATACTCCTTTTCAGACTCGCAGTCACCGAATAAGTGTTGTATTTACATGTATTTGAGTATGTAAGTTTGATAGTAAGGTATTGCATTTACACTTAGAAACATAAAAGTCTTTATTATTATTAGTTTTTGTTGGTGAAATGTCTGAAATAAATTATCTTCAAATCAAATCAAAGAGTGGTTTTAACGAGGATGGCAACACGATTTATTTTATGTAGAAAAACAAGTATATGTATAAACATCAAGATAAAAAAAATCTTATATCACTTGACCTAAACGTAACACGTCAACCTGAATGCATCATACAATAACATTATTTTTATTATTCCTCTGACGTATTAATCATACAGATGACAATTACATTGGCTTTTCAAGCCGAAATGAAAGGTCTGCAACGTATGGCAGAAAAATAAATCAACGTTCTTGTTGGATCAATTAAGTTGAAGTGATGTGATAATATTTAAATTATAGATGGAGAACTTTAATCATAAGATATTTAAAAACACCCCCCCACACACACACGCACACACACACATTGTCTAGGAACAGTAGATTGATTTAGACTGGAATGTATTGAAAAAATATTATGACAGGTTTTTGTCGTCATTGCTGTGTCATGTTCTCTGTTATCTTACTAAAGTGAAAAAAGTGCCCTCGTGTGGAGGAATTTGCGCGTCGGAGCGCATTTGGGAAGATTCTCTGGGGGGAGTTACCAGCACTGTTCCTGCTGAGTCAACTTCTGACTTTTTTACTGTGGGTTTTCCACACCGTTTACTTTGACAAATGTAACTTTTTCCTTTTGAATTTTTCCCCTTCTTCATCTAACTCAATTTTATCTGTTGCATTAGTTTGAATGCAACAGAACTGAACTCTACCCGACTACCGGGTGCCGAGAAGCGCCTCCTCCATCTTCATTCTTGCACTGCGATTATGCTCGCTCAACATGACACATTTAAATGGATTTATAAATTGAAACGCGATCTTGTTCAGGTACGTTTCTGTTTCCTTCTTTATCTGCACACGATGTCTCGCTTTTTGTGACACAAAATCGGACAGATGTGTGAAAGTGTGTCCATAAACTCGGCTACTACTGGAGCCTGGTTTTGAAGGGTTAACGCAGTGGACGCTCACACAGAATAAGGAAGCTGAAAATACATTATTTACGCGCATTAAGGTGCATTTTAAAAGTCCAGTTCATAATTGTCTGTTTCAACACCTAAATTTGACAGATTATTGTAAACATAGCTTCTTGCTGGAGGATGAGACAGAGAATATCCGTACACATGTAGCGCATAAGTTAATAAGAGTAAGCATGTAGTTTAATGTGTTGTTCTAACTGTCATCTGCATTATTTTGCATGATCAAAACCAATGGATTAAAATCAATAAATGTGCATAGCCAACACTGTCAGTCCGTCTCCAAAGAATCAGGCCAAACCAGTTGTTGGTGTCGAATGGCCGGTTTTTTAGATACGCTTGGGAAAGACTGCAAGGTTTTCTCACAGTAAAAGTCCTTCTAAGAAGTTCACAGTGATTCATACACGTAATCCTCCATACCTTTTGTTGTTTTAATGTCTCAGAGTATTAGCAGCGAAACGAGTAAGCCTCCTGTCTATTAAAGTTTGAACTACTGCAGCTGTTTTGCATCATGGCAGGTTGCTGTACTTTATGAAAATGTGAGTGCCGCGGGGGCCGTCCGTGGAGCTATTTTGGCCGCCTGCATGCGCTCATTGTGTGCGGCTGAACCAGGGCAGCCAGCGAGGAGAGCTGGCACCGTCACAAGTTGAAGCTCTTCGCTGCTAAGTACGTGACGGCTGCGGTGAACACAGAGACCCTCTACGTGCTCCCTGTCTACTTGATGACAGCACGCTTTGATGAGCAGCTGAAAAGAAAAAAGACTCAATGAACTTCAGCTGTGTTATCGGCATTGCACATGCCCATTTGCGCACCATTCATGCAAATTTCTAAAGAGTGAAAACATTTATGCGGCTAAAAATAATCACCTTGTCGTCTCTTTTGCAAATATACCCCCAGCTTTACATTTTACTGCTGGTTATGTGACACAGCAACTTTGTCACAACTTTGTTTATTCTCAATGAGTCTTCAGGAAGTATCCATACCCCTTGTCTTGATGTTACAACCACAAATGTGAGGGGATTTCATTGCGTTTTATGTGATAAAACAACATAACGTCTTGCTAATCAGAGAAACAGCCATGAATTCTGGTTGCTTTGACTGAGCTGCAGAAATCTATTGCTGAAGTAGTAAAATATTTTGGCAAGATAACTATAAGTCAAGCTCTCCACAAATTTGGCTTTTATTAAAAGTGGCAAGATGAAGGCCATTATGGAAAAGTGATAATTAGGCCATAAATGGGAGGCAACAACATTTGACAGAAAGTCTCAACATTGAACTATTGTGGCTTATATGCAAAACAATGTGTTGATCAAAAAACTATTCCTACCCATCTCACTTAACACACCAAAACAAAACAAACAGACAGACAAAAAACAAACAAACAAACAAACAAAAACACCATGCTGTGGGGATGCTTTCCTTCAACAGGGACAGGGAAGCTGGTCAGACTTGATGGGAAGATGGATGGAGCTAAATCCAAAATGATTCAGATGGAAAACCTGGGAGGGAGGATCATCCTCATGAGGTTCATGATCCTAAACATTCAGTCAAAGTCACACTGGGATGTTGAGAGCCGGGGTGTCAAAACATTTTGTAACGTGGGTCAAAACTGGCAACTCGAGTACTCAGGTAAAAAAAAAAAAAAAACTAAACAAAAAACATTTAATGAACTAAAATCACAAGTTTCCTGCGCAACAACAATCTAAACACATATTTTAATTAAGCAGAGATTTTTTTTTCTGTGATAATGTCTAAATCATTGTAGATTCAAAGCTTCAAAAGGGTTTTGCATGTTTTCTTTATTGGAAGAAATGCATTCACTTTACCAATTTAACAGATTTTGTCTATTATTACAAATAAAAACATAATTTAGGTCAATCTTTATTTGAAAAAACTTTAATACTGTAAATAAAAGCAGACTTCGTCCACCAAAATCTACATTAGCATATAAATCAATGGATCATTGCGATCCTATCTACCATCACATTAAAGAGAAAGCACAAAAGCTTGGACCTTAAAAGGTAAATACTTTGTGTTGTAGTTAACATTTTATGAGAAAATTTTAACTTCTGGGTTATAGTTTTTTCCTAATTGGATAAAAAAGTTTTCATCTGCATCAATCACATGTACTGGTGGGATTCATTTGTGGCATTCAGGGGCCACACAAAATCAGTCCATGGGCCATACATGGTCTGTTAGAATGTCCCAGTTCAAGTTCAGGCCTGAAACCAGTTGGAAATTTGTTGTCAGTACTTGAACCTTTATGCTTAAAGACACTCCATCCAATCTGACAAAGCTTGAGCTTTCTGCAAAGATGAGTGAGCAAGAATTTCATCCCGTAAGAGCAATGCTGGTGGTCCACATAAAGCATGTCTCTGTAACTGCAGTGAACCTATTAATTCTCAGAGGAGCTGAGTATTTAATACATGCCACACATTTTAAGGTTTTAAAGCAAAGACAGAAAACCTAACATTAAAGAACTTTGAACTCAACAGACTCACAGTTTGATTCTTTTTTGTACTCTAACTTGTCATATCAAGAACATAAAGATGTATAAAACACACACATTCATGCACACATTTGTTTTTGGTCTGGTTGTCTTATCACAAGTTAGTGGTTCAGCACACTTCCTTTTGGTTCTGCCGAGATGCAAAGGGTTGTGCTGATAATGACGGTTCTGGGCTGCACAATTGTCAAAACGTTTGTCTTTTATCCCAGCCTGGAATCTGTCTGCATGGAGGTTTTATCATCACTCTGTGTGCTAATGGGTAATCCATCAACGCACCAACCAGTTGTCCATAATTGAAACTTATCGCAAATACATTTAAAAAAAAAAAAAAAAAAATTCTTGTTTGTTAAATGTATGAAAATTCCAACTCTAGTTTGTTAGTACTGGTTAGCAAACAATATATTTCTGATGCCTTTTTAATATTTAGTTTAGTAAAAATGAGAAAGTTTTGCGATGTTGCCATGATGAATAGAGATAATCTTTTTCTTGTCCTTTTATTTGGCGTCAAAACTCATACCTTCAAAAAGAAGCTGCATAGATTATTTTTTTTCCAAGGTTAACTCCTTATTATAGTTAACTGGTGACCTAAAACAAAGTTCATTTTCGCAAAGTTAACCTGAAAAGTTTGTTTGCTTTAGTTCTAAGGAAAAAAATCTGATCTTCATCTAAATCAGCTTCTTCTGTTGTTGTTTCAGGCCAACTGCATCAGTGTGTGACTGAGATGCGCTGAGTCAAAGTTTACATCACGTCGAGGGCTTTCCTGAGAATTACTCTCCAAACATTGCAATGGCTTCCAATATAATTGTGAGTATGGGACGGTGTGATATTTCTAGCACAAATGAAGCAAAAAAGAATGGTACTTGGCATGTGCCAGTATGAGATTATCATGGTGTGATGTGAAAATACCACAGGGTTTCATGATATCAAGATACTAAAACACAAATCTGTGAACAAAAATGTACCTGACGATCCAATTGGCATTATTAAAAACAAATGGGCAGCAATCAAATACTTTATAACACCATCTGTAACATTTAGTTATCATTTTGACTTTTAAGGAGAAATATTAAAGGAACTTCTTGGAGATTAAATTTCCACTCGTTTCAATTGACATCTGTTCAAGAAAACGAAAAATTTAAGGGAACTCCTGACAGCTTTCTGCAGTGGTTGAGTTTCTTTTTATTAGTTCATTTTATTATATTGTTGAGCTGTTCACCTATTTTATTGAGCTGGATTTGTAGTAATTTGCCTGTACAGCAAATATGTGCATCCTAGATTGTCTTAAATGTGGTTAATGGTTTAGAATGCGAAGCTATTTAATAATTTCATCGTATCTTCATACATGTAGCTGCTCTATGCCAAAAAGTAAAACATATCCCAGATGGTTCAGTCATTCCACAGAAGGACTCAGATAATTTTCCTTCAACAAATGCAGATTCAAGTGTCAAAAACCCAAAGCCCTGATGTACAGATCAGAGTTTTTTCTTAATTTGAACACAAGTTTGAGATCATCTTTGTAAGACTAGTATTCCTGACATTCTTGTGCCATCTTGAATTTGTTATATTTCCTGTGTTTAGAGTTTTAAAACTAAAATGTCCTTTAGGAGTAAAATGATATCCAGATGATGTAATGTTTTGAGAATGGGCCCACCTAAAAATTACTCTGGATGTAACAAGGTAACATAGCAACAGATGAAGAGAAACGCATGTTCTGCTTTTTAATAGAACAAATGGATGACTCCCACAGTTTAGTTGCAGTTAACACAATCTATTTCTAAGCTGTCAAAATTGTTGTAAGGACAAAAAAGAAAAAAAAAAGAAAGTAATCTTAGATTTTACAAATTAATGTGTAACATTGCAGTTCCCTCTGTAATTCCTAGGGTGTGATCAATAAACAGAAATAGATACATGCCTAAGCCTATTACTGATCATACCAAAGAAACAAGTGATGTTTAATTTTGAGCTGTGAGTCAGCACATCCTGTCTGTCTTATTGTGATAGTTTGATAAATGGTTATAACATTCTCAGCTCGTGAATACAACTGGGTGGATTCTGTTTAAACTGGAGTGTTGCCAACACAATCAAATAGAGAATAATTTTTTTTTCTTTTTAGAAATATATGAAGCAATAATTACTGTAATTGTGCCACATAATTCTGGGGAAAGTTAATTTTCGCACTGGGGAGTATACTTACTTATGTTGCCTGAGGAAGATAGCAGTCAATGACTGTGATCTAAGTTTGGAGAAACAAAAAAATTAAGTCAAGCTCACAACTATTCAGTGTAGAAACAACTTGAACTGTAATTTTCTGTCATTTTGCACAAATTTTAAACGTTCCGTTCAAGTCCAGCAAACTTTAATCTATGCTCTCCATTTTTGCCTTAATGAGTCGTCTACTTTGTGGCTTTTTTTTATCAACCAAACAGTGTTTGTGTTTTCATTAGAGATGTCCCAATCAAATTTTTGAATATCATTGTCAGTATAGTTGACTGCGTCCAATCATAATAGCTTTTGTCGTCATAAATTTCTATTGTATTAAGTTGGTCGCACCCTAAAAGTCGTCATCTTCCAAAAAACATTGAAAAGATGGAATGTGCCGGAAGTGCTGGAAATACGTCTGTAGTTAGCAATTATTTTAAAAAAGAAAATGGAAGTTGTTTAGCTGCCTGTTTTAGTCTATAATTAATCTGCACAACCCTGGAAATAAAAAATAAATGTAGTCTTTAACTGTATAGTACACGCATAGATGTTTTCAATCAAAGAGGGACAAAGTGAAACGTTTCACAATGGGTTTGATTATCAGCCGTCATGCCAAACCTGCCGGATGTTTTCTTTGGTTGACGATTCATTTTACAACCGACTTTCTCATGCAAATCTGCTGTCATTTTCTTTACGCTGGTTTTACAAATTTTCTCACACAGAATGGTAAAGTTGTTTTGAACTAAATATGAGCTGTGTTATAGGTGGAACATCAAATCTCTCACAAATTCACTGTGACTGTGGTTCGTGCTGAAAGTGTTACCAAAGGAGCGCTTGGTGACCTGCGTAAGTATTTAAGCGTATTTTAAACAATTATGAATCTGAATGCTCCATGTTTTCATTGTTTTGAGTAGATTTTTGTATTCATATTCATTAAAAATGTAAAATAAATATTATTAATGATGTCTAAAATGCTATTTAGGCAATAGATGTCATAATTTATACTGCATTCTTTTTGGTAAGACACTATGGTTATGAGATGATGCAAAAAATGTAGCATAAGGATAATAAGTGCCAATATTAAATAAAAGTAATCCCAGAATAGAGCCTTGAGGAACTTTATACATATAAATACGCTTGCTTATATTTCTGATTTCCAAATGACACAAAGGAGTCTCTTTCTGCCAAATGAGATCTGATCATTTAGTAAATCTACCCAATCTGTGATGTGTTTAGTGGATACCCCAGATCCATATGTGGAGCTGTTCATCCCAACTGCTCCGGAAAGCAGGAAGAGGACGAAGCACATAGACAACGACATCAACCCAAAGTGGAATGAGACTTTTCATTTCATTTTAGATCCCTGCCAGCCGAATGTGTTGGAGGTGAGATTTGCATTTGAAAGTCCAGTTCTAGTTCTGCAGTGTTAGACTGAGAAATGATGCAACAGAGCGCAAATCCATTTAACACAGCTGGTGTTATTATGAAGTATGAAAGTACCACTGCAACTATAAAACAGGACTATGACTCAAAATGTTTCGTTTATTTTGCTTAGACAATTTTCCAAAGTTTGTTTAATTTAATCTGGGTGAAGCTAAACAGAATACTCACACATTTCCACTGAAATGTTCTACAGCATAAACTTTACTGTTTATTCCAATCAGCTGACATTAATGGATGCCAACTATGTTATGGACGAGACACTTGGGACGGCGTCCTTTGACATCACCAAGCTCAAAGTGGGCCAGAAAAAGCTGGAAACGTTCAAATTCGGAAAAGTAAGGCTGTCAC
Organism: Xiphophorus couchianus; assembly: GCF_001444195.1. NCBI lineage: Eukaryota > Metazoa > Chordata > Actinopteri > Cyprinodontiformes > Poeciliidae > Xiphophorus > Xiphophorus couchianus. Next base: position 28,698,218 of record NC_040236.1, read on the forward strand.
TTTCGTTTATACGTCCTAATATTTGTATGCTTGAATGGCAAATGTTGTTGGAAAATCTTCTCCCAATTTAATTTAATTAAAATTCTCGCAAATGACTACCAAAGGTATTATGTAAATGTGCATTACTGCAGAAATGAGCGCTTCGGAGGCATGTCAGGAAAGCCTCAGTTAAATAATGTCAGGAATGATGATATATTTACATGTTTATTGAGGTGGTTGTGTGCCAAGAGTAACATCTTTTTCCATTTGGATAGTTTGTTTCCTGCTGTGGCTTCTGTCACACTTAAATAACCACATAATGTTTATTTTTACAGGCAACCAAAGTACACTTGGAGATGATAGTGGAAATCTGGTAAGTTTTTAAATCAAAATTAAATATTGTTTAGTTAAATTTAAAAAGTAATATTGGTTAATAAAGGTGCTGTCACACTAGAACCAGACTAGCTGCCTAACAAAGTAAATGAGTAATCAAATACAGTCTGCAGCTGATTCCTTCCCGTAATTGTATTTAATGCAATGTTCCAGAAAAAGTTTGTAATTAAATGAAGGTGAGTGATAAAGATGAAAGAGTTTGTAGGTGAGTTTCACAGCAGACCACCTGACAGCAGATCTTATCCGACCAAAAAGATCAGTTTTGATCATCCTGTTGGCAGATTTTATTCTCTAACCACCTGCTTGCTCTACATGAGTCACCATTTTAGTGAAACCTAAATCTTATTTTCTGCATCTTCAGCACAAACCTGGACCTGAGGTTCAGCTTGGCCTTGTGTGACAAAGAGAAGGAGTTTCGACACACCCGCAGAGAGAGAGTGATGCTCGGCATTAAAAAGCTCCTCGACATGGAGAAGCCTTGCTTCCTCCCCAGCTCTCCGCAGGAGGTGAGTGCAGAAACGCAGAGGCATTTTTTTACATTTACTATTGAACCGGCAGCTGGTTACTGAAGTGATAACTTAAGTTCTCAGTTTTACTCACTTTATACTCCTACCTAGAAACAGGCTGGAATGTAATGACTCAGCATGTTTTTAACACACTTTTTTGTGTCATTTTTAACACATTTTAAATGGTCACATTTAAGTTCTTACTTGCAAAAGTTTCACCTGTTTGAATTAAAAAAGTAAACACTGCTTACACTTCAGATGTACAACTTCTATGTCGTTTTTCAATTACTTGGTGCCTAAATAACACACATGACACGGTGAAGTGTTTACAGAGTCTTGCAAAAGTATCCAACCTTTTTAATTTTATCAACTTTTTCTCACATTACTCCCTTGAAATTCATTGCATGTTATTTTATGAGAAACCTGAAATAGCACATATTTATGAACCAGAAGAAAAATGATAGTTTTAAATTTTGTTTATTAAAATAATGTCTGGATTGGGTTTAACTTACATTTGTTTGTCAGACCTTTTTCTTTAGTTACAATTTAAATCAAACCAAATTTATATGTTAGAATGACCTAGTCAAAGTCCAGACCTGACGGTGGTTAGAAAGGGATTTTCACAAAAGCTTTCCATCCATTTTGACTGAGCTTGAGCCATTTAGCAAAGAATGGGTAAAAATATTTAATAGTTAATAAATAAAGGAAAATTTGGAAAACATGATTTTCCCCCTCACACTTATTTACCACTTTAGTTTGGTTCATGTTTGGTTCATGGAATCGAATCCGAGTTACTTACATTGAACTTTATGCTTGCAGTCTGAAAAAAAAAGTTTATGAGGTATAATGTTTTTTGTAAAGCACTGTAACTCTCACATGGTATGGGAATAAACAACAACAATATGGCTGCCATTCGGTTAAAAAAAATCATCAGGAGTTGGTATGCGGGTGGTAAAATAATTATAAATTATGTAATATATAAAAAAAACCTGAACAGATTCAAACAACAAACAATATCAGTGTTGATTCTCTCTACAAAAAGTATAAGGCTTTACTTTGGTCAGTGACCCATAATAAGGAAACACTTTGATCTGGTTCACAGTCAGCTCAATGCAAAATCAAAACTTGTTTTTTTATCAGAAAGGTAAGCTAACGTTTATCCTGTCCCCTGACTGATAACCTGAAAAACAGGAAGGGTTTATATTGGCTCTGAAACTGTTTTCATAATGCATTACTTTAACCCTGCCACTGACATGAAACAACATGATATTTCCTACATTTCTACATCATCTCTGCTGAGTTTATTCCGTTTTATAAAGTAGTGATGGTTCTGATGTGTGTTTACAGTAGTATTTGCTTTACTCCACATTCCCGCTTATCTTTAGCTCCAGGAAAGGTTATTAAAAAAACGACCAAAGGAAAAACAGTCCAAAGCGTTAAGGTCTGTTGCCTTTAGACATTATAATCAGGCTTCAGTGCAGACTTGCTGACATGAACTGGAAATCTCTGATGCAAAACTCCAACCTTTTCTCCCATGCATTTAGTTTAGCTTCCTGTCCCGCCAGAACTGTTTTGGCGTGGTGCCCCTGCTAGCTGGCGATAAGCTCTAGCCAGACGTTCTCTCTCCTCATTGTACGAGAAGTTATGGAGGGATGAGGTATCCAGTTACAGTCTTTTACTGTGAAGGCTATCCTCCAACTCCCTTTGTGGCCTGACGGTGGAAATATTCAGAAATTATGGATTTTACAGGCTGGGAACTTGTGTTGCACAATAAGAATTAGGAAATAGCTGAAGTGGTTAAAACACAACTTGGGGAAGGGACTGCTGCAAAGGCATGATGTAACTAGCTCGGCATTCAAGCTGTGCAAAGGGAAATTACTAAAGCTGGAAGAATAATCCAGATTGAATCCACTGTTTTTAAGCCTGCAGGTTATAAAGATGTTGATAAGCATATCTTTTTTCCTCTTATTATAAATTTGCTTGCCTGTTCCAGGTTCCAGTGATAGCCATTGCAGGTTCAGGCGGGGGTTTTCGTGCAATGGTCGGGTTTTCTGGAGTGATGAAGGCCCTGTTTGAGTCTGGCGTCTTAGACTGTACCACATATGTTGCAGGCCTCTCTGGATCCACGTGGTACGTGTTTACCTGCTCTGTTTTCTTCATGTCTCACCTTTATCATACTTGTTTCTTTGCCTTTTCTTTATTTATTAGTATTTTCTTTTCTCTTACTTTGTCTCGCCACTGCAATCATGAACTTCAGTGTATTTTGGGGGGAATTTATGTGATATATCAACACAAAGCAGTGCATATTTGGAGAGTAGAAGGAAATGATTCATGGATTTCAAACTTTTTATATCCAAAAATATGAAATAGAGTCCAGTGACCAAACATATCTGGAGGAGTTGCAGCCCTGCAGAGGCCAGTTGAGAGATTTGGTTGTATGCCCTCCATAAATCCACCATTGATGGAAGAGAAAACCTTAACTAACAATACACATCAGTCAGAACACATGTTGGTATCAGCAAAATGCAGTTAATCAGTAACGGCTCAGTGGGAATGCTTTTCTTCAGTAGGAAGATCAAAACTCGTCAGAGTCAGAGATGGAAAGGCAATGGGGAGAAAAAAAACGGTTAAAGACTTGGAGCATGACTCACATAAAATCCCTCCAAAAAATATCAAAAGTTTGTGGTTGTATGACAGCAAAAATTACTTATTTGTACTTATTTATTCTGTAATTGTAATTTGAAACCACCTCTTTCTATCGTTCTTCCACTGTATCTCTCCAGGTACATGTCTGCTCTCTACTCCCACCCCGACTTTCCAGACAAGGGTCCGAAAGACATCAACAGTGAGCTGATGAAAAGAGTCAGCGGCAATCCCCTCAGACTGCTGCTGCCCCAGCACATCACCAACTACATCCAGGCCCTGTGGACCAAAAAGGCATCAGGGCAGCCAGTTACGTTTACCGATGTATTCGGCATGCTCATAGGAGAAACTCTTATACCTGCGGTAGGAGCCACATACAGCTTCTATTTATTTTACTCATGAAAACCAGTGAATTCCCCTGTTTTAGTCTAACTCAATTATTAAATGTTTATTTTCTTTAAAAGAAACATTGGTTGTTTCTGACCAAGCAGTGTATTTCTGCAGTTAGCATTGAGAGAGGGCACAGATTTTTTTTCACAGATTATCTGTCTCATATCAAACTGTCACAACATAGTGACAGTTTTAATAGATATGTAAAAAAAAAAAAAAACATTTTTATATAAAAGTTACCTACTGTAGTTTGGGGAATGTAATTATTATTTCTTAGATGTTAGAAATGTGGACATTAGTGTGCATGAACTGATTCAAGCATTATGGTCTCTTTATTCAGAGAATGGATATCAAGCTAAGTAAAATCCAGGGGAAAATAAACCAGTCCCAGAGCCCTCTACCTCTCTTCACATGTCTACACGTCAAACCAGATGTTTCAGAGCTCATGTTTGCAGGTAATTCGTATTCTTGTTTTATGTTAAAAGCTCATCTCTTTTACCTCATATTCCCAGCAGACCTATATTTGCATGAATAATGAGTAATGTATACAGATGTTCAGTGAGACCACATGCAAAATAAGCAGCCAACACATATTCCTTGTAGTGTAGCGTTGGTGTCAAAGACAGGATGTGGTCCGATGTGTTCAGCCCTCATTTAATTCTGCAGTTACAGAAAACATTAGCTGAGCTAAATAAAGGAACTATCTTAAGCACCAGTTTGTGGTTATTCTAGGTTTGTCCCATATAACACAACACTTCCTCTTTGTTGGTGTGGGCTCTATGGTAACTGCTTCAGTGAACTGCAGTTAAACTTTTAAAAAGAGAAAGAACTAAGGACTAAACTGCTGCTATCTTAACTCATTTCATCGTTAGTTGGAGGTCGGCTCATTATGACAAAAACGGTCCTTATCAATGAGTGTGTGTGTGTTTTTGTGTGTCGACTGGTCCAGGCTTTCACCTGCCTTCGTTGGCATTAGTGCCATGTTTAAAAACCAGGGTTTAGTTTAACTTTTATTGGATATTAAATAAGACATCTGTAAACAATAAAACAAAGACATGGAGCTACAATATTAATAAAACGTCGGATTAGCTCTGGTATTTTAAGATTTCATTGTCTCCTGTTCATTTATATTAACTTTCACAGAGTGCAACACAAGGAGTTCCAGTTTATAAACTGCATTTCTGACTCAGTTTCACCGTCAATCTTTTAATTTCACTTTGTAGTGATGAAAAAATTTAGTTTTAATTGCTGTTTGACTACAAATGTTCCAGTGTTGCTAAAAGGAGATAAGCAATCAGGCACTCTTTGTAAAGAGAGAGAAGACTTGACAGATTGATTTACACTTAATTCCATGTAGGGATGTTCGACAGCAAACACAGCCATGATTTATGAAAACTAATCAAAAAGTGGGATGGAGGGAAAAAACAGCAAACTTTCTTGCAGTTCAGCATGTAGCAGGTAAACCTGTGTCTTTAAAGTCAGTAGAAACCATGATCTTTTACTGAACACAGAGTATTAACCACTTCCTTTTGATTGCTTTTATAAATGAGTGCAAGTGTGGCAAGCTCTCACAAGTCTAGCCCCTTCAAGCTCTTTCATACGCGACACATTTCTTCTAAAAAAAAGAGGTCTTTAAGTCTTTACTGAACTTAAAAGAAAATAAAACAAATAGAAAGTGATGGTCAAAAGACTCTGTTACTCTCAAGGTGCCAGACTTCTACAATGAGCAAGTACTTTCATAAACTAATTAGTCAATAACCAATCAAAATAATCTCAATAAGCTTATGCACAATACAATTACAGATCCTTATCTTTTTCAAATAGCAGAGTAAAAAATAAAAACTCATGTAAACACAAAATAACATTTTGTATTAAGTTCCAAAAATGTATATATATGGCTCATACAATGAGCTTTTCCATTTCTTGGCTGCACACACCTTCTTCCGATGCTCATAAAAATATATGTTTTGACAGGTTTTTTGTATTCAAACACTTAAAGACCGTTTTTCACAAACAAAGGTAGTTTATGTAGTTATTTTTGGGAATGATTTACCCACAAATAACTTAGGGAGATAGATGCAATTAATCTCCCGTTAATTATTTACATTTTTGAATGATTTTCTCTTGTTTTAATACAACACAAATCAGCTAGCCATCGTCCTAACGGTTTGAAAATGTCTGGACAGCGTGGTGGTACTTTTAAGATTATGCACATTGTAATTGTTCTTAAAGGTTTAATCACTGATTTAGACATTTGGGTGTTATGGTTTGCATTGTTTTATATCTCCACTGATATAGACTGTATATGTCCCACTGATTGCTTGTTCTCTTGTTTTTTGTAACCCTGTGTGAAATAAATAAAGAAATAAAATAGCTTGTGAAACAGGCAAAAGCAAAACATGAAAAGAAACATAAGATCTTAGGTTTTCAGTGCATAAGAAGGCACTGGGAAGCCAATAAGACAGTAGGAGGGTCTTTAAATCTGTCATGTAGATGTAGAATCTAATACACAACTAAATGCAGACGAATGTAAAAAAGACTACATAACCTCACATTGACATTTAAGATTATTTTTTTTCCTTTCAAAAACATAATCTTTGAAAGGAAAGCGTAGACTCGGCAGTGCGGTCAACTTATCGTAAAATCTTTGTAGTTAATCACATCACAAACGTCTTATTGTTCGCCTGAGTGTCGTTATCAGCTGAGCTGCACTGAACCTGAACACTAACATCCCGAATAACATTTTAAAATGTTCCTTTTGAATTTCTACATTTTAAAATATATAGTATATAGATTCACGTCCCTGAAAGTACATTTGATGTCACAGAAGCACCAGCAGGTGCATGATTTCCCTTAATTGACAGTTAAATATAATTTACAGATGAATCACATTTTCTACCCTCCTGTTACGTTTATTTATTTGCATATAGATCAGATGATTATTGAATTATTCCGGGAAGGGGTCACCCACAATCACGTGGGGAGATATTTCACTGTGGGCCGATTTACTGAGAAATTTCCCCCGAGATTTGATCCACCGGGGTGTCAGTTTATTATAAATGTGCACAGGGCTCTGCTCTCACAATAGCTTCTGTGAGAAAACTGACCCGGAGTAAGGTATTCCCTCTCTTGTTGTTGATGAAAAGGTACTATTGTGAAGAGCCACTTCGACACGCATTTACGAAGATGACGCAAAACCTGTACCCAATCTGGAATTACACGTTTCTCTTTTCTTATCACACAGCAGCGGTACCTAACAGTTGGAAAAAAAAAAAAAACTGTCTCGATGACAAACATTGCAACCGTGTAAGTGTGAAAATGACATTTACTACTAGGTAGTTGTCCAACCGTGAAGCAGTTAAGTTTCGTTGATGTGATTAGTAATGTTTGAAATGTGGTCATGTACCAGAGGAAGTCTCTACAAACTTAGGAATGCTTACGCTCACACGTTCACGTTCACGCTCACACGCTGGCAGAATTTCAGTTATTTTTAGAGCCTATTATTCAGAAGATATAAATTATTTTACTCATGGTGGGGTGAAGCCATTTACTGTCATCCTGTTGTGTTAGTTTTTTCAATTATATTGACATCAGAAGTTACCCATATAGCCCTGATCAAAGGTTGACAGCTTGATGTCTGTTGTTTTTTATTTTTGTAGATGAAGTACTTTGTTTTCTCAGATAATAAAAATGTCAGTTCTTCTTGGAGAAAAGCCTTCAGTCCCTTTAAGGTCTGGGTTATCTTAAAGGAACTGCGTGTTTGATTCCATCCTAAAGTGCCTCAATGATAGGAAACCAGGAGACTAAGGCTGCAATTCTTGATGCTCAATTCCAATTTTTTTGCTGAAATCCAATTGTCACAAGCAGTGCAATGTTTAGAGAGGTAATAATAAACGGAGTCGTTTCATAGCGCCATTGTAAAGTTAACTGGACAATGGGAGCCAACAGTATGGTATCAACACAAAGGAAGGTAATAAAAAGAAAACACAACTAATATTAGTGGCTTTTTGTGGCACATTGATTGCAATTTCTTTACCGAAATCTGTTTGGATGCGCAGTGCGCTTCACTGACACAGACTTCTTTTACAGGTTCGTAATCATAATTTTTATCAATTGTTTATGTCTAGATTAGCTGCGTCTGCCACATTTAATCTGACATGAAAGTCAGATTAAACGTGACATTACCGTTCAGACTGCAAACGTTTGGAAGTGGCACAGATCAGATATTATTGGGGGTGAAAAGATCATGGCAGTTCAAACTGCGGGTCTCATTCACCTGCTGTGTGAACATAGCCTCAGATGGTTGCTCCAGAAATTTAACTTTTTGCTGCTCAAGACTGATGTGGTTAAATCCCAAAAGTACTGAATCCCTACACAGGCTGTTTATGAGGCGACTATATTTGGTAGATGTACCAAAAGGGGAGGTTAAAAACAAATTTAAAAACTACTGATGGCACCTTTTAAATTTCGTTGTCCTTGTGACAATGACAATAAAGATTTATCGCTCTTATCTCTCTACTGTGGTTACAGGCAAAGGCAGCTTTTAAAGTTTTTAATGTTGCTTTCCCATCATTTATTACATCTAAAGTGGATACATTATTTGGTGAGTAACAATTTTTCACATTAACTCTAATTCCAACCTCCAGATTGGGTGGAGTTCACCCCGTATGAAATCGGAATGGCAAAATATGGCACCTTCATGACGCCCGACCTGTTTGGAAGCAAGTTCTTCATGGGAACAGTTGTGAAGAAGTATGAAGAGAACCCTCTTCATTTCCTGATGGGTAAGAATGACAATTTCAACCAGAGCACTTGATTTGGGTGTCTTCTGCTGTTCAATACTGACTGAGCATGTTTTGGTGTGGCAGGTGTGTGGGGAAGTGCCTTCTCCATTCTGTTCAACCGCGTGCTGGGAGTCAAGGACACAGCCGGAGGCAGCACCATGGAGGAGGAATTAGGTAATCTATTATTCTGTTGTCTCCTTTTATTTGGAAACAAAATGAATGAGAAATGTAACAAAACTGTTTCACCCAGTTAGCTTAGAGATCTGTCAGGAGTTTCAGCTGGAGATTTTTAAATGTATATCCCGTCTCTAGTTTTCCAGACCTGATTGAAATTTAAAAACAAACAAATGATTGACACTTTGGGTAAAAAAAGGACTAATCAAAGTTTCTTAAAATTGATTTTTTTTTCCAAATATTACAGCAAAGGCTGATCTAGTAAAAGAAAGAAATTTCAAAAAATTCCTCTCTTTACAAAAATTGCAAAACAGACTACTTACACAGATGAAGGTAAATAAATTAAAATAAATGTTGCAGGTGCACCTCAATGAATGAGATGATTGAAAAGGAGAATTTATTTCAGCAAATAAATGTAAAAAGCTGATCACATATTTAGATTTATTACACAGAGCAATATATTTAGTTTTTCTAGAAATAAAATTTCATGATTTATTTTTCAAGACGTTAATTGAAAAAAGAGTTAAGGGGGAAAAAACCTGGTAGAAAAACTTGCACAATCAAAGTTGATAAGCAGATTAAATCCCCCTTTTTGCCTTATTTAAATATTTATTCATCAAAATTACCTGAGAGAAATGTTTAAGCTGTTTGTTACAGCTACATCTAAGAGTTTCACGTTTTTGAATTGCATTGCTAAAATAAATTAAGATCTCAGTGACACACCTGTAAAAAAAAGTGGAACAAAATGATTCTGAATTTGTCATAAAATTATGAAAAGCAAGATCCAAAAACAAAAATGTAGGTATGAATCCAAATACTACAGAACAACGAACCACTGGTGGCATAACAGGATGATCTGACAAAGAGTTGACTGACAGAGAGAGAGATACTGTATATGCATGGGAGGTAATTACTGAACAAGAAGGTGGTTGATTAGAAACTGGGAACAGCTGTGAAGGAAGGCAAGTTGAACTTAGGAAGTAAACCAAGATAAAAAGAGAACGATAATGATAAAGACTGCAGATAATAGCTGAACAAAAACACAAAACACCAAAGTACTACAAGTAATCTTAAACCTAAAAAAATAACTGAATATAAAAAGCAAAACAAGACCTTTGGTCCAAAGTTTGTGACAGAATTTTACTAGCTAAATATAATGTCTAGTATTCATATAATAGCTAAAATTGAGGATATTCAGGTTGTGATTGCGAGAGAGTTTTAGATTAGTTTGTAAATGTTGGAATCTGTGTAAACAGAATCAGAAATCTGCTCTTTTGGTCATGGGTCACTTGTGTTAGTTCTTGATGGCAGCTTTCTTTTTGCTTTCTTTTTGTTTTCAATCAGATTATATCTGATTGAAAACAGTTTCCTTGGAACATCCTCACATTGAAATGGAAATCACTGCATGCCTGAGATGCTTTTATCTGTCACAAATGTCACCGGAGATTGTTTTTAGTCCTAATGCTTCATCTCACACCTTCAAAGAGCTTTTAAAAAATGCAGTTTGGGTACTAGTGACAACCCAGTTGTGAGGGGAGATATTAACTTCATGACAGCTCACTAGCTCTTCCTTTGAATGCTTTTGTATGTGGCGGCGTTTATGTCATACAGACAGACTGTGACAATGAGTTAAACAAATGTGTGAGAAAATATCCACATAGTTTAAGAATGTTGTTTTATCTGGAGTAGTTCTCACAAAGATAGATAAGCAGCTGATGGTAATATGATAATGCCACAAAACCTTACGAAACAGGATATCAGGTTTACTTTAAAACTTAAAATAAACTTGTTTAAGGACTTGCAGAGTGAAGAATTGTTTTGTGCATCTTACAGAGCAAATCAAACCCCAGCACATTGTTGGAGAGGACAGCCTTGACAATGACGATGAACCAAGAAAAGGTAAGCTGAGAAATACACAAAGGATTAAATGCACAGCTGATTTACTGTGAATAATTGTCACACTGATGTGTTTGAAGCAGAGATTCCATTTGCATCAGCTGGCGTGACAGCTGCATGAGAAAAGCCATTTTGCTTAAGAGGCTCTGCTGATTAATGAATGTTTCACTTAGACTTTTGAGAAGCTGTCTATTGTGATTAAAAAAACTAGACTTTTATTGAAAAAAAGCTATAAATAGAAAAAAAGACAATGTGTGGGAGATAACGAAAGAGAGAAACAGGTTTGAAAAAAAGGGTGTGTCAGAAAAAGAAAGACTTTGGTTTCAAATGAACTCTGTTCCTGCATGTGAAGAAGTCTAATGTTTCTCTTTTTAAAGCTGCATGACTTTAAGTAACAAATAACCAATTCATTTTCCAATGCGTGCATACGCCTTAGAAGGTGTGTCAGAGTTTTCTATATTTAGATGAAATTTAAAACTTTGTATTTTCAAACAATTTCTGACGGTCAACACTAACCAGCTTTAATAAAAGCATGATGGTGTCACTATCCTGTTTCACTGTGGGTACAGTCTGTTCAGTGTAAAACTTTTGTACACGCATTTTGCATATAGGTAATAAAATAATTTCATTTTGGTGTCTTCTGACCAGCGCACACATATTCTGTATCTAAAAGTTTAAATGAGACTTCTTCTATTGGCATTGGCATCTTTCTTGCATGACAAAAATTTTCACCAGATTCTTGGTCTTGGTTCAGATCTCTTTAGAAACTGTTTTCTAAACTTTTGTGAATTATTTAATCTCAAACGTCCTCAGAATTTGACTTTTCTTATGCATAGATACAGGTGTTAAGGAATATGTATTAAACAGGGAGCAAACACATGAGGAAAAACACTATAAAATCAACAGATTTTTAAAGATTTAAAAAGTTATTGACTTGATATATATTTGCCTGTTTTGTTCAGGTTGGGCCTCTCTCCATTTCTGCAAGCAAAAAGTGGATTAAAGAGTTAACAATGTTTGAAATCTAACCATGATAAGATTATCGACCATAATCCACCATAATTATCTCACTGTTCTTTTCTGTTATAACAAATGCGAAAGCCATTGCATTTGTAGAGAATTATTAAGAGGAAGTCACTTAGATTAAAATAAAACTACAGGTATGATGGTAGCCAAATACCACAAATGTTTTATGGTTTACTGTTTATCAAGGTCAGATGATAAAATCCAAAACATGTTTGAAAACTCACAAATTGGCGTGATGCGTTGAGAGCTAAATGATGTCTTTGTGAAATTCTTTGGTGTAAAAAAAGAAACAGGATTAGAGAGTAAAGTCCTTTTGTGTTGACTTTCATAGACTTTTTTTCTTCATGCCCCATTGTTAGTGACATTTTGTCAGTAGACTCCACTTATCTTTCCCTTCTTTATATAGGTTTGCGTTTTGCAGCACGTAGTGCAAACCAAGCATGGTTAGTAAAACACAGTTTGTTTTCTCAAGTATTTCCTCCTCTTTCATTTGAAGTTAGGGAAAAAAAAATATTGATACAAATCAAGTTTTCTTGGTCTGACTCATGAGTTGCTTAGCTTGCTCTTTTGTTGTACAATTGTTCACGTTATATAGACCATGGTGGGCTAAATCTGTGATTAATGGCCAGTTTCCAGAATGTTTTAGTTATTTTCTAAGTAACTAAAACTTGAGATAACTCACTGGCTCCTTAGAAAGCCTCTCTAGTGCTATAGGTGACATGCTGAGGATGAAGCAACGCAAGGCACTGACCCATGTGGACCAATCAAAACTGACTACACTTACATTATAAATATATTTTTTAAAAACATGAAAAGGTAATTAACATAATCCATCCATCCATCCATCTATCTCCAGTGAGACATTTCGGGCGAGAGGCAGGGTTCACCCTGGACAGGTCGCCAGTCTGTGGCCAATGTTACCTTTACGTTTTCAAGAGTCCCCTTCACTATCACATATCTCCCTTCTTTATCTGATAGATCATGGCTACAGTCAAATTTTACTGAGTCATGAATTAGAATTGAAACTCCTCTTTTGTTTCCATGTCTGAATGAGCTATAAAATGTATTTAAGTAGCCAAAGCCCCTAAGCTTTTCATGTTCCGGTTTAGACAGGTGTGTTTCCTGTAAATAAATTATCTGTGCTTTCTCTTTTTGCATTTTAGTAAAAATTTTTTTGCGTTTAATAGGATTGTTCATATCATTCACATTCAACGAAACAATCTTGATATTATCAACCATTATTTAGATTAGTAAGGTCACCATGCAATATCAGAAAAAGAACCTCCAACAAATAACTAAACGGGCTATTAAAACATAGATGAACAAATAGAACAGAAACTTCCAAAGGTGGAGATGTGTACGGACTTCCCTCGGGGTCCCTGCTGGTGGGGGGAAGGCAAAACACCACACTAAGGTGGGGGCCCTCTCTAGTAGTAGCCTGAGGTCTACTTATACTAGATAAGTCCAACATTTGGTAAACACTACAACAGTTGCTCCATTCGGTATTTGGTTAAATGTCTAACAAAAGACCTATAACAGATAACTTTGGTAACAGAAGAGAGATTGATATCCAAAACTGGGTTGAATCAGGCTGGAAAAGTCAATCAGCTCTTATAATAATACGAACCACCTCCTGTGAGTCGATGTTCAGAGTCGCTGATCCTCACAGCAAGCTTCTCCCTCGCGCGTTGATCTGTATCGGTGTTGTGAATCCGTTTCCATGGCAACAGCGAGTCCAGCCTCTCCTTGGCCAATCTTAACTTGTTTCCTTTTGGAACCCGAGTCAAGCCCAAGCCTGTCTTGATCATATCCGACGCTGTTTCGTCTGCGTCCTCATAGGTCTGTACTCCAGAGTTCCAGAAGATTCTCATCTTTGTGTCTGGAATCTGATACCTTTCTGTTTCAAGGCTGTCTTTAATGGGCCGTATGCTTTGCGTCTTTCTATGACATCCGAAGCATAATCGTTATCAAAATAAAGGCGTTTGCCTTCCATCTCCACTTTCTGCTCCCAGGCTTTCTTTAGAACCATTTCTTTTGTGTTGAATTGCAAAAAAATTCACAATTCTAGATCTCGGGGCTGTGTTGGGAGGCGGCCTGGGTACCAATGCTCGGTGTGCCCGCTGTATCCGGAGTTCACTTCCATCTGGTAGCTTCAGCTGTTTATTTAGCAAATCGGTGACAAACTCGGAGACCCATCTACCTTCTTTTCCTTCCGGAACTCCATAGATACGAAGATTATTTCTCCGGCTTCGACTCTCCAAATCCACAAGTTTTGTCGTTCATAGCTACGTCAGGATGCTATTTGTAGACTTCAGCTCAGCATTTAACACCGTCATCCCAGACAAGCTGGTGCTGAAGCTACTCGAGGTGGGGCTGCCCGCTTCACTGTGCCACTGGATCAGAGACTTCCTCACCAACAGGCCTCAGGTGGTGAGAATAAGTGGCTCAACATCGTCCCCACTGGTCCTCAACACAGGCACGCCGCAGGGCTGTGTGCTCAGCCCAGCTCTCTTCACCCTGTTTACACACGACTGCGTGGCCATCCACCCCACCAACACAGTCGTGAAGTACGCGGACGACACAACAGTAGTGGGTCTTATTTCAGACAACAACGAGACCCACTACAGAGAGGAGATTCTGCAGCTCACTCAGTGGTGTTCAGCCAACAACTTGGTGCTGAACACAGGGAAGACCAAGGAGGTCATTGTGGACTACAGAAGGTCCAGGAAGACGGATCACACTCCCCTTCTCATAGATGGAGAAGTGGTGGAACGTGTGGGCAACATCAAGTTCCTGGGCCTCCACATCACGTCTGACCTCTCCTGGAACACAAACACCTCCCACCTGGTGAAGAAAGCACAACAAAGGCTCTTCTTCCTCAGGAAACTCAGACGGGCTGGACTTTCCTCACGGCTGCTCGTGAACTTTTACAGGGCGATGATCGAGAGCATCCTCTGCCTCAACATGACTGTGTGGTATGGTAGCTGCACAGCATTGGAGAGGAAACAACTGACACGGGTGGTGAGAACAGCACAAGGCATTGTGGGATGCCCCCACCAAGACCTGGACTCCATTTACACAGGCCGGGTCAAGAAGAGAGCTGGATCCATAGCGATGGATTCCAGCCACCCGGGCCACAGACTGTTTGTGCCGCTGCCATCAGGCAAGCGGTACAGGAATATATGGACTACAACAAATAGACTGAGAAACAGTTTCTTCCCCACAGCCGTCAGAGCCATTACTCCCTGCCCCCCCCCCACACACACATATCATAACCTCGCAGTCATACATACATATCCCCCACCCCCACACAGCCATATTGTTCTGCACTTTGCACTGTCACATTATCTGTACTTTGCCATAATTGGACCTGCTGCTACTTCTTTGGATGGTTGAGTGCCTTTAGTTAATTTAGCTGTATATATTGTTATTATTATTATTGTGTGTTTGCTTATTTTTACTGTATATATTTGACCTTTTGCACGGGAGCTGCAATGGAAATTTCGTTGAATTCTGTTCAATGACAATAAATGCTATCTGTCTGTCTGTCTGTCTGTCTGTCTGTTCCTTTCTAAAGTCTCAAGCAGCTCATTTTCATTTCCATCGGGTCGGTACCTCGGTGATACTGCCCTTCTGGTTCTGCAGCTCCGCATCATTTCCTGTCTGAATCTGCTGAGATCTTCCTTCATTGTAGCCTTTACGTCTTCTTTGAGTTCTTCTATGTCGTGCTTCATTTTGTTTTTAAACTCTTTTAAGTCTTTTGAAAGAGTCTTGAGACCGTCCAGCAGCGCGTATTGCTGTGGGTCAACGCTAGCTTTCCTCGGGTAGCATTAGCGTCATCTTCACTAGCATCTCCCGACTGTTCGCCATTATCTTGTGTTTTAGTCGTTTTTTCTTTTCGGTCTTGTTAGTTTTCAGTATAGTTTTCGGTTAGTTTCCCCCTTTAAGTGGTTTAGCCTGGAGTTTTGGTAATTATCTGAATTAAGCGAGGGGGAAATTTTAGTTACCGACACGGAGGAGCCTGTTTTTATGCGGCCATCTTGTTGCAGCGTTGACCCGGAAGTCCTGTTGACCTTATTTTCAATGATTTGCTCATGTGATGATGATGATTGTTGTTCTATTTTGGTTTTTAGGTGGAACAGAAAACCAAGATTCAGAGGAGGAGTATAGCCGCACCGCTCAGGCCAGCTGGGTTCAGAGAATGTTCACTTCGCTCTTTAGTGACTCTGCCCTGTTCAATACAAGAGAGGGTCGAGCTGGAAAGGTACACTACTTAAAAGTCAACACAGGTCAGTCTGCATTTTCTTAGCCTAAAATCTCCTTTTATCACCCCACCAGGTGCATAACTTCATGCTGGGCCTGAACCTGAACACCAGCATCCCCTTTTCTCCTACAACGGAAATGTCACATCCTCTGCTTACACCTGAAGATGAAGTGGATGCTGTAACAGGTAAGAAAATAATAATGATTCGCTGTTCACGCTTTACATCAAGACGGTGCAGGATTGTGTTACACAGTTTTACTATGATTCATGATACTTTCACCATTTCTTCTTAATCCATTTAGAGATTAAATTCTGATGCAACCAGAATAATTCAGAAGTCAAAGTTTTGTTCACTTTTTCTCATCTTGTTTTTGATCTCCTTGTGCACTTGACCATTGTTTTATATTGTTTTAGTTTCTAATGATTCAAATGATATATATTTTTTAATGAAATTAGACCTTAGATGCAGTTTTAAAATATTTTATATGGTGATATGTTGTCTTTACATCACTCCAGAAGGTGGTGCTTTGATCTGAAACTTTTGTACAATAAATACCACATTATTCGTCAATTTTATCCACTATTATTACATGGCGTTTTGACATGCTTGCATAAAGGCCTTAGGCTATTAAACTACATGCACTATAGTAAATGTGCCTTGCAAAAACCATTAAATTGTTCACATCTTATCAGATTAAAGCCAAAAACATAAATGTTTGTTTGTTTTTTTCTTATTGAGATTTTAGACCAAGAAAAATTTTCAAAATGTGAAAGAAAACTTTTTGGAGTGCAAACCTAGACATTAGATAATAGATCAAACTCAGTCTAACTGGAAAGTAAGAATCGATCGATTCTCCAGTCTCCAAAGCTTTGATTTGGCCAGTCAAACATATAAGTATTCTTTGGTCTACCGTTCCATTGTAGCTCTGGTTGTGTGTTTAGTGTCATCATCCTGCTTATGAAGTTATCAATGTAAAAAAAGGCATGGAGAATTATGGCTTTTGGTAGGCCCTAGTTGCAAAAATCACAATCTTTATGATTACATTTAAAGTGAGCGAAAACATAAAATCGATAAAACTCTAAAGCATCTCGAAGCCCGTACTCATAGCAGCAAGCTTGTGGCTTCAAGTGTGAATGTTACAACTTTTTAAAAATTGCCCAGAAAATCTGTTCAAGCTGCACTGTGTTCAAGTTACTCAAGGAAAAACAGCAGTAATGAAGTTCAAAGTTAATGTCACTTAGGAATAAGCTCATTTGAATGGATTTGTGCAGAACGATGTCCTCATGATTAGCTTTTGGAAAAACTGTGGCTTGGATT
The DNA here is from genome assembly GCF_001444195.1 of Xiphophorus couchianus. NCBI lineage: Eukaryota > Metazoa > Chordata > Actinopteri > Cyprinodontiformes > Poeciliidae > Xiphophorus > Xiphophorus couchianus. The sequence continues at coordinate 28,715,591 of NC_040236.1, forward strand.
AGGTTACATGATATTACCCAGTTTGTTTCTTCAGTGGAAATATCCTCAGAAACCATTTCTCTTTAGACAAGTTCTATGATGTCATGAGTCAGGATCCAGTGTATTTAGATGACAAGTTGTGGCAAACATGATGTTATTTCTGTGAAGTTAGAAGTTTACATACATAAGTTTACTTAAAGAGACTTTGTGTTCTTGAACTTGAACTAGATTATCACAGAACAACATTCTCTGCATGTATTATCATTCTTGTATTGTTTAGTCACCATTTATACCATCTGTGTCACTCAAATGACACAGATTGGGTATTTTTTCCTATGAGATCATTTCAAAGGCTGTACTTACTTCTTCCAATTGCATGTGTCATACACCTTGTTTTTCTTCTTTCTTATATTTAGATGGAATAAAAGAAATGTAGTTGTGTCATTCTTTGTGTTTTTGTAGATCCAGATGAGTTTGACCGTATTTATGAACCTCTGGACGTGAAGAGTAAGAAGATCCATGTGGTAGACAGCGGCTTGACCTACAACCTTCCCTACCCACTCCTCCTACGGCCGCAACGCGGTGTTGACCTCATCATCTCATTTGATTTTTCTGCTCGACCGAGCGATTCCAGTCCTCCATTCAAGGTTAGAAACCTCTTAAATCCACTGAAATCAAAACTCGACAAAAACATGATCTAATTAGTAAAAATGTCCCACAGGAGCTGCTGTTAGCAGAAAAGTGGGCCAGGATGAATAAGCTCCCGTTCCCTAAGATTGACCCAAAAGTGTTTGATCGTGAGGGTCTGAAGGAATGCTATGTCTTCAAACCCAAGAAGGGGGAAAAGAATTGCCCGACTGTGATCCACTTTGTCCTGGTCAACATTAACTTCAGGAAATTCAAAGCGCCCGGTAGGTGTGAACATGTGTAAAGACGTTCACAGAGCTGGAAGGATCAATGTTCCAAGAGTATTATCATGGTTACACTAATTTACTGTTAGCGTAAGTGGTAAGTTTGACTCTGGAAATGTGAGGAATTTTGATGTGAAAAGAATGTGGGAATTTAATCATAATCATTTAGCAGCAGAAAGTGCTTTATGTTTTTTCCCAAAAGTTACACGCTTTATCTGAGGGCCCCAAAAGGAAGCCATCTGCTCAAGTTCATGGGAGTTTCAAGGAGGAATTGGTGCATATGTACACATGCAAAAATGAGTCACTGTGTCTTCAGTTTTTATGACTCACCCCTGTAATGTATGGCTCCTGTAGGATCCAGGTGCAGCTGAGGAATCCTTCAGTGTAGTGGGAGGGCTGTTTATACAAACAAACCATATGAGGAGCCATGCAAAGACACAGAATCTCCTCCTTTCCATTCGTGTCTCTTTACGCTCCTGTTAGTCATCTGCCCATCGACTTTCGAAGCCTGTTTATATGATACCAAACATTTTGTTTTTGCTCTCAAAACCAAAAGACATCTGAGGAAATGAAACCGTAAATGAAATTCCAGTGTCTGCACTTTCTAACTTTTAACCTGCATGTGGGAGCCTTAGTAGAAAGTTGGAATAAATCTCATAACGGTTCCAATGTAATTCAACATAGACTACATTTGCTAAAACTGCATTAGTGTCAAGAAGTGAGATTATTTATTTCACTTCCTGCTCATGTTTGATCTGCCCACAGGGGTTCCCAGAGTGACTGAGAAGGAGAAGGAGTTGGCTGATTTCGACATCTTTGATGACCCGGAGTCGCCATTTTCAACTTTCAACTTCCAGTACTCCAATGAGGCTTTCACCCGACTTCATGACCTGATGGAGTTCAACACCCTCAACAACCTCGAGGTCAGCTTGGTGATGTTGCAAGACTGGCACAAATGAAATTTCCGCAACAAGAACCAATTATGATATCGGCAGTAAATTTTGCAATGCGTAAGAACATAAGGTCATGAAGGGATTGGAGAGTGATTCAGCAACATCTTAAATAAGCCGTGTTTATCTATCTTTATTCAGTTCTGTCAGCAAGGAAGTTTCGGATTCCTTAGTATATCATTGGGCAACATCAAAAATTTTAAGAATTACAGAGGAAGTCTAGCTCACGCATGTTTTGATTTGCTTTCAGAGGAATGCTCTTACTTACCCTACTCCATTTGAATCACTTCTGTGCTGAGTGATGATTCATGTTTCACTAGAGATTTTATTTCACCCATACATCACCCATACAGTTTCCTCTGGTAGTAGTCGTTTTTTTCTTGCCAACATTATTTAGTGAAAAGGAATCTAAAGAGTGTGGGCATGGTATGCAGAATCTGCCCTTATTTTCCATATTTGCAGTTTGCTAGAGATTGTGCTGAGCATTATAGCCAAACATTTCTAGATCAGTAAAATCTGTCCTTCTAGATAAGGCTGTTCTGATAGCATTTTCTCAGAAGTCTTGCAGTGTATTTCAACACAAGTGTATAATTACATGTCATTGCACCATGCATTTTTTTAAAAAGGAGGTTTTCTCCTCGTAATCCCTACAAACGACTGAGACTTGTTCAAGCTTGTCCAGTAATATAGTTGCAAACTAGCACTTTACACGCTAACTGGGTTTGTAAATGGATGAAATTTCTGGAGCTTCATTAAGCAATTGTACAAACCAGCCTCAGATTAAACTTGGTGAAATATCCACAGCTGGGAAGCTTTTTGCATTTACCTTCATTTAAGAAGAAAGTCCCTTTATGTCAACATCTCTGTTTTACGGGAGACCTGGACAAGAAAATACACAACTATGGGCTAAAAATTTTAAATTAATGTGAAAATAAGTCAGTCAACATAATACAGTTTCTAAACTCCCCCAGAGAAACAAAAGCTTTCACTGTGAGAACATTATGAAGGTTATTCCCCAAACAACATCCAAAATGAAAAAAAAACACAATTTCTGTCAAATTAAGAAAAAAAAAGTATGTACTCTAAACAAAAGACAAATCAAGGACCACAGTGTTTACCCAGTACTTGAAAATATGTCATGGCTCTTGTCTTCTTAGGCACAATGAGGGTCAAGAAACAAGAATTTAATAGAAAACAGTGACGGGTACTTCTCAAAGGATTCATCATTAATTTAGAGAACTGCCATAAACAGAATCTAAACCCCAAAATTGTGGGCATAAGGTGCTTCCAAAAAATGTCACCATATTGAAAAACTTTTAAAGGTCTAAGCATTTTTTTTTACTTATTGATAAAAAAAATGGACTCATCTTGAGACTAAAGTTTTAGTGTAGCCCTCAAATACTCATGAACTCTGTGAACTCTGAAAGAAATTACATTAAGCCAACAAATACCAAATATAGGTAGGATCATGCTATCTTGATAAGGTCTGAATCATAATTACCTGATGGTAGAAATATGGCCGTCTTCATTTGAAAGATAGTTGTAAATCGACTGAATAAACTTTGGTGTCATCTGCATAAAGGTCCACTTTGATGTTAGCATATTTTTCCTAGTGCTATTCAGCAAAAATGTAAACTAAGACTGACCCTAAGGTCTCTTAGATCACTGCTGCCGTTTTTCTGCATTGTGACACACCTCATATGATGTGTCATGGATTCTGCTGGCAGAATCACAGTCCAGCAGATTCTTATGTACATACAAAAAGAGAGCTGTTGAAGAGCTAAGGTAGTAAAACAGATGATGGCTGGAGGTTAGCATAGCCAGGGAGGGAGTGATTACTGGAATTAGAAACAAATGAGACCAATTACCTGAACATGAACATCTGGAGGAGAGATTGGCTCCGAGGGAAAATGGGAAGAAATTTAACCAAAACTTTTTATTCACACAAAATAAGGGGACAGAATAATCACAGAAAATTAAAAACAACATGCTATTTTTCTGATTATTTTAATTTGGTTTTGTTATTTTATTGTTAAAAGTAGCATATGACTGAAGAGATAAAAATATCTCCTTGCTTCCTAAATGTCTAGACTCTAATAAATATAGAACGTTAAGAGGAAGCACTAACATATGGGAAAACATTTTAGAGTCAGATAAATGTTTTTACCAGCTGTAACTTTATATAAGTCTATTTATTACACAAGTTGTCCCTTTCTTTTGGCATTTTTGGGTGTTCTGTGTCACTGTAATTTGTATTTAATTCTTCTATTTTGATTTTTGTTGTAGGTTATTAAAGAGGCTATCAAGGATTGTATTGTGGCACAGAAGGAGATTCCCTCAAGCCACTCTCTTTCCTTCTCCCTCAGCAACATCCCTAAAAAGAAGTTTTTCAAAAGAGATCCTGATTCAAACCCCTGGAATCACCTGGGAAAGGATGGCCAGTAGTTCCAGGATAAGACTTTGAATAAAGAGACTTCTTCTAGTTTTGGTGATTTTGCCTTAAAGTTAAGTGTTTAACTTTAGGAAAATGCTCCTGTCCTGATCTACAGGATGACTTGATGTAATTCAGAGATAAGACCTGAGAAAAGTGAACCTTTGTGTGGAAAATCTCTGATAAAAATCTTGGGCTTGGACTCCATTGCGACAGCATTCTTATTTGGTTTTATGTTCACATCTGATTTCTGGAAAAACACAGATGGCTGATAATTATTTCACACCCCACTGCAATTTCATGGCTTCAACTGCAGTCAACAGTGTTGTTAGGGAGATGTTTTTGTTTTATTTTTTGACTTGTCTCTGTCAAATCTTTTTACTCATCTGATTTTTCTGCCAAAGCACAACATTCCCACTAGTTTAGGACACGTCCCTTTGAGCCTTATCTGCATCTTCCAGAGAAATATTTTGGCGTCCTGTTGCTCGTAAATTCTACTGTCAAATTACTTTAGGAAGCCTCATTTGCCGTTTTTGTGGGCTGAACTCTTTTCGAACTAAATGTGTGGCTGTAGAGCATGTACTTTTTAAAAACATTTTTTTCATTATACTGCCTGTCTTAACTTGTAATCTTGTTTAAAGATATGGATAGGGATCTCATAACTTTTGTTTGTGTGTGATGGTAGCTCCTAAACACGCAACCTGCACCCCCTCTGGATATTTTAAACATCTTAACGATGTTTACCCACCTACGTAGCAGGAGCACTCCCTGCTGCCCGGAAGGGAGTGACAAATTAAAGCTATCATTTTTTTAAAAACAAAACCCATTACCATAGCAACAGCTGTTCACTCTCTTCCTTTAACATTTTATTTTAGCACCAGTGTAAATATGTGTTTATTCACCTGACCGGTTTGGTCCAAAATTCAAACTTTCTTTGACAATCTCTTGCTCCAAAAAACAAACAAAAAAAAAAAAACGTTGCTTCTGGATGCTTTAGACTTTGGAATCAAGTGTGGGTGGAGTGGTGTATGCCGTTACAAGTGCAACGATGGCCCTCTATTCAACAATATCGGGTGGAATTTTACACACTACACCTACACCTGCAGCAGTAAAGGGCCTGGAATCTGACACACTACACCTAACGCCTGCAGGGGCCTTAAAGGCTGCAAACACAGAGGGGAGGAATTTTTTACTGAAGCACTTCCAATCTCTCTGCAGTCATGTTTCGACCATGGCTGTCTGGAAACAATCTGAGATAAAGGGTAGAATCAAGCTTCAGGGTTGTGTGATTAGGAAATATTTCTTTTTAGTTTTATTTTTTATTTTTTGTCAATTTGTGTCTTTCTTTTAGTTTTATTTATGTTTTTAAAAGTTGTGGTAATCTTGTGTGTTCTTTAAAAAAATGACCTTTTGGGGAAATCATTCATTCACCATTTGAGATAAATTTATAGCAAAGATAAAAAAATTTTTTTTAGGTCTACACAGTGCCTTGGAGAAGTATTAGGACTGAAAAATTTCAGTGTATTTTATTGGTTTTTCATATTAGAGCAAGACAAAATAGTAAAGGTACAATTTGAATACTTTGCTATGTATTTTTATTCACCCCACCTAATTTAATACTTTGTTGAAATACCTACTGCTATAATTACATCTGCAACTCTTTTGGTGTTCTTCACCAACAGAGTTGCAACCAACTTTGCACACCTAGCAACTAACATTTTAGCCAATTCTTATTTGGAAAATTTCTTAAGCTCATTATACGGTGAACATCTGTGAAAACGTGTCTTCATATCTTGTTCCAGATTCTCAATTAGAATGAGATCAGGACTTTGACTAGGTATCAAAGTAAGCCGGGTGAAAACATATGCATACGTTTGGATTTTTGGCCACTTCGTTTTGCTCTAATGCATAAAATTCCAATAAAATGGTTTGTGTTGTAATGTGACAAAATACTGGAGACTGTAAAGAGGGTTAGAGTTGGCTTGAAATTTGTAGATAAGTTCAAAGTCAATTACAAATCTGAGCCAACAGAGGTTGGCTTTTTAATCACAGAAAACCCTTTAAGGACTTTATACTGGAAACTTATTCATTTGTTTATTTATCTTGCTACTAGATAAATAAACAAATGAATAATCTCAATAATGCTCAATAAGCATTATTGAGATTATTTTAGACTAATTCTGTTGATTCAATGGCCACAAATATTTATAAAAATATATTTATACTCAATATTTCTTCTTAATAAACTCAAGATTGAAAATAATGACAGTTTGAGTAAAACCTTCATATTACAAATATCTTGATCTCATTATTTCTTTTTTTGGGTTTGTTTTAAACAAAACCTTCTGGCTTTTTCATGCTGCTTTATTCACCGTTCTCATCCCCCTGCGTAAAAGACAATGAATAGGGGGCCTTCCTCAGTGTAATCTGTTGGGTTAAAGCAATGATGATTTTTTTTTCTGCTTCCAATCTGCATTTAGAGCAGGGTTCAAGTTGTTGTGTTGTTTTGTTTTTTTGGAAATTTTATTGTAAGATTAATTTCTTTTGACAACGTTTACATGTAACAAACTGAAAGGTTAGTTCTTTGATTTGAGATATGAACAGTCATTCTCCTGTGATCATTTAACTGTATTATAACTGGTGAGGCATGCCATCCTTAACTGTTGTGTTTGTGTTAAGGATGGTTAAAAAAAGGAGAGAGGACCGTTTCTTCTCATGATGTTTTCTATTAAAATATTTGACATCTGTGAGAATCCTTGTGAAATAGCAACTCTGCAAACTCCCATCAAGTTCAATTCACTTTAGTTTTGTTTCTTTTCACGTCACATAACTAACATGAACAGTCACATGGTCCAGCAGATATTTAGACTGAGCTTTTAAATGCCTTAAACTTTGTTCATGTGCTGAATTTGAATTACATGTCATGGGATTAGGAGTTCCTGATTTGTTTCAATGAATTTATATCCCCTGTGGGGATCCCATTTCAAAACCTCTGCCCTATTTAAAACCTGCCTTGTAAGCTTGGATAACAAGCCAGAAGAAAGACAGAGGTTCCGAACTTTAGAGCTTCAGTGAATACTTGTTACAAAATTCAGTACTCTAAAAAGTATGTTATTTATTTAATTAAGTGTTCACTGAAAAGGTAAATACCAAAAATTAACATTGTTTTCCTGTTTAAACAAAATATATGGAAGAGGATTATTACCACTAAAGAAAGTCAAAATTCTGAGGAAAACAGTCAATTATTTTTTTTCAGTGGCCCTAAACCTCAATTACAATATACATCAACAAAGATGTATGTTATAACTGTGGAAAACGTTAGGATACTCATTAATAGCTAGGGTAAACTAACCACATTAGTCTGAGAAAACCTGTCTGCTCTTCAGTTTCTGCTCTAAGAAGATTGAGGAGTTTCTTGCATGTTTCACTTGTTTCAAGTCGTCCCAGAGGATCACTATGAAATTAAGTTCTTTCCATATTATAAGCTTTAGTGGGTTAACTGGTATGTTTTAAATCACTGTTATGTTGCAGAATCCAGTCCAGCTTTTGCATCAGTAGCATATACGAATCATGACACTTCCACCTCCGTGGTCACAATTCAGTCTCTTATTTTCCCTTGAATTCTGTATTTATCCCAAATATTTCCACTGTTTTTTTTTGTCCAAATAATTCAATTTATTTCCAGACGTCTTTGCCTGCATTTTCTGTGGAAAACTACCATGAAAGTTTGCCACAGAGAAGACATGACTGTAAAGCAAATCATACAAGCCAGTGGTTCCCAAAGTGTGGGGCGCGCCTCCTAGGGAGGACACGGGAAGCGGTATGAATGAATGAATAAAGAAAAGAAAAAACAGTTACACAAAACTGTTTCACTGTAAAGATGGTTTGTAGTTTGTTTTGTTGCAACCTGAAGTGTGAAATAAACTTCAGTGGAGTTTCAAAACAAAATATGTGTATAGGTTTATGTCTGGTTGAACGATGTGTGTTCCCAGTTGATTTTTTTTTCTTTTTTGGGGGGGATTTTATTGTAATCCATAGGGGGGCGCAGAAAATCTTTGGGAACCACTGATATACGCAATGACAAGAGCTTGCTGTGGACCCTTTGACGACAATTGTGTTTTTTTGTATACCAGTTAGCATCTTGCAGTCTGCCTTTAGGGGGAACTTGCTTAGATGGCTAAACCTTGTTTTAAAAATCCTCCACTTTTCATAGTGGATGGCTGTTTTTTTTCCATATTTCAATTTTGTTTTTTTACATCTTTTACCAGTCCCATAAGCTTCTACACTCTTTTTTCTGAAGGTCATACACAAGTGTTTGATCTCTCTTCAAAAGTCAAACATAAACTAGATCGACCGTCCGTAGAGTCATGGTCACTGTCAGGAATGCTTCAGCTTCGTTTTAGTAAAGAAACACATCACTTGTGAGAAATACCCAGTGTGAAGAAGTTATCTGTTCCAGGAAAATAGTTGGATTCTTTTCCTTCAGAATTGTCATCAGTGCACAGCAACCTTCACAATTATTCTCACCCTTTGTAAAAGATAAGCCCCAAACAAATGGGTTTCTATGAAGACTATGACCACTTGTCCACTTTCTTTGATTTTTTTGGCATTACTATTATTCAATAGTATTCTGACAGGAAGCACAGAGAGAGAAGGGGAGGGCATGTAGCAAATTACTTGGGAATTGAACCTGGGTCAGCTGCATTGAGGACCGTCTGGGTAAACATTGATTAAAGGGAAGTCTGATTCCGAGTCTGGAAGCAAAAGATAAAGACAAAAATGACAAAAAAAATCTTTCCCACAGTATTTCATTTTACTGTGCTTTGAAAAAGTATTCCCACCCTTTGAATTTTTTCAAGGGTTTTGTCAAATCTCTACAAAAATTAGATATAATGTAAATTTTACTAGGAAATTTTATTAGAATTTTATGAGGTAGATAGAACACAGTATTATTACGTGACCTCTAATCTTTTATCCATTAATGAAACCCATTGCAACCCATTGCAACAGAAATGAGCCAACAGGCTGAGCAGCGAGCGCATTAATCATCATGAATTCTTTTTGAATGAGAGGCAAGAAGGCATTCACATTTAGATTTTTTATTTTTACCTTCATTCAAAGCTATGTGTGAGAAAAAATCCCTAACATGGTACGGTAGTGACAGCATCATGCTGTGGGAACACGAAACCAGGTCAGAGTCAATGGGATGACGAATGAAACTAAGTATGGATAATCGTTTTAAAAAAATTAGATTATGAAAGACTTGAGATCTTCCAGCAGTACAATATAACACTATATGCTAAACTAAAGCATATAGTGTTATATTGGCCTAGTCAAAGTTGAGGCATAAATTCAATTGATAATCTGTTAGGACCTTCCAGGATGCTCTGCATTACATACGACAAAGCAAAGAAGTGAGTGAAGAAATATAAAAACCTAGTTTCCTCAAAAAACATTCAGTAAAGAAAAACTTAAATTTCAATCTGATTTTAAATACCAGCAGATTCACTTGTGATTACCGAATAACGAGAGCCACCCACAGTCTCACCCAAAGCAGGGGCCTGCTCCAACGCAGCACCCATGAAATCATTACATTCCCCAATTAAGACATTATTCAGAAGGAATATTCCCCTCGTGTAAGAGTACTAATTATGTGATTAGGATTGATTGCATAATCTCAGCATAGGCCCGAGTGCTGACACGGAAACACCTGTTGCCCTTAGATCTGCTCTGGCATCAAAAACTGGCAGATTTTTAAAGGTTGCAAATCAGTTCAGGTTGGTCTTAAAACAGATAATTGGGCTACAGGGGAAAATTAATCTTAATGATATCATTATTCCTAAGCTTTATTTGATTTGCACGCTCCCCAGAAGGCTACATGTGAGATTGCATCCTCACCTTCTGATGTTCTGAGTCATTTACACACCACAGGCAGGTTGGGACATTGCACAAAGACCAGAGCGAGGACACTCACGACCAATGCATGAAAAGTGGTTATGTGTGAGCTAGTGTGATGCTAGTGTGATTACGGCAGGGAGTGGAGGAAAGAAAGGTGTTTGTACATGACTGTCATTCAAACGTTAGGATTGCAAGAGAGAAATGAATGATTGATGAGTGTGTGGTGAATAAAACTGTCCTGTATCTCTGTTCAAACTTTACCGTCAACCTTGTTCCTGTCCAGTGAGCAACACTTCTCGTACTTGTGCATGTTAACCGGAAAGGGCATCAGTCAGCATTTTCATTTCTCCTCCTGATTCAAAGGGTCAGCAGTCTAGACAGGGGCAATAGGGAATTAAAATTCCACTTCCAACACACACACACACACAAAAAAACATGATCAAAGAAAAGGTGTGCCCTTCTTTTATTCACTTCCCAGAAGAAGCCTGAGTGATTTTTTTCTTGGTGACGATGTTGTGCCAGTAAGCTATTTTCCCTAGAAGCATCATAAAAACCCATAATATTTGCAGCTGGCAGAAGTTTTTCCATTTTCCATTCAATTTTAAGTAATAATTACTTGTGTGAGTGAGAGTCTTATGGCAGCATGCAGAGTTTGAATCACTTTCTGCAAAAGCACGCGATGGTATGAATCAGAAAAAGCCTGAGATCATGTCGCTGGCGGTGGTCTGCACAGTCGGATTGATCCAGTTGCTAAAACCTTCCATTGACTAGGCAGTAGTGGTCAGAACACTGACTAAACACACAGGCAAAGATAAACAAGGGAACATTCCAGCAAGTTCCCAAATTTCATCACTGCTCCTCTTCCATCTGGATGCTATTACACTGAACACTCTGATCCTCTCAGGAGAAATACATGCAAGAGTGAGACCCAATCACTGATCTCAGTTTATTAGCAATATAAATCAAAGGCACAAAAAGTCAATGATGTGAAAATTAAGCTCCTTATGGTCTTTTGAACTCTCTTTGAACTCTTAACTGGACTGCACTCAAAAACTGGTCTCCACTGGTCTCCACTTCATACCTTGCACATATACATAGCTAAATAACTTCTATTTTACTGTCAAACTGCCGTCAATTCATATTAGCAACATTAATTAAAGTTGTACAGTCATTCAAATGTCATTTTGATGTAGAATTAAGAGCCTCAAATGACAGAGTTTCTTGTGCTGTGACTGTGTGTAAATCTCTGAACTGTACATCATGCTTACTGTGGTTATTTGCTGGAGTTTGCTAACTGTTGAAACACAAACGCTTCCATTTATTGTGAAAAGGAAAAAGAAAGGATGAAACGTTCTGAATGTCAGCGTGTTGGCTCGGCCTCAGCCGCGTTCTGTTGAGATTCTGCTTTTTGTGTGTATTTTTTGTGTGTGTATTATATACTTATATATAAAATATATAAGTATATTTTATACTTATATTTTATATTGTATTTTATTTTATTCTGGAGTAACCTCATAACATTGGAACCTCAAAACATTGTCCTGAGCTGTATGCAACGTAATTTCGTTCTGTATACACCCTGTGCATGCAAAATGATAATAAAGTCAGTCTAAGTCTAAGTCTAAGTCTTTTGTTGCTTAAGAAAATATATACTCAGACTAGTAAATTATCTTCTGCGTTTAGTACAAAGCAGTTGAGATGCAAAGCTACACAGTCAAATTAAAGCTAGTGAAGGAAAACTGGTGTGAAAAATGGTTACATTATGAGGAACATAAGCTATACTTCACACAAACACATATACACCCTGTTACGACCCGTCTAGGGGTGGCCAGATCATAACATGAAAGGTCCCTCCTCCTCGTCCCATCCCAAACAGCCAACACATACAAAGTTAAACATTTTACAATGATGTTTATTAAAAAATATATGTTTGATTTAAATATAACAAAAATGGAGCATATAACTTCAGAATGAGCTAGTGCCAAAACAACAAACAAAAGGAACTATCTAAATAATAATCAACTTACCTAACCGAAAAATAAATAAACCAAATGACAAAAACTTACCTCCCCAACTAAAAAAACAGGAAAGAACTAAGGCAACATAAATGGCAGCTCACTCCTACAAACTCCAAACCAAGAAGTTGAACAAACAAAACAAACAGTGTGGCCGGTTGAGATGAGCAGAGGAGAGATCTTCCAGGAAGTCCACGTCAGCCGCTTTTATACTCCTCACATCCGGGAAGCCACCAATCGGACGTCCCCCGTCGTCCTCCAGGCACCAATCAAAAACAAGTACCTGCACACTCATTTACATAATAACATTTAACGACTCCAGTCGTAACACCCCCAATCACAAGAATTAAACACACCCCTAAGTGTTTAATTCAAATGAGTTAAAAACTTCTAGATAAAGCATCAGCTAATACATTATCCTTACCCTTTTTATAGTTAATCTGCAAGTTAAAATCTTGCAGCAGCAGAGACCAGCGCATCAGTCGGTGGTTGGAATTTCGCATTTGGGAGACGAAGACCAGCGGATTATGATCGGTGAACACTTGGACAGGTCGTGCACTAGAACCAATATAAACTTCGAAGTTCTGTAACGCAAGTAACAGAGCAAGAGCTTCCTTTTCGATTGTGCTGTAATGAAACTGATGTTTATTAAACTTTTTCGAAAAGTAGCAGACAGGATGTTCTATGCCTCGCTCATCGTCCTGCAGAAGCACAGCTCCAGCACCACACAAACTTGCATCAACTTCAAGTTTAAAAGGACGCTCAAAATTTGGCGCAGCCAGCACCGGTGCACTGCACAACAATGCTTTAGCGGACTCAAACGCGACCTGACAAGAGGAAGACCAAATAAAAGGTTTCAAAGGACTAACAAGTTCAGTCAATGAACTAACCACATCTGAAAATTTTTTACAAAACCCGCGATAAAAACCACACATTCCCAAAAAGCGACGCAAGTCTTTTTTTGTCTGTGGGATAGGAAAATCAATTATTGCTTGCACTTTAGCAGCAATAGGACGTACTTGTCCTTGACCAACTTGCTTTCCTAGATAAGTGATTGTGGCTTTTCCAAACTCACATTTCGAGAGATTCAATGTGAGAGAGGCATCACAAAAACGACTGAACACTTCCGAAAGAGTTTCCAGATGTTCTGTCCAAGTGGCAGAATAAATAACTACATCATCCAAATATACTTCACAACTTTTCACTCCCAATAATACCTTTTGCATTAAACGTTGGAATGTAGCGGGTGCGTTACGCAACCCGAAAGGCATAACGGTATATTGGAGGAAATGATCAGGAGTTACAAAAGCAGAAATTTCGGAAGCTCTTGGTGTTAACGGAACTTGCCAGTAACCCTTTAACAGGTCCAACTTTGTGACAAATTTAGCGGAGCCAACACGATCAATGCAATCTTCCATTCTAGGAAGTGGAAAAGAATCGGATTTGGTGACAGCATTAACCTTCCTGTAATCTGTACAAAACCGAAATGTATTATCTGGCTTTGGGACTAGGAGGCAGGGCGAACTCCACGCGCTGTTACTGGGTACTGCTAAACCATGTTCAATCAAGTAAGCCACTTCCTGTTGCATCAAAACACGCTTTGTTGGATTTATTCTGTAAGCATGTTGTTTAATTGGCTTCTCAACCTCCACATCAATATCATGGAACAGCACGGATGTTTGGTGCGGATGATCTGAGAAAAGTAATAAATTAGCTTCAATCAGGTCAGTAATATCTTTGCGGGCAGGCTGTGACAAATGAGATAGAAAAGATTCCAAATTTCCCATCACTTCAAAGTTCCGCAAACGGGTCACAGGCATGCAACCGCTGTTCTCCCTCAAATCGTCATCTGCCAGATGATATGGTGGGGGTGAAGAGCAAACAGAAACAGGGGTAACAAAACAGGTGTTATCTACAATGCCTTCCCTGGAAACGTAACGTTTGAGCATGTTAATATGACAAATCCTCGTTTTTCGTTTTCGATCCGGAGTCTTAATCACATAGTTTGTTTCATTTATTTTTTTCTCCACCTCATACGGTCCTGAAAATTGTGCATGAAGACTCGATCCACTCAAGGGAAGTAGTACTAAAACCTTTTCACCTGGAGTGAAATTTCTACTCACAGTTTTTTTATCATAACGAGCTTTCATTTTATTCTGAGCCTTAGCCAGATTTTCTTGGGCCAGCTGACATGCATGAAAAAGACGCTCTCTAAAACTACTAACATAATCCAACACATTATGTTCAGTTTGACGCGACTCTGACAACCATTTCTCTTTAACGAGTTGGAGCGGACCACGAACAGTGTGTCCAAATACCAAATCTGCCGGACTGAATCCAAGGGATTCCTGAATGGTTTCTCTAACTGCAAATAGCAGAAGTGGAAGACCCTCATCCCAACTTTTATCAGATTCAAGGCAGTATTTGCGCAACATAATTTTCAAGGTTTGATGAAACCTCTCCAGCGCACCCTGTGACTCTGGATGATAAGGGCTGGAGGTTTGATGTTTAATTTTCAGTTCATTCAAAACTTGAGCAAAGACCTTTGACATAAAATTTGTCCCTTGATCCGTTTGAACAACCATAGGTAAACCAAAAGTCGAAAAAAAGTTTATGAGGACTTTCACAATGTTCTTCGCCTTTAACGTGCGTAATGGAATAGCTTCCGGAAAACGAGTGGCAGCACACATCAGAGTTAAGATGTATTGATAACCCGACTTGGTTTTTGGCAAAGGGCCCACACAGTCCAATAAAACTCGTTGAAATGGTTCGCCGAGCGCTGGAATGGGATGAAGAGGCGCTGGTGGAATTGGTTTATTTGGCTTTCCCACTAATTGACATATGTGACATGACCTACAATAATTCACCACGTCAGACTTTAACCCAGGCCAGAAGAAATTACGTAACACACGGTGATAAGTTTTTTTAACACCGAGATGTCCAGCCAAGCTGGCATCATGTGCGAGGCTCAGAATCTGAGGTCTGTAATCTTTTGGCACAACCACCTGGTTTATTCTCTGTAGATCACCTGAATCTTGGGACCAGGACCTCATCAAAACACCGTTTTCAACAAAATAGGTCACTTGAGTTTTAAATCCATTCTTATCTGCAACAGAAAAGCAAGAACTCAGTGACGGGTCATTCTGCTGCGCTTTGACCAACATCTCCTTATTAATGTTCAAACTCAAAGTTTTATCTGCAGGAATAAGTTCAGAGACGTCACATTTTAACATTTTTACAGAGTCATTTGAATCAAAGCCATTTTCATCAAGTGTAGCCATAAAAGACCCAGACAAATCTACAATTTCACCCATTTTACGAGCTTGCGCGCGTGTAATTGCGCACGCAGGAAACACATCCAAAGTGGCAGCTGATTCATCAGCAAGGGTAAACGAAATTGGGTCATCAACAACTTCTGGTGGAGGAAACACTTTTCCGCCAGCCAGATCATTACCAAGAATGAGGGAAACTCCTTCAATAGGTAATTGCGGACGCACGGCTACTTTAACGCGTCCCGAAACTAATGGTGAACACAAGTGCACCATGTGCAAAGGGGCTTTGGTTACGCTCATTTTTATTCCCCACACGAGAATATCTGAACCACAAGATGTTTGACTAGATAAAGGCAGCAGAGATTCTAACAAAAAAGAGTGATAAGCACCTGTATCTCTAAGGATTGTGATCGGGACTTGATCTTTTTCCTCACCCGTCAAAGAAACAAAACCCTGCGAAATAAATGGCAAAAACTGCGGATCAACATCAACTTTAGGTTTTTGTTGAATATCACCGCGTACATTCGGCTGGGAAACTGACTTTATAAATCCCACACCCGCAGGAGTTTTTATACTTTTAGCTTCTTTTTTCTTCAAGACTGGGCACGCAGCAATTAAATGTCCAGGTGCGTGGCAATAAAAGCAATCACGGTTGTTTGATTTTGAAGCAACAGATGGCACATTTCGACTTACTGACCTTGAAAATGCATTTTTCCGTTCAAAAAAATTTTCCTGAAACGAATTCTGTGAAGAAAACACATTTTTATGAGTCAAAATAAATTCGTCAGCCAACAGCGCTGCGTTCATCAATGATGACGCTTTCTGTTCATTTAAATAAGTCACAATCCGTTCAGGCAGACACTTTTTAAACTCTTCTAACAAAATTAAGGATTTTAGATCACCAATAGTTTTAACTTTACACGAATGACACCACTTATCAAACAAAACGTTCTTCTCTCGTGCGAACTCAACAAATGTCTGATTAGCAGTTTTATTAAGATTTCTGAATTTCTGACGATATGCCTCAGGGACAAGTTCATAAGCTTGCAACACGGTTTTCTTAAGAGTGTCATAATCTAGACTTTGCTCAATAGACAAACTTGAACACACCTCTTGGGCTTTTCCAACAAGCTTACACTGTAGCAAAAGGGACCAGAATTCCTTCGGCCAGCTCAAAGCAGCGGCTATGCGCTCAAATGCGCCAAAATAAGAGTCGACCTCAGACTCACGAAATGGCGGAACCAATGTGATGTGCTTACTAATGTCAAAAGAAACAGAAATAGAAGAATCTGTGCTTGGTGGTTTTGGTGAAACTGCAGGAGCACTGTTTTGGAGCTCAAGAGCTCTGATTCGAAGATGCATGGCTTTCACTTCGAGCTCCTTGTTGCGGTTCTCCACCTCCCTTATATGGAGTGCGAGACGCAGATTCTCAGACGACATACCTTCAAGAGGTTTAGAATCTTGGTTGATCTCCAAGACTGCAGCAGGCACATCAGCCAGTGCTGCGTCAACACCCGCTCCAAATGCGGCGTCTCCAGCTTCCTTCACTGCAGTCACTTGCAACACACCTCTCTCCACCAGTTGTTCACACAGCGTTTCCTTCAGTTCCGATTTTCGATCACTGCAAGACACCTCAACATCATAATGGTCAGCCACAATAATTAGGTCCGCTTTTCTACATTTTTCTAATTTTACCCAAGAAGGTGAACTCACAAAATCAGCAAGGGAAAATCCCTTCTCCATAATTCCCCCGTGCACAAAATAAAACTGCCAATCAGAACAACGAACACTTACCAACAAAACGAGAGAAGACGAAACGAGACCCAAATTCAAAATTGGGAGGGGTTTGAACGGACGAGCCCCCAATTCATGTTACGACCCGTCTAGGGGTGGCCAGATCATAACATGAAAGGTCCCTCCTCCTCGTCCCATCCCAAACAGCCAACACATACAAAGTTAAACATTTTACAATGATGTTTATTAAAAAATATATGTTTGATTTAAATATAACAAAAATGGAGCATATAACTTCAGAATGAGCTAGTGCCAAAACAACAAACAAAAGGAACTATCTAAATAATAATCAACTTACCTAACCGAAAAATAAATAAACCAAATGACAAAAACTTACCTCCCCAACTAAAAAAACAGGAAAGAACTAAGGCAACATAAATGGCAGCTCACTCCTACAAACTCCAAACCAAGAAGTTGAACAAACAAAACAAACAGTGTGGCCGGTTGAGATGAGCAGAGGAGAGATCTTCCAGGAAGTCCACGTCAGCCGCTTTTATACTCCTCACATCCGGGAAGCCACCAATCGGACGTCCCCCGTCGTCCTCCAGGCACCAATCAAAAACAAGTACCTGCACACTCATTTACATAATAACATTTAACGACTCCAGTCGTAACACACCCATACATGAGCATACAGTATATACTGTATATACATAACATATTTACTTTACAAAGTAAAGTAAAGGCTGTGTATATAACCACAGCCCAAAATAAAGTCTTATAAACTGTATTTTTACTCTTATTTAAAGTATTGCTACTTTTATTTGAGCATATTTTTGTGTAAACCATCCACCACTGACAGAAAGAAAGGTTTACGTAAATTTTATTATTAAAGAGGTTTTATTTTTATGCTTTATTTGAAAGTGAAATTTAGTTTTTGAAACAATTAAAATTAACTCATTGTCTTTGCTTTAGCACTGCAGTAAAAACAGTCTAAATTATTATAACAAAACCACATTAAGCTAAAAAATATAAGAAATGTGTTTGTCAGTGACAAGGCTTTAGTTTATCGTCCTGAGTCAAAATAAACTAAAGCCTTTCATACATAAATCTATCTATATAAATAGATAGAAATATATAGTAAGAATAATAAAGTAATGTATTGTATAATCGATGAATCATCAACATACATTGTTCCCAGTTGTCCCTCTATTTATTAGACTTGTGCGCCCTCTAGCGTCACGTGTATAAGCTCACACCCTCTCTACTTGTAGCGTCTTACTTTGCCGGTTAGATGGCGCTAGTGAGTAAACTGAAGCCAACAAACACCTCACAAAAAGGAAGAGGAAGCAGACAGAGGAAGTCGGCTGTCTTCCTGTCTCTGACATCCGCATCAAAGACAAAAAATACCCACAGAAAAGGCCAAATTATAGCTTAAAACCGCCTCCCTCTTCAGATTCAGAGTCGGACATTTAAATAGCGTCAGCCATGTCGAAGAACACAGTGTCCGCCCGTTTCAGGCGAGTGGACGTGGATGAGTACGACGAGAACAAATTTGTGGACGAGGAGGACGGCGGAGAAAATCAGTTGGGTCCTGACGAGGCAGAGGTGGATTCCTTCATCAGACAATATCCTTTATATTATAAGCATTCAACTGGTACTTTGACGGTACATGAAGGATTAAGCGAATAATATTTTTTTGCGTTTTTTGATACGTGTATTTATAACTTTCTGCTGCTACCTGAATGATTGGCCTGCTAGCTAAACACCCATCACTGTACAGACTTGCCTGACGGTCACATTCCAGGGATTGCTGCTCCAGACTTCCGACACAAGTTCTTGCAAATTTCCCCTTGAAGTAATTTTTTTTTATTTGCCACATTCCAAGCACAAACTTTAATGTATTTTGTGATAGACCGACACAAACTAGCGCTAAAGTATGAAATGAAAACTGAAGAATCTTAAAAGTGTGGAATGCATTTGTTTTCATCATCTCTAGGTCTATGCATTGTTGAAGCACCAGATGGAAGCCTTAAAGCTAAATAATTTAATTCTACAGGAGCCGAATAGTGACCAGTTTCTGATGTCCCATTAGGAAAACGCCTAAAGTATCAGGATTATGGATTATATATATTTATTTATGCTAAATGTTTATAATTATCATTACTTTTAGGCAGCGCAAGTCCCTGCAGAGTGTGTGCATCCTTAATCTTCCATTCACAGGGAATCTCATAGAGGCGTTACATGCAGTCCTGAAGAACCCACCAATCAATACAAAGAATCAGAACGTCAAGGTTACTTGCTTTAATTTATTTAAATAATGTTCTTGTAAACTTTGTAACGTGACCACATTTAATCATAATGCATTTTACTCATACACTGACAGCAGACTGGTCATTTGTGTTTTAATAAGTTGAGATGTTTTTTTTACTGCAATCTTAAAATTGAAAATTTGAGTTATAAGGAGAACTGTTTGCAAAATTATTAATGGCATACATAATTCCAGCATCAGATTATAGTTGGTGTTGCTCAGGATTTATCATTTTAGCATTCTAATAGCATCTGAGTGAGTTTGTGGTAGCTGTGTTCTGTAAATGTTCCTCTTTCCTGATCAGGATCGAGCTGAGGGTCTAGTGCTGAAGGTGCTCAGTGCCTTCAAGAGCAGCGATATCGAGAAAGCGGTGCAGTCGCTCGACAAGAACGGGGTAGACCTGCTGATGAAATACATCTACAAAGGGTTTGAGAGACCCTCAGAAAACAGCAGCGCCGTCCTGCTGCAGTGGCACGAAAAGGTAAATATTCCTAAACTATTTTGTAGCTATTAATTGTTGTCTGGATAACTGGATGTCTACGTATTCTTGAAAAGTCTTTGGAACGTTTTTTTAAGTGGAAAGATGATCAAGATTAAGCTTCTTGTATTATCAAACTTAAGACCACTTAAGTCTCAATTCTTTCACATTATTACGTGTGCCATCACATTTTCAAATAGTTTTATGTAATATTCACATTTTCAGTCAAATCAAATTTTTTTTAATCATCTGGAAGCCAAAATCATCTAAATAACCAGGAAACAACAGGACGCTTATAAGTCTGTGAAATGAAAGTATGTAGTTTGTTTAGCTTTTTCTGTTCAATTACTAACATAAATGTTATTTTCGATAATATTCAAATTTAATAAACACATCGGTAAAATCCTATTAACTGACTTGTCAATAAAGATTTTTTACTATTTGTTACAGTGGAAAAATCTGCCAGATTTAATTCCATGATTTTAATTTGTGTTGTGTTTTCAGGCTCTGACTGCTGGAGGTGTGGGCAGCATCGTCAGGGTACTAACGGCGAGAAAAACGGTCTAAAAGCAGAGCGTAGAGGCACGTCACATCACTGACACGCTGCACTGTTCCTCTACCAGAAGGCAATGAAGCTGAAAGGAAAACCAGATTATTGTTCTTTTTACCCACTGAGATGCTGATTTACTTGAGGCAAAAATGTAGGACTTGAAATGTGGGTCAGAGTGGGTTTGAAAGCTGATTTTCTTTTTTTCCTTCTTTTTCAATCATCACAGCCTAAAGTCCTCACAGGGTGCTAAAAATACCTTCCTACTACATCTATGTGCTGATCCCTTTCCACCAGTGATGCCCAACTCTGAGATCAGTGTTCGTAAAAAGCAGGGTACCTCTGCATTTTAGCAGAAACGCTGGTGGAACTTCAATAATCAAACCTTTTCTGTTCATATTTGTTCTGCGTTATGTTGTTTTAGCTTCACTTCCGGGTGAATAAAAGCAGTAAATCCTCTGAGAGTAACACTCGAGCCGTGGGCGCCTGCAGAAAAGCACAGTTTCAGATGGGAGGTGATAATATGAGCCACGGGGGTCGGCATTCACCCTGGGGGGCTGCTGGGAGAGGATTAATACCCACGATGCATCTCATGATAATCCCACTTTGCAGTTTTCTCACATCCATATGCTCCCCTCTGCTACTGAACAGGGCATTGTGTGGCTAAACGGTACTGTTTACAGGAGACGCGTTTTCAGGAAACTATGTCCCAATGAGAATATGTGATTATATTTTAAGATTAATTTAACCTTAAAAAAAATCAGCATTATTCTTTACTTAGTAATTTTCCTCATATCCCCACTAAATTGAAATAAAAAATAAACAGTTTTCCACAGAAAGCTTTTCTGTTGCAGATTAGATTTTTGTTTTGCCGTATATCTAGAGGGGATTTAATTGAGATGTTTATATTGTCTGCATGATCCCATTTTTGAAATTTAAAATTATACATCTCATACCTGTCTTTTCTACATATTTTGCCACAAATATAAGTTTCTTTTTTGTATTAAGTTTCAAGTTAATTTCCTGCTTTATGTGCTTTAAACATCCTCTTCACTGTAGATTCTTTAACAACCACAAAGTAACAAGACTAAAGTACATTTTATAAGATGTTTTGTCTGCCTTATAGGGTAGACTATCTGTTGCCAAATCCTTTGTTTTTCTTTAATCTGAATTAAGTAGCCTAATTAGGTGGCTATTAGCTGAGCTTGTGTATCAGATGCAAGGTCTGTTGTGGTTCAACATGTTGCAGTTTTGAGAAAAGTATCATCAGTGAGTAAACACTCAGTGAAGTTTACTTACTTTATCCAGTATTTTACTCTCTGGTTGCTATTTGAATATGGATTATGTTTTCGTTTAGTAATCAATTATGATGCATCCAAACATTAGATACAGTTTCCAATGCAGTAATAAGATTTGGCGTGAAGCCAGAGATGTCTGATGATTTCCTCTGCTTCATGTAGTTCTTCTGTGATGCTCTTCAAGCCTGGAGGTGAGAAGACAAGGAACAGAGCAAACCTATGTGCTAACTGCCTTACTCAAATGTTTCTTTTTTATGTCTGTGCTTTTTTTGGAACAAAAATAAAAAGTATGACTGCTGATCATATTTTCATCTTGATGTTTTTATTGTGTTTTATATAATTAGCCCACAGTTTCTGATAGCTTAGAAAAACATCCTAGAATTGTCATATTTTTATGGGTCGCAAGTGCATCACACTCACCTAAAGGCAATTCAGATTGGCCAATTAATATTCTCACAGCCAAATTTTTTAGATTGTCATTCATTAAGCAAAAAAGATTTTGCTTTTCAGTTACATTTTCAGACTTTCTTGTTTACACTTTAACAGATTTCAGCTCAAATGTTAATGTCCACATTTTTGCAGATGATCTGGTGATGCTTACAAATGCAAAAAAAAGTCTAAACTTCTTTGAAGAAAAAAAGAGGAATTTGTGGTATTTGTTTTGGTATGTGACACTGATTTTGACACATCCCAGGACTGTGGGGTGTTTAACACAAGCAGAGAAACAATGTCAATGGTGTGGTTGTTTTCTTCAATATATTGAATGGGTTGAAAAAATATATTGAGTTTTGTCCATATTTGTGCATCGTGACAATGATCATCTTCAAAATTTTAAATGCATACATCAGTAGTTTGTGTTGCTAGGTTGACTTCTGCTACAGGCATGAATATTTAGTTTTTTCAGTGTAGTTTGAAATTTTTACTACAAAAACTAATAAAATTAGGAGAGGTACTGCATCACAATTGGAGCTAAAGCATTATGTACAAGTTAAAATAAAATACATTCCGGTAATTCCTGGAAAGAAAAAAAGTGTTGCTGATTGAGCAGTTTCCATGACAACAAAACAGATGAAAACTATCTGGGAACCTCTAATTTCCAACATGAGCACCATGCATCTCTACTAGTAAATGAAGTTCAGTTATGTTGATGTTCAAGCACTTTCCAGTAAAGTAACATTAGGTAGTTGGAATTACACATTGACTATAAGGAAACTGATCTTATAAATACATTTGAATGATGTGGGAAAATGTGAAGTCAAAATATAAAAAAACTAAAATAATCGACTCCTTACAGACTGGCAGAGCTTATACGGATTAGAGGATAGGATCAGTTTTATCCCCGTTTCCTCAGTCTCTTTCATATTCCCATTAATGTTACATCCATACATCGTCAGAACTGTAGCCGCTTACTGTCCTCGCACACACTTAGCATCAGTCTTTCAGTTTTCATACTGCGGTGGCCAAAAGTCCAAACACCACATCATATCACTCTCACCACACTGTTGTTCTGCAAGCTGAAGGCGCATTTCAACCACACATCTTCATCTCACATCATTTAAAGTGCTCTCAGTAAGGGTAGGCAGAGACTGCGATGTATACGATGAAGGTCGTCTGGTACTCGATGGCACCGTCCTCGCTGTAAGAGAGCGCTCGCACCTTCATGCGGTACGTGTGCGGCTCTCGCAGCGGCCGCGTGGTGAACAAAACACCCTTCATGTTCTCATCTCGGAGGGCGAAAGGCAAGGTGACGTCCTCGTCCACCACCAGGAAGGTGGTTCTGGGGTGCATCACGCCATCCTGTGTGTAGGCCACCAACCTGATGAGATCCTGGTTGGCTGCGATGCCAAAAGGCAGAGACAGCAGCTTGTACTCCAGCGCATATGGACTCAGTGTACACTCCAGGTCGTTCGGTGGGCAGTTCTTCAAACAGAACCTACAAGGTGAAAACCGTATATGCTTGATAAAATTAGTTTTGAATTTGCTGTGAGACAGATTTGACTTTTTGATTGCCCATTGGGACATGAATAAAGATCTGAATCTGACTGTCTACCCTGTGGCTGGGTCCCTCTGGTAGTTTGGAGGACAGGGTGTGTCGATGCACTGGTAGCTTCCTCTTGTGTTGAAGCACATCCGATTTACTCCACATTGGATGTTCTGCTCCAGGCACTCGTCTATATCTGTAGATATAGCAAATGGTTCATCACTGTGTGTGAAGGTCATCTCTCAATCCAATGTTTTAGTTGACTGTTCAGTAAAAAATTCACAAACTTTTAAATCAATTGCAGAATCTTTGGGTCTCTGCAACCCCTAGATTCAAGAGATTAGGGTTTCACCTTGACATGTTTTTCCATTAGTCATCAGGCGGTAACCAGCAGGACAGAGACACCGGTGGCTCCCTGGTATGTTCACACACTCATGCTGGCAGATGTCCCTCACTTCACACTCATTGATATCTATTGGTGCCATATAAAGAAACATAAAATACAGTTTTCTTCCCTATTTGTAACAGATTTAAAGCATCAAGCAGCATCAAGTCTTTAAAGTTTTTCTGTTAGCTCTTCTCCATCATGTCAGCATTGTCTGTTCTACATAGTTACCTAAGCAGTGGTCAGCCCTGGACTCAAAACCTTCCTTACATGCAGGGAAATCCTGCCTTGAGCGGTGTTTGTGAGCCTCTCTCCGGTTACGGTTCATGTAGCGCCTATTTGTGGCGGTGAAGGAGTTGTAGCTGTGAGAAGCAAAGCTGTGGTACAGCCGCTGGTTGGGCGCTTGTTCAGGAGAGGACTGGGACGTGCGGTAGCCGTATGAGTAACTTTCGTAGGTGGGTAGACGCTCCAGCCCAGCGCAGGACTTGCCATCTCCCAGCAGGTGGCGTCCCGGTGGGCAGGTGCACTTGAAACTACCAGGAGTGTTGATACACTCATGGGCACAGGGCTGAGGGAGCCGCTCACACTCATTTATGTCTGCCCTCAGTGCAAAGGAAGACCAGCACCAGGAGAAGATGGAAAGGACAAAGTGACAGGAAGAAATATAGGAGGGGAAAGAAAAGAAGAAAGATAATGCACAAGTGAAGAAATAACATATTAGGAGTAAAGAAAGATAAGGACAGAGAGGGGAAAAATGGAATATATTATTAACCTCACTGCATTATAGTACATTTTCATGTTTATTGAGAAATGCATTGAGACTATGCAAGGCATCGGCAGGTAGGTTTCAAGGTTCGATTAACAATGTCAACACCCTTGAAATTTTCCATTATACTACTCTGACACAACTAAACTAAAGGACATTGCCTATTAATCAGGATATTGCATATTGCTCTGAAAATAAAGCAGCCATGCTAAAAGTATGTAGCAGTGTGACTGTTAGGCAGAGTGCAGGCTACCCAACTATGCTGAATAAAACTGACAGCTGATATTAGCTTTCAGTTTCTATATACGAAACTAGATAAGTCATTAAAAAAACTTAGGATTCATCCAGGGTTAATACAACACAGATAATATGGAACTGAATGCCAAAGCAAAACCAGACAAGAGCTGTGTCCAAATGCAACGGTGACAGAAAGGACAGAATTAGAAGAAGGTGGAAAGAAGAGGCATACAAAGAGCAGTGGTGCTGGTCTTTTCAGATTATTTTTACTTTCATTATGTCTAATGAAGTGCTAAGAGCTGCCATATCTCACAACAAAAACAGTCAACTTGATCTATGTATAATAAGATCTGGCTGTATAATTAAGTCACATGAGCAAAACAAGAGCTAAGAGTTACACTTACGAATAAATCAACATTAAAGATAAAATAAATGCCTTTCTGATGCTCCATCTTGGGCATTGTTGTGCTTTAGCCATTCACAGCTTTTCATACAGATGAATAACATGTGGAGAGGAGGGTTAGGAAGGCATACTAAAAGTACTGTGAAGAAAGATGTGAAACATGTTGAGGAAGTTTAAAAAGGAGCCAAAAAATAAAGCAAATGAAAACAACTGCAGTTCAAAACAATTGTAAAATGACTACAAAAATGCTGGAAAATACTTCCACTTACAAGAAAAGCCATCAAGAAAACAGCAGCTTTTCCATCTTAATATCATAATATGGAATGTTGTTTTGCAAAGCAAAGCAGTTGCTTTTTGTGAAGACTCAGTCAGCAGTTTTCATAGGAGCATCTGGTCACATGCAGTGGATGGATATGGTGTAAGATGATTTTCAAAATTTTATGTTTAGTTTAAATGAAAAGACCAACTTATAAAAATTGCAGACAGAAGCACGGGAGCTTTAACAAAGTGAAGGAAATGAGCAAATCTGACAAATATCCAGTTAAAATATCTTGCCATTACATTGCAAGTTTATCTTTCTTATATTCCAAAATACTTTAATTGTATACAGTTTCTTTGTTCCTTAAGCTGGGAAGACAATACAGGATTTTTACGTACCGACACATGGGCGTCCTACTCCCTGAGATCTGAAACCACGTGGACATGTACAGTGGTAGCTGCCTCTGGTGTTCTCACAGATCTGGTTGAATCTGCACTGATGCGTCCCATCTCTGCACTCATCGATGTCTAAAAGCAAGAAACAAAGAAGACATAATCTCTGTGTGCTTATTCATATTTCCTCGTTAGCTGATACCGTCTGTCTTGAGCTGCCAGTCACTCACCCACACATGTGCCGTTCCCACTTTTGGTCATGCCACTCGGACACAGATCAATGCAGGTGTAACCACCTCGCGTGTTTTTACACTGTTGATCCAAACGACAAACCCTCTGCCTGCACTCGTTTATGTCTGAGACAACATAAGACAAGAAAAAAAAATGCTTAGACATTAAAAAAAATCTTTTTTTCCCACATAAAAGATAAACAACAACTGCTTTATTACTCATTAAAATACTTCAAGACAACACAAGTTTACTTTTGCTGCACCAGTCCTCCACAACGTAGTTGAAAGTACTTTACAGGAAAATATAGTAACAGACAAAAAAATATAAAGAAAACAAGAAATTAATTAAAGAAATAAGGGAACACTTTAGACATCATATAAAAAGGAAAAGATAAGGTGCAATTTGAAAATACATGAATAGCTGAGACATGATAAAAATTGGTTTGATAAAATAATCTTTGCCTTTCATTGGTAGGGTACAATAAACCAGTCCAGATGGTTTACAATGTTTTCAGTCCAGATTTAAAGGCAAAAGGTTTATAGCTTGTGCCTGACAAGCAACTCTTGAGTACAGTCATGTTCAAGGCCAGCCAATACTTTACATTAATGAAATTTTAAAGTCTATTATTTACAAACACAAGAAGTGCAGAGAATTAAAGATCCTTCAGTAGTGACCTGGCCATTTTTTCTATGTCCTGTTTTCACACGTGTTGTTAACATGTTAGAAGGCCGATTTATTAATAGACTTTATGTGGTTGGTAAACTTTAAACCAGAGTATGTGACAACTAATTTCATTGCATGGTTTTTTGTTTTTGAACTACACTGAGTATTCTCTAAGTGCATTTTTGGGCAAAAAACAACAAAGTTTCTGCATTGACTTAGAAGAAAGTCTGAGCCAATCAAACACTAAAATCATGATCATACACTCTTGTTTGACTGCAAGGAACTATTTCTGTTGACAGAAATATAAAGCTTTGTATCAGAGATGCTATAGTACTACATAATATAAATCTGGATGAATGAATGCATGTAGAATAAAAGTGGCCCAAGAGCAGAACCCTGAACCGTTTGTTGTTTAGGATTCCAGCTCTAATCATTTATGTTTTGACTGGTCTGATGTTAAACAGGGTAGTTGACTCACCTATGCACCGTCTGTTCCTGAGCTGAAAGCCCGGTTCACAGGCACAACGATAACTTCCTATGGTATTCATACACTGCTGATGACACGGCTGGGACTCCAAGCACTCGTCCACATCTGAGGATTATACAATGAGTTCTAATAAAGACAGATCACAAATTCAGCCATGAAATAATTAGCTGCATCTATTGAAGTACCGGTGCAGCTGAGCCCATCAGCCGTTCTCCTGAAGCCACGGCCGCATCGCATTACACATCTATAGGAACCAATGGTGTTTTCACAGTCTTGTCCACCATGGCACATGTTTCCACCAAGGGAGCACTCATCAATATCTAAAACACAGACAAAGAGCAAATCAAAAGCATAGTAGGTTGTGAGAATGACAATTAACTCCCAGAATCAATGCAATGCCTGGCTACACATTTCATACCTTGGCAGGTTTTGCCATCAGCTGATATGGTGAGGCCATGCGGACAAGAACAGTAGTAGGTTCCCATGGTGTTGTGGCAGGCATGAGAACAGGGGTTCCCAACTTCACACTCATTTTCATCTGCAGCACAAAGAACACAGAAATAAACTCCAACGTAAGTACAATCAAATAGGCATATTTAAAGTGACATTAGTTATAGCTGGTATTGATGTTTTGGCATAAAAGCAGTAGCATGTGGTAGAATAGACTTCACCTGCACAGTAAGGCCCAGCAGACACCAAAGTGAAGCCATGAGGACACTGGTTGCTGCGATCACCTGGAACAAACCAGTATAAAACCACTATGAAACCCAAACTGGAAGTAAGCCAGAGTTCCTGATGACATTCCTTTGAATTAATATTTTTATCCACTTGAAAACACATTTCAAGAAGTTAGCACAATATTAAGTACCACAGAACACTGCTATTGTATTTGTAATTTATGTAATCTATAAAAGTTAAATATAATTTTAAACTTGGGCAGTACTGAAAGTATAGTTAATTTCTGATTTTTTAAATTAGAGTTTAACAAAAGTTAATATTGGAAGAAGTAGATCATTTACAATTAGATACAAAAATAAACACCTATGAAAACCTGCGTGTTTAGCCTATGTGTAACTTATTTGTGTATATGGTATTAACTATAAGTAATAAGAATTAAAAATAACAGCTTCAAAAATGTTCTGCAAAATGTAACAAAAAAAATCAATTTCTGGTAAGGAATAAGTTAGGAAACTCCCATATGTCTTCCTTCTTGAAATAGCTGCAATCAAACATTTATTACATCAGGCGCACATGATTAAAACATCATAACTCAGTAATTGGAAGGATGCTTAAAGTGCATTCAAAGCAACTACCACAATGGCCGTCTAGCTTTCCATACAAGTTTAACCTGAAAGCAGAATACAATGTGCATCTTTAAAGGACCTTGCTTTGCTCATATCCACCTTTGGTTATACTGGCTTGGATGCTATATTCCAACACTTCCTCCAGGGGGTGGTAGAGAGCACTGATGGCCGTGGCATGGAGCATTTCTACCAGGAAGGGCATCTTTTCTTTAGTGCGATCATAGGAGATAGTGTGGTTCCAGGAGTAAGGCACACTTTCCTTGTCGACGGTGAACATGCGGGTCGATAGAGCGTACAGCTCACCGGGACCGGTCTGTATGTAATCCTCTGTGTAGTCCTAAACAAATACACAGCGTTATTCAGCAGTTCATCAAAAAAAATTATTCTTTCAAAAACATCTGATATTTTAGGTTTTCATCACATGCAAGACAAACTTTACTCTCCTAATTTTATTTAAGATGTCAATATAACAAGAAGTGCAGGAAAAATAACAAATACAAGAAAAAAAAAGAATTTTAGGTTTAGTGGAAAACAGTGACGGGTAGAATACTTTAAGTGCAACAAAACAGACTTTTTGTATAACAAAATGTATTTCATCTCAGTGGTAAAATTAGTCTTCTTAGACCTTTGCTAAAAAACTGCAGCTGAAAAATGCAAACAATGTTTTAAACTATATTGACATCAACAAAATAGGAGTTTTGAGTTAATTAATGAAAAAACTTTCATGCCAGACATGAAAATATAAAAAAATGTACACTGAATTTTGTTAAATCGATAACAAAACTGATAAGTAAATTGATGTTATGATGAATAATGTAATTATCAACAACAGTTTGTTTAAAGATTCTAACTGTGATTCTAGTAGCTGCAAGAGCACATAAACTCATTTTCTCATGAACTCATTTTTTAAAGTTGTTCCTTCACTGTAAAGGAAGAGGCAAATTTATTTAAAAACACAAAAAAGCTCTTTCAGAATTTTTGCAAACAAGTTTTTTTCTTAATTTTCTCTTTAAAATAGTTGCCCTCAAACCCTGATTACCACTTACCTTGATGTTTATGTCAGCATGTGAAGGCAGCTGCAGAATATGGCCGTTAACTACAATGTCCAGAAGCAAAGCTCCATCAGAGTCCAGGCCTCGAGCAACGTGGGTCATCCTCAGGATTTCACCTAGCAGAATCCAGTCGAACTAAACTTCAGTTATCCAATTAAATTTATCCTTAATGTGTGTTTATTTGGCCATGACCAGAACCTACCTGTAGCAAACTCCACCTGTGTCTCTCGCCTGAAGACGCCGCCCGTCAAGGTGTAACCGTTAACAGCCTCTCCTATTTCCTGTGCAGTGGTCCAGTAGATGGGGTTCAGTATGGAGATGAGCTTCCTCATTGCAGGACCTTAAAGTTAAATGTTATACATTCAGTTTTACAATCAAAGTTTAAGTGAGCTATGCACCTTTGGGTGAAAATACATAAATGAAGTTGTGTATTCAAGGCTGACCTAAAGTTCTTGGTACATTTGAAATAGTGGCTTTGATGGTTTTGCTGCCCGAGTTGCTGTCAGTGATTGTGGCATTTAGGAAGGCGATGCCAAACTCAATGTCATTAATGTTTCCTATGATGCTTCCTCGAGTTTTATGAGGCCCACCTGACAAACAGAAAATGTTTATGGCTGTGAATAGTCAAGGTTTATACAGAATCACAAGAAACTTTAACAAATCAGTCACAATCTCAAAATGTAAAAATCCCACAAAATATCTCAGTGAGAGCTTAGAACCTGATGCAAAATTTACACAACAGAAATCAGTTTTTGTTGGTTTCATACCAAGAATTGTTGACCTAATTCTAATATCTACTAACTAAACATGGAACAGGCTAAATCCAATGAGTGATGAAAACAATTTTTTTTCAATCTATGTAATTGTAATGTAAATATTAATAAGAAATTCACACCAAATAAAAAATACATACAGAAAATAAAGTTGTGTTCAATAGAGTGGAATGAAAGAAGGGGCAAGTATTGCAGAAAGGCTTCAAACAAGCAAAATGGTAAAAAAAAAAAAATCACTGAAGTATTCAGAAAGAAATTCCACCAGCGCACATAAATGTCAGCTTAAAGATTTTGTAATGTCTCTTTCATAATTATTCTGACATTTGCTTCAGAATATTTACACAAGTCAATGAGAAAGAGCTTTACAGAGGCTTAATGTTAAGATGTTTTGGGAGAACTGAAAATCAGAGTGTAAGAAAGGACTCCAAAAACTTTCAAGATTCTGAGATTTAGCCAAATTAGCATCTAAGCAACGTGGGCAACTGCTCTTTCCATATGGGAAATGTAGTGAAGCTGTCATTAGCAACAAAGGCTTTTCCACAAAGTATTAATCTTCAGTACTTATTTGTGGTGCCATTTCACCTCATTTCTCATAATTTAATTTAATTTAGGGACTAATTAGTTTCTTGATTTTTTTTGTATTCGTGGGTTACTTTTCACATCTGGTGTGGACTTCATGTCAATATCCTAATTAGAAATATATGTACTGAGAATATGATTGGCATCTTCAATGCTATTTTTCCTGTCTGGATGACAACCTATTTGCATCTTAACATCCATATTTTATGCAGATAAATATGACCACATATCCAATTTTTAGATTATGTCATTACCTGGGCATGCCTGATTGTTGCACCTTGATAGCTGAGTGGGGTCACCTGGACAAGGCCGGCCACCGTTACTGGGAGGCAGGTTATTACAAAGTCGGACACGTGTCCTTTCTCCTCCGCCACAGGAAGAGGAGCATCCTCCCCATGCCTGCCATAAGCTCCAGTTACCATCCACTGCAATACATCACAAAAACAGAGGATTTCATAGCAGTCAAGTAACTGTTAATGCATGAAACCAAGACTAAGACGGTATGGTACTGACTCACCAGGACAGTCTGCAGTGCTACATTTCTGCATCTGTGAATCGGCTCCTCCACAAGCTCTCCCACCATGAGAAGGTCGAGGGTTGTCACAGGTCCTGTAGCGCCTCATCTGACCTCCGTTGCATGTCTTGCTGCAGCGGCCCCAGCTACTCCACTGTCCCCAGTTACCATTGACTGACAAACAGTGAAAATAGAGAAATAAGCCAGAGCAAAAACTCAGTTTTCTTTACAAGTGCTTTATTTTTATCATTTAAAACTCACTTGGACAGGGGTCGCCATTGCAGAAATCAGTGTGCACATCATTTCCCTCACACTTTCTGCCACCATGCTGAGGGGCGGGGCTTGCACAGAGGCGTGCCCGCTGTCTGCTCCCACCGCCACAAGAAACACTGCAAGGCCCCCAGCTCATCCATGACGACCACTTTCCATCCACTGGAGAGCACAAAAACAGAAATATTAGAGGTTCAGATTATTTATAGTGGTTGTAACAACTGTACAACCACTTTCCATCAACAGTCATGTTACATATACAGTACATTACATGTTTAAAGACTTATAGAAGCTCTGTCAGGATGGAAAATGTACAACTCCAATAAGTTTTAAAAATGTGAATATGAGTAAAATAATCTACCAGTGGAACAAGCACTTAAAAAAACAATATTAAGGAATTACTTACTTAAAACAAGTTCCTATATCTTGCTGAAAAGTTACTTGCAAGTCAGTTTTGTCTTATTTCAAGTGTAAGATATATGCATTAGAAACTATACCAAAAATACTCAGTAAGACTTTGTGTTTTTGCAGTGAAGGTCTAAGTTTACTTTAATGAGTGTCTTTATTCCAACAGCCTCTTACCAGGACAAGGTTTCTCCTTGCAGACTTGTGATTGGGTGTCTGTGCCTTCACACTGCGGGCCGTCAAATGCTGGAGGAGGGTTGTTGCACAGTCGGATCCTGGATTGTACGCCCTTACCGCAGGTCTCACTGCAGGGGCTCCATGACAGCCAAGAACCCCAGTTGCCTGTCACTAAGAAAGCAAAACAAATGATGCTGAGTGGCAAGTGTTTCTCTAAGATATAAACTCATTTAGTTTAGATATTTTAACTGTAAACCTTCTTACCTGGGCATGGTCTGATACTGCACATTATAGCTTCCACTGCCTTCCCCACACATGGCCTGCCCCTGTGCTGAGCGGGTGGGTTACTGCAGCTCCGGAGCCTCGTTTTGTTGCCCTGACCACAGGTTTGTGAACATTCCTCCCAGGGAGACCACTGTGACCAGTTGCCATCCACTTTGCAAACAACAAAAGCTTGGTTTTAGAATTTGTATTTGCACACAGACCAGAACATTTTTCAAATATTATTAATAAAGTACCTGGACATGGTTTCCCCTGACAGCTACGTGTTTCTGTGTCTGATCCTGCACAGCGGCGTCCTCCGTTAGCGGGTAAAGGAGTGTTACACTGTCTGACTCTTTTCTGGGTACCGGCGCCACAGGACACACTGCAGATGCCCCACTCAGTCCACTCAGAATATCCACCATGAACTGCAAATTAAATCACATGCACACATTCATTTTTAATTTTCCGATTTGCAAACTCAGAAACTAAAGTTAACAGTTTTTCATAATTGTACAGTACTTAAAAGTTTTTACCAAGTGTAAATAAGTGGAATAATAATCGGCATCTTACCGCGAACAGTGAGAGTAACGCTGACCACCACTGATCCGAGTAAGTTCCTGGCTACACATTCATATTCAGATGTGTCCTCCTTTTGGGCGCTGGTGATCCGGAGGGAGCCATTAGACAGGGTGGAGAAGCGGTCATTTGCCAGCAGGGGACGTGCATGTTGGGTCCACTCTATCATGGGTCCTGGCTCACCATCTGCTTTACAGCTAAGAACCACTGTGGTACCTGCATCCACAACCGTTCCGACTGGCTCCAAAGTTATAACCGGTGCCCCTGATTGGAGAGGACGCACCTGTTAAATTAACTCTCCCAATGACTCTTCTTTTCATTTTCTTCACAAATTAAATGTTATTTCAGCTACACTGGAGTGAAAAAGGCAAAAGCTTACTCTGAAGTGTAAGGGTGACGCTTCTTTCCACAACCCCAGCATCATTTGTTGCTACACACATGTAGCTGCCCGCATCTTCACTCTGTCAAATGCATTTTAAAGAAATACATATTTTGCATCTATTCATGCTACAACAATAAACGCCAATGTATTGCTGTTTCTCAGTTAGGCCACACATTTTCCATTTTCTAATTTTTGAAATATGATCACTCAACAGTGTTCCATGAGCTCTTACAACTTGGGATATTGTTTTGCAACCTAACCCTTGTTTAAAATTCTCTTCCTTGGTATTAATGATGCATTTTGTTCAAAAATGAATCTCTGACCAGTTGGATTCATTCTGGACTCTAAAAACTGATTAGATTATATGTGAAGGCAGTTGGTTGTCCTGGATTTTATTTAGGGGATCTGAAAAAGTGGGTGAATGAAAATGTGTGCTAAGCTTTTTTATAGAAAAAAGAAAAGTTGATAAACCACGTATCCCTTTCACTCAGATTTATACTTTTGATCTACATTTTGTATATTATAATAAAACACATTAATATTTGTTCTTTTAAATTGGCAAAATGTAAAAACGTTTTGCAAAGCACAGTACATCCTCAGCTACATTTTTTACAGGTGTCATTTCCTACCACTGTGCCGTAGATGGCCAGGGAGCCGTTATCTAGCTGACGGATTCGGTTGTTGATCCGGATGTTTATGCCATTTTTGCTCCACTGGATAGTTGGCAGCGGGTCGCCTCGAACCTCACAGTTCAGGATGGCATTACCACCAAGAGGTTCAATTCGGTTGGCGTGAAGGTCCCCATCAATTATTGGAGGCTCTGGAGAATACATTGTTAAGATATATTTACTAGAATTTATTAGAAGACAAAACTGAAAGATGCACATTTTAGGAGAGTCAACGTGTGCTTCATGCAATATAAAAATAGACACTACTGTTAAAGGGAATATACACATTTCTATCAATATTTGTCATTGTAATTAAACCACAAACATGATTTTTTTCACCATTTTCCATAACTATTAAATGATCCATTCACAAAAATCTATTAATTCTCCCATTGTAAAAGTGTGATATTTTTCTTAGTTGTAAAAATTAAACCTAGTATCAAAATTAGTTTTCTTTAACTATAAAACTAAGGTATAAAACCTAATATGCTATCTTTTTTCAAAGAACCTAGAATGTATTGTTCCATCACACACATGTTGGGGTGAAAATGTCTCCTTGGATTGCAAAGTTATTGTTTTTGGATTACCCCAAAAACTGGACTTTAACTTCAGCCTCCACAAGCAACTAATCTAGATTCTTTACTTGCAACCTTTTAACAGAACCTCACTTCAAAAACTCAGAACAACCCCTTTATGAATGTTTCATAAGAGTCTGGTTTACCTTTTACATAGACGAACCCCAGGGACTTGATAGTCCCCACTCTGTTTTCAGCTACACATGTGTAGGTACCAGTGTCTTCTTTACTTACTCTCTCTATCACAAGCTCACTGTGACCATTCACATGATTATAGTGGACTACAGCAGTGGGACAAGCACAAAGAAAACACATTTAAAGATGATGAAATACAAAGAAACATCTAAATAAAAAATATGACGATACCAACCAAGCTATCGTAATTTTGTAATAAATCATACCTGGGATATTTTTGTTGTTCATGATCCATTTAATGGTGGGTGTTGGGATTCCACTGACACCACAGGTCAGCACGAGTCGCTCTCCTTTGTTGAGAGAAACGTCTATGAGCAGTTTGGTGAAGGAGGGGTGCGTATGAACCGACAGCGTCACCGTCCAGCTGTCCTCCCCGACTGAATTCGTTGCGACACAAGTATAACTGCCGGCATCTTCAGGCTGGTATATTATTTTGTTTAAAAACACAACATTCTTGTTAACCCACAAATATGCATAAGAACTTGTGTGAAGAGATGAGTAAAAACACAAACATTTCCAGTTAAGCCTGGTCTGTGTGTTTTCATACCTGAGCACTGTCAATAATCAGCTCCCCAGATGGCAGGATGGTGAACTCCCCTCGGCTTTCACTGAGAGGATTCCTGTCTTTTTTCCAGGACAGTTCGGGTTGTGGGATACCCTCCGCCACACACATCAGCTGAACCTGACTTTTTTCCACAACAACTACCTCCTGTTTTCCTCCACTGATAGAAGGAGGAACTATAACATAATAATAAAAAAGGACAAGAATGCATTTCCTTTTACTTTTGCAAAAGTAAAAATCTGATGTTTACTTTGTGCACGTGGTTACTAGAAAACCACGTGCACCGCTCATCTCTTAGCAACAGATTAACAACAAATATGGTTATTGTTAAAAAAAACATAATATTTCCTCTGCTCTTTTGAAATACTACTTATCTTATTCTACTTAAGAATTGTGTAGTTGGTGAATATTGCAGAAAAGTGAAAATGTTTTTCTTTGGTCATTGGTGGTAAAAATCGGACTTATACTTCGTGGCAGTTTGTTACCAGAAAAAAAAAACGCTCATCTCTTAACACCAAATTAATAATAAGTAATATTATTGTTTATAAAATATAAGCTCTTTTGAAAGACTGCTTATCTTATTCCACTTAAGAATTGTGCAGTTGGTGAATTTTGCAGAAAAGTTCATCTTTTTTTTTGTGGTGGTAAAAATCTAAAAATCCAGCTAGGAATCAGATATAAAACATAAAAGCAACACAAAGTATTTTTATCTCTGAATAATAACGTTAAGTTTCCAACTTACTCTGTACAGTAAGTGTCATATCCAAGCTGTCAGTGCCGGCAGGATTGGCAGCAGTGCAAGTGTATCTTCCAGCATCACTCTGCTGAACGAAGGCGATCTGGAGGGATCCTGAGCTGAGCAGCCGCTGGTGTCCGGAGTCACTCAGCAGCTGCCCGTCTTTGTGCCATGTGATGGAGGGTGGAGGAGATCCTGCAGCTTCGCAATGAAGAGTCACAGAGGAGTCCAAAAGTGCAAGTAACTCCTGTGTCTCTGAACGGATCACTGGAGTAACTGCAAACAGAAAGTTCATTTACTCAGACATTAGAAAGTGTGATCAGAAAACTAATGGTATAACAATGCCTCCATTGATTAAAGATATTATTTGTTCAAATATAGAGTACATCTGCTAGAGATTTCTGTGAGAAATGTGAAAGTTAGCTGTTTTAATCAACATCGTAATTAGGCGTCACCCACCTTGCACTCTGAGTTTGGTCTTGCCCAGTGCAGTGCCTGCAGGGTTTTGTGCTACACAAATGAAAGTCCCAGAATCTGCTAGAGACGCCTTGGAGATCTGGAGACTTCCATCAGGAAGTATTGTGTAACCTCCACCTAAAGCAAATCAAGAAATTTATGTCTGTGCTAAATGTGGAGTAGAGAAGAAAATGCAGGTCTAAAGTTTTTGACAAAAGAAAATCTGCCAGGTATTTGCATTCAGTGTACTCCAATACTGGTGAATAAAATAAAATTCCTGTTTGGGAAGCAACATCAATTTGTGTGTAATGTATTGTCATGATAAATCCAGGTGTTCTGTGAAGGTCTCAAAAGGTTTACTAGAGAACAATAGTGAATAAACGACCTGATGAAGACTGAGGAACACACCAGTGGATTGCAGTGAGGTCAGGGGATAAAATTACAGAGAAGTTTAAAACAGGGTCATGATTCAAAACTATATCGCAAGCTTTAAACTTGTCATGGAAAACAGTTCAGTCCATCATCAAATAATGGAAACTGTATTTCACAATTGTGAACCTGCCAAAAAATGTCTGTCTACTGAAAACTTAAGAGTTCAGTCAGGGAAAGCATTAATTAGAGAAGAGGACAGGTGACCCATGGGAACTTTGGAGGAGCTACAGGGATCGACAATTCAGATGGGGATATCAGATTACTGATTAATCTGATCAGTTATTAGTTGTGCAGTGCAGTAATCAGGGCATCATTAATATAATCAGGAGTATTGTCATGAAAACTTACAGAAAAACAGAAAGAAAGGATGAAAACTTACATAACCTCTCAATAAAAACATTATAGTTTCTGGTGGTAATTCACAAAATGTGAAAATATCTCCAGGGGTATTAATATTTTTGTATGGCACTGTCGAAGATGTGATTACCAGTGGCAGGTATGTTGATGCCCTCCTTCTGCCAGGTAATGGAGGGTCTGGGTGAGCCTGTGGCTCTGCAGGGCAAAGTAATGGTGCTATTGTAGATCACATCCAGTGTGGAGGGATGGGACTGGATCACTGGCAGTTCTGAAGAGACGAACAGAGAAAAGAAGATACTCATCATCCGTCATATTTTACAGTAAAAGTGTTTTTTAGTTTTACAGTTGATACTTTGAGTGTAATTATGACTGCCTTGAGTCCAACTTTGAAAAAGTTTTGCAAACTGATTTTGAGTAATATTTGCAGTATTGTTTGACTTCTCAATAATTTGATAGGCTTCATGGAGCCCTATCACACTTAAAAATGTAGCTCATGAACACATAATATTGATTTCTTGCATAGAAAACCAACAGCTTATGCCTTATTTGAAGAATTTGTGTTTGTATTGTGTATTAACTTCATTAATAAAGTACTTATAAAGATATAGCTTGTTACAGTCTGCATACCCTGCACTGTTAGCTGCACATGTCGGTGGGTGGAGCCAGCAATATTTTTGGCCATGCAGGTGTAGCGTCCAGCATGACTGAGCTGAGCAGCAGGGATA
This sequence comes from Xiphophorus couchianus, assembly GCF_001444195.1. NCBI lineage: Eukaryota > Metazoa > Chordata > Actinopteri > Cyprinodontiformes > Poeciliidae > Xiphophorus > Xiphophorus couchianus. Next base: position 28,754,221 of record NC_040236.1, read on the forward strand.
TGTACTTGACCTGAAGGAAGATAAAGACAACACAAATAAACCGATATGCTTCACATCAGTTACAAAAGTTCAGATGAATCATAACTAACAAGCATTTAAAATGACATAAAGCATAAGTAATTTAGTGGACTAATATTGAAATGTTTAGCTAAAATTATAGAATATGTTTTGAATAAATAAAAGTTTAACCTGATGGCAAAATGTTGTATCCTTCTCCTTTATTAAGAAGCTTCACGCCACCTTTGCTCCAGTGGACTGCAGGTGCAGGCACCCCAGTTGCAGTACAAGCAATAACCACCGGGGACAGTCTTGTAACAACTATATCTGTGGGTTCATCTGCTATAGATGGAGGAACTAGGACAACAAATTATTTTGTGGAATTAAAAAAAATAAATCTTACGTTTTAATTAACCGCATACAAAACTCATTCAAAATAATGACAAGAATGATGATACCTAAACAATAGTTTTTCTCACCAATAACTGAAAGAGCAATGAATCTGGATTCCTCTCCAGCTTCATTAGAAACCACACATTTGTACTCTGCAGTGTCCTCCACTGTAGGAGCTATAATCACCAAGGAGCCTGATGATAGCAATCTAAAAAATAATTAGGACAAATAAATATTTTTAAGAAAACATATGGTAAGACGTTTTACCTAACTACAACCTAAATCTGGAATGAATATTCCTCAGTGTGTCAATGAGTGACTGACTGAATGTAGTGCAAAGTGCTTTGGGGTCCTCTGGACTTAATACAGAGCTATAAAATACAGGCCATTTACCATAAATACTTTGAAAACAAACTACAAAAAAGTATTCATGCACTCTTGACTTTCCCACATTTATTTTATGAGGATTTTATGTGAAAGAGCTACAATATGAAATATAATGTTGAAGTACGGACAAAAGGATCCATGTTTTTCTTTCTTTTTTACAAATAAAAATCAAAGCCTCTTGGGGCATGATTGTTCCACCTTTTCACATCTAAAGGCAGACATTTTTGAACACTCTTTCCTGCAAAAGAGCTCAAAATCAGCCGGGTTGGTTAGAAAGTAGCATTAGGTCTGGAATGTGACTCGGCCAACCGTACACATAAAAATGATTTAACCTAAATTATTCCATTGCAGCTCAGAGTGTGTTTTAAGCTGGAAGGTAAAACGCTGTGCCAGTTTTTTTGTAGGTTTCATCAGACCAGAGCACCTTCTTCTATGTGTTTACTATGTTCCCTGGTGGATAAACTTTACTTTGGACATTTTATAGTTTCCTGAACCAACCATAAACATTTTTGCCACTCTTCCATTATGGCCAGCTTTGTTAAGTGCACAAGCAAAAGTCATGCTGTTCTCCAATCTGAGCTGTGTATTTCTGGAGCTTCTCCAGAGTTTTTATGAGCCGTTTGGATACTTGTCTGATTAATACATTTTTATGATGTCCTGTAAGTTTTGGTGGACAATTATGGTTTGGTAAATTCCATTTGTAAAACACTATTTTCTATTCCCATAAGATTGAATGAACAGCATACTGTATTTTAAGATTTACAAATCTGGGGCTTCTTTTATTGTTAATCTAATCCTAATCCTGCTTTAAAATACACACATGCAAACTGTGTTTATAAATTGGAGGCCTCCCATTGGCAGTTGGTTGCTTTAATTTTATTTAGAAATATCAGAGTAAGGGAGCTGAGTATTAGTGCCTGAAACACACACTACAATTTTATTTACCAGATATGTAAAACAATGTACATTTTTTTACTATGTACTTCAAAGCTACACCTTATTCTGATGTGCACAATGAATCCACCAAAGCTTGTAGTTATATTCTGACAAAATGTGAAAAAGTTCAAGAGGTATGAATACTTTTGCAAAGAACAGTAAATCCCAAAACCCCTTTCACACAACATGCAAAGAGATACATGGTTTAAAAAAGATTTATGTTTTACAAATGAGTAAAGATTGGTAGGAAACCTGAATAGACCTGTACATGTTCTGATTCTGCTCAGTACTGATGGTTCGACCATTCTTCAGCCAGTTGACGGTGGGTTTGGGAATGCCGGTGGCCTCACAGGGTAAGGTGGTCTGAACGTTGACAATTACCGTCACATTGGTGCGACTGCTTGTGATAGAAGGAGGAACTACAAGATGAGAGGAAAAAAATGATAGTGACTACAGCTCTGCTTAGCGATGCTTTGTTCATGCATAGCTATCACTCACCATAAACTTGAAGATCGACTCTCTTGCGCTGTGTACCAGCCTGATTTGTTGCCATGCACAGGTAGCGCCCGGTGTCCGTCACCTGAGCTGAGGGGATGTCTAAAGATCCATCCTCTGCAAATGTATATCTGGATAAATATTAACAAATTAGACATTGATCTGGACATTAAAATATTGTAATATATTCACAAGAAGATGGTTTAGGATAAATACAGAACCCAAGAACATGTTCTACCTGGGGTTATTTTCTGCTATTATTGCTCCATTTTTCCTCCAGGTGACTCGAGGCGGTGGCACGCCGCTTACCACACATTCAAGAGTCGCTGGCTTGTTGATGTGTGCCACCACCATCTGAGAGCCGTCCTTAATAGTTGGAGGTACTGATAGGATAGATGTTCATATTACCAAATAGTTTGACTTTTCATAAGACAAAATGTCCAATTTTATTGTGATTTGTTTTTGTTTACTTCTTAATGTCTCAAACGATTGTTTTTATTTACCATTAACAGTCAGGTTAAACAGTCGAGTGGTCTTGCCCGCGATGTTACTCGCCACACAGGTGTACTGAGCTCTGTCCGATAGAGCCGCCATGTTGATTTGTAAATAGCGTCCACTGGACAGAATACGGAGCCGTGGTGATTTCTACACGTGTGAAAGACATGAATACAAATGTAAGTCAGAGTATGCATTGTATATTTGACATCAATACATAGTTTCTAGTCCACTTGTACTAATATTACAAATTTTTATGGCTATGCTAATACATTGTGGTTCTCTATTAAGGTACAAACTAACGAAGAATGATTCTATTCTATCCTATTCTATTCTATTCTAGTAATGGTTTTAGCTACTGACCTGGAGTAGTGTGCCATCCTTGAGCCAGGTCAAAGTTGGAGGTGGAACAGCATCAGACTTGCACTCCAGAGTTACCTGACCCTTCTGCAGCACTGACAGATGCTGAGTTGTGCTTTCTCCAGATATGTTAGGGGGAACTGAGAGGAACAACAGCAACAAAAAAGGCCAGATGCTATTTATAAATACAATTTTAAGGCTTTTGTTTAAATATTGAAAATTGTAGCCATAGTTTTCATCAAACAAAAGCAAGCAAATAAATTTCTGTAAATAATTGGGTTTTTTTAATAATATCTATATACTGGTGAAGGTTGGCGGTAAACCACTGAGCAATAGACCAAATATCAACACTGATGCAACACCTAGATCTCATTGAGACATAAGTTAATGTTACAAACTAATTTAATAATTTTTTAGTTGTGATATTGTTGTAAAACCAGTGCCTGTTAAAAATTTACAAGAGTAGTGTTGATATGACAAGAAATTAGCATTGTATACTATTGAATTGAGTAATAATCACATTAATCTGAATTATCATTAAACATGCTTCCATTAATGTAATTACAATTATAATAAAAGCAGTTCCAGTTGTAGTTGAAGAAACCCAGTACTAAGACACTCGATACCGGCCGCACCGTTCAGAAGTGTGGTCAATGTTGTTCTGATCGGTAATTATGAATTTTACTGAGCAATCAATATTTTGTTTTTATTAAAAAAACAATTTTTTGTTTCTGATGATATGCAGATAGCATATTTTTAGTGTACTGCCTGTATGCTTTGGATAAACGTGTGTTGTTTCTGTCCACTGTCATATTCACCTCTATCCTCTCAATGTTTGGATTTTTTCTTAAAATTGTAAATTTATTGAAGACTCAAAACAACACAGTAGCTAAAATACTCACCATGCACTCGAACCAGGAAATCTTTGTCATCATCTCCTGCTGGACTGTTTGCTAAGCAGCTGTATCTGCCTGTGTCCTCCAGCTGTGGGGGAAAAAGTTAATTTTTAAATTTTTTTTACAATAATACAACATATACTGTTACAAAAACAGGTAGGATTTTACAGTTTAAGCCTGGGGAGACCCACCTGTGCTGCGGTAACATGGAGTATCTCTCCCCCACGGAGGAGATGAAGGTTTTCTGTCTGTGGAAGTGGCCGTTCGTCCTTCAGCCAGGTCAAAGTGGGTGTTGGAATACCAGTGGCCTCACAGAGTAACTCCAGGACATTATTCACCACTACAGAAACCTCTACTGGTTGATCAGAGCTCCTGATGCGTGGAGGATCTGAAAAAGTAAGAAAAATGAAGCTAAAACAAAAGCTGAAAATAAAAAATAGAAGCTAGAGAATGAAGTTTGCCTTCCAGAACTTACCCAGAACTTTTAGGTTAAAATTGCGGCTTGCTTGGCCAGCATTGTTATTAGCCACGCAACTGTAGCGTCCTGTGTCATTCACTTGGGTCTGGCTGAACTGTAAGGTGGTGTTAAAGCTGAGGAGACTGATTCTGTGGTCAGCGGTTAAAGTTTCTCCATCTCTGAGCCAGGAAATGGTAGGAGTTGGGCTCCCATCAGCAATACAGAGCAATGATGCCAAATTTCCTCTGATGACAGTCATATCTTCTGTGGTTCCTGCTCCTTCCAGACCAGGAGGAACTGACGGTGAAAATTTAAAAGCTCATTACTGGCCAGCTCTTCATTTCGCCTTGAAAAACCGTATGAAAGAATACACTTACCGTGAACCTGTAGATTATACTGTCTGTTGTCCACTCCTGCTCTGTTAGATGCCACACATGTATAGCTTCCCCCATCAGACACTTGGATTCGGTTTATCCTGGTACACGAAGGGACAAAATGGTGCATCATGAACACTTTCCTATCTACAAGTGACTACACTGTAGTTCAAAAGTTTGTACAGTAAATATATCCACAACCCTTGAACTTTTTTGTGTTCGATACATTACAAAATACCAACAAGCCTAAGTTTTGAGTATTGTATGTCTATTTTTTGTCAAAGAACAACAGAATGGAACAAAGGACAAAGGCAACCACCTACCTTCAAAATTAATCTAAATAGCATCTGTGTGTAATTTAAAGCTGCAGTATGTAATTTTATAAAAATTATGTTTTTTATTTTTTTTACATATTTGTTAAAGCTATGTTGTGACAGTAGGGTATGAGACAAATAATTTCTGAAAAAACAAAAATCTAGCTTCTCTGGTTCCTTGTGCCAAAATGTGAAAAAATTCAAATGACATGAAACTTTTCCAAGGCATTGGAAACCCATTATTTCATGATTAAAGCTTTTACATAAACACATTCTAAGATAAGAGCTCTTTTTACAAATATATTAAACACAATATTTCAGACAATGTTTTAGGAAAAAATCCCCAGAAAACTAATAATCCTGACTGCCTTCTTTATGTTCCCTGACCATTGACCCACCGGAGCACTTGTCCAGCAGAGAGAAGTCGTATGTTAGAGGAGACTGGGAGAGGCAGCCCGTTCCTCAACCAGTTCAGTTGTGGCCGAGGTGACCCAGTAGCAACACATTCAATACTGACAGAGCTGTGCAGAACTGCGGTCAGATCCTCACTGCTGCCGAGAATGGATGGAGGAACTGAAAGAAGACAAATTTGAGATCAAGCAATAGATTAGATATACACTTTGAGTTTAAGATAAAGAATTAAACCCACCATATACATGTAAATGAAATATTCTGTCCTCTTCTCCGGCAGCATTGGAGGCCACACAAGTGTACTTTCCACTGACAGCAGGGTCCGCTTGGGTCACAATTAGAGTATTAGCATGTGGACTGACCCTAGAGGAAAAGACAGAGATGTTTTACATTTTTAACACCTTAAAGGCAGAGTAAGGTGCCTTTAAGCTGACTTTAAGTAAACACCGTAAACTTTAAAAACTCTGTTTTCAAAAAGAATTTGGAAAACAGAATATTCCAAATTACTATTTGGAAGAACTTTCAAGTTTTTATTGAAAGTGCCTTTGAGAGTACTATGCTTTCATTAATATGATACTTTCCTCAATTCATCCTTAAGTATTGTTGCCAAACAAGATTTGCAAAACCTACAACGTCAGTGCAAAGTAATAGAAAACTAATTCCATTTTGTATAACATGGGTTAATAACATTTAACCCATGTTATGGTTAAATGCAGAGCATTCAGAATTTTACAACAGATTTTTATTTTTAAGAAAGAAAAACCCAAACCCCTAAAAACTACTCTAAATACTTATTTTGATGATTGTTTTTAATAATTATGGTAATTTAGGTCTGGTAAACCTGTCCCACTCATGGTGTGATTTGACAAGTCCACAAAGTTTCTGTGTATGCCACAAAGTTAAATGTGTGGGAGGACAAAGCAAGTTTATTTCCTCAAAGCTACACATCTTCCTGCATCAAGTGCAGTAAGCCATACTGTGAATTACTGTAATCTGTCTGGAGCATAAGGGTGTAAAAGTTCAGACAGGCAGGCTAATGACATACTACCAAGGCTAATCAAACCTGGAGGGTGTACATTTAAGTACCTGAGACCTTTGAGTTCTGTATTGTTGATGGCTTCTCCATCTTTCAACCACTGGATTGTTGGAGTCGGGATTCCCTGAGCTTCACAGACAAGCTCAATGCTCTCATTAACGAGGACTCCCATCTCCCTGGGCATTTCTGATCCAGAGATACTGGGTGGGACTAAGAAGAAATGATTAAGTTAATTACAAAACAGCTGACAGATATGAAAATGTTTGCTGTGATAACAGAAACTATTACATTTATACTTTTAAGCTATTCTCCGAAAGGATTCCAATCAGCCTAAGGCTCATAGTAATGATGTTTATGTACCTTGTATAGTGAGGTGGTAACTCTTGTGTGCTTTGCCCTCAACATTAGAGGCCACACATGTGAATGTCCCACTGTCAGAAAGTTGCAGCCGTGCTATCTGTAGTTTGCTGCCTCCTGAGAAGATGTTCATCTCCAGAGACTCAGAGTTCTCTAAGGGAAATACAAAGTTTCCATAATTGTGATTATGCACATCATCAGACAAAGCATTGATTGTTTTAGGTCTGTTAGGATTATGGCATTTATATTTACTAAATCCAGGAGTAATACCTAAGATGTTTTGAGAATCTTTTATTTCTGTCTTTGAGTTAAAAAGTTTAGATGTTACATTTTCCTTAGCATTTAGTGCTACTGATTATTAACCTGTACGACTTAAGTCATACATTGTCTGGATATATTCGCAGTACCTATAGTGTGTCCATTTTTCAGCCACGTGAGACTGGGTGGAGGGATTCCAGTAGCATCACAAGTGAAAGCAACTGGGTTGCTGATAGTTTCCACAACATTCTCCTCTGCTGGGCCATCGATACTGGGAGGAACTGAAGAGTTAGAACTATTTGTTATTGTGCCGCAAATGAAAAAAACACTTTCAAACATCTGCTATAGCTGTTTTTGAAACATATGGATTGATAATTATTGTGTAAGACTCTACCATGAATATTCAAGTTGAAGTTCTTGTTCACTTGACCAGCAACATTTGAGGCCATGCAGACATACTGGCCTGTATCAGACACCTGCAGAAAATAAACTGTTGCATAAAAACTTTGCATATTTTTGCAAATACAAATGATCCCTGCACATTTAAGAGGCATTAAACAGTGTCTTGCAAAATAATTAATGCCCTTTGAACTTTCAGATTTAAGAATGTATATTCATAAACATTATACATTCAATCTGAATTAACTTGAGCTACCTTGCACAGAAAAATGCACACAAATGTAAGTCTCTACATGTACAAACCATAGGACTTAAAGCTCTAATTATGCAAAAGGTAGTTCTACAAAGTAGGAACCCAGGGGAGCTAAATACAAATGCATGTCACAGTTTTTTCATTTTTATTTGTGAAACATTTTAAGATCCATGTATTCTTTTCCTTCCACATCAGTTACATACTACTTTGTGTTGGTTTATCACATAAGATCCAATGAAATACAACAAAACTTAAGGTTGCAATGTAGCAAAATGTGGGACATTGCAAGGGATGTGCATACTTCTGCAAGGTACTGCTTTGAAGTAAGTATTTACTCTGATTCCATAATTAATAGAAAAAAGAAGCCGGCATTGTTTGTGTCACCTCAGAGCGTTTGATCTGAAGCATTTGTCCCCCTGGCAGAATATGTATGTTTGTTGTTTCTGTCACCACTCTGCCATTCCTGTACCAGGTGATAATGGGAGGAGGGACAGCGTTGGACTCACACTCCAAAGTTACAGATTTCCCAACAAGAACATTAACCTCCACAGGCACGTCTCCGCTGTTGCCCCGGATACTCGGCGGTACTGGTGAGGCACGGAAGTTGAGAAATTGTTCAGTGTATGAAATAAAGCCAAAAACCGAGACGAATCTGTAGAAAAAAAATTATAGGCTTACCATAAACAGTGAGATAGATGTGTTTGTGAGCCTGTCCTGCTGCATTTATGGCCACACAGCTGTACTTTCCACCATCAGACACTTTTGCTTTAAGGATCTGTAAAGTACGACTACCTGAAGAGACAAAAGGACACAGACATGTTCAGAATCTTACGTAATATTCTGTTCTTTCACATTTTTGTACAGAAATACTGTATTTCTTCTCTTTTATACATGGCTGATAATAATTTCAGTACCTGGCATGATGAGGGCATTACTTTTTGGCTGTATGGGTCCCCTGTCATTTAGCCAGCTCAGGGTGGGAGGAGGGAAGCCGCTAGCTTCACAGGTGAGGGACACAAAGTTGTTCACCACCACTGTCACATTCTCTGGAGTCACACCAACAATCGTGGGAGAGACTGCAAAAAAAACCATGCAGTAATCCAAAGAAAGCCATTGTAAAAGCATAAAAATTTCTGTCAATTTATAGTCTTCATATTAAAATTACATCCAATTCACAAAGCAAAAAGGGAATTCAGAACAGTCTCTAATAGCTTACCATGAACATTCAGGTTAAAGTGTTTCTCTGCACTTCCAGCTACATTTTCAGCCACACACACATACTGTCCTGTTTCAGAAACCTGAGCATTTGACACCTGAGGGAGACAAAACTGCTTAAATATCAAGATAATAGCTACAGTATCAATTTAACAATGTTAAACAAAAAACTATTGTGCTAAAACAAAACATGAAAACATTAAAAAGATGGTAAGTCTTAGGCCTGAAATCATTTTAATGCAGTGTTTTTGGAAAAAAAAATTGTGACATTGCAGGATATATAAAAATATATTTTTTGTCTGGCATACTAAAATTGTCAAGCCGATATTAAAAGTTTTATTGCATGATGAAATCGTAGCTGAACAAGCGACTGTAGGGTGTTTGCTTATATATTTCTGTGTTTCCTGTTTGTTACCTGTAATGTTCGTCCATTAGACAGAATACTGCGTGGTCCACCTGAACTCATCACCTGACCATCTTTAAACCAGGTGATCTTGGGGGTTGGGTTTCCATCCACGTGACAGTCCAGTTGGGCAGTTTTGTTGACCAGGACAATGACTTCTTCAGGCACATCACTATCTGATCCTCTTATGCTTGGAGGTACTAATGCAGTAAAGACACGAAAAAGCTTTAAATCATAGAAAGATTGCACACAAATGCTTATACAACTGTTGCAAAATGTTGTTCTAAAACCTTAAAAATAATTGGTTGTAATGGAGACTTTGTTCTTCTTTGCTGGAATTCTCCAACAGTGAGCTTTGGGAGTTTTGGGTGATTGGCTGCACCCCCATAAGTAAAGTGGAAAACTTTAGAAGTTTCTTTGGTAGTTCTAAGATGGTTTCCACTGTATCTATTATTGCATATGTGGCGTATTTGGTGCTTGAAGTTTTAAAATAGGTAGTTATAAGAGTTTTTAAAGGGGATCTAAGTTATACAGTTATAAGACACCAAATGAATAATTTGACACAAAAGTCTTCAGGAAACTATGCAATAGTCATGAAAATTAGACACTTCTTGATCTGTACCAAAAATAAACCCTCACCTAGCACTCTGACATTATACTGGATGGAGTCTTCTCCTGCTTCATTGATGGCCACACAAGTGTACCTGCCAGAATCGTCAAGCTGCGCCCTGGGAATCTGTAACACCCTCCCACCTGAGAACCAGACAGCATGGGCGGTTACATGTAAACTTTGCTTTCTTGTTTCCTTATTTTATTATTGCTAACTTGACTCACCGGGTAGGATCAAAACTTTATCATTAGAGGTAAGGAGTTTTCCGTCTTTGTACCAGGTGAGGGTTGGAGGGGGTACAGCATTTGTCTCACAGTACAGAGAGATTGGATTGTTAAGTATGACATCACGAGGATCCCCTCCAAAACCCGGGATTGATGAAGAATCCCTGACTCCACCATGCCTATTGAAATGTGGAGGTACTGCAATAAATGAAAAACAGAAAGAAACATTTCAAACCCCAGTTTGTTGATTTCTTTGATGACACAGATTTTATCCCTGGAGGAGTAAATTTCCATAAAATTAGCCCGAGCACCAGTCCAACCAGTTCACCTTGTATATTTACATCAAAGTCCTTCTCGTCCTCTCCTGCTAGATTAGTGGCGACGCAGGTGTAGCGGCCAGTGTCTGACACTTGGGCATGTTTGATCTGAACAATGCGACCTTTGGCTATAATGGACACATGGTCATCTGCCGTCAGGGCCTAAAGAAATTATAAAATTGTTTGACTGAATTTTGCTTTGAGAGAAAAAAGTCTTTCAGGTGCAAATGGTAGCATTGTGGATTCCTACCTGTCCATCTTTGTACCACTGCAGTGCTGGAGAAGGAAAGGCCTGAGCGACACATTCCAGGGTCAATGTGCTGTTAATTTTGATTTTTACCTCTTTAGGTGCAAGTCCTTCCCCGGGGATATCATTCTTATTAATCTGAGGAGGAACTTCAGTAAAAAAAAAAGATTTAGGTCAACATATAGATAATATTTATGTTATTACAATGTTGTGCAGGAATCTCACCATAAACTTTGACCTCATAGTGCTTCAGAGTCTCTCCTGCTTCATTTGTGGCTACACAAGTGTACCTGCCAGCATCCTCCTTCTTGGCATTAAGAATCTGCAGCGTTCGTCCGCCTGTTAAAAAGAGGTTAAACAAAAATCACATCAATCAAAAGTCAAGTTGAATTCTACTTTTTCACACTTATAACCTCAAACCTGGAAGAATTCGAACACTGCGAGTCAATTCAAATGGATTGCCGTCTTTGAGCCACATGATCAAAGCAGGTGGGTAGGACTGGACTTCACAGACCAGGGAGGTGGGGCTGCTCAGGGTCACTGTAACCTCCTCGGCAGAAATGTCAGGACCCGAACCAGCAATGGTGGGAGAAACTGACAAAAGAAGCAGGGCCACAGTCGCAGACAATAAGGTTAGGAATAGATTAAAAAGGAATATATTTGTTGGCACCGCTGGTAAAGATGTGTGAAAAGTTTTAAAGTAATTAGTCTCTTATTGCAAAAGGAAAAATTCAAGATTCAATTTTGAGAACATTTATTCAGAGACCAAAACAGCTTTTAAGACAATCACCTGTGGAATAATTACTGGTATTCAAGAAGTTATGAAAGATTAAACCACTAACTAAAGGCATCATTTAACATTTATAGTATTAAAAGGGTAGCATTATATATTATTGACTTTTTTTAACTTTAAATCATGTTATAAACTTGTTCCCTCATCAAAAACATGGCTGGATAACAACTAAAGTTAACACAGTGACTTGAATGCGCTATAAAATGAAACTATGTGACTGAAAAATACATAATACTGCCCCTTTAATTAATGCTACCGCCTTAGTCATGTATCACACAGAAGCTTGCTAAAAAACATAAATAAAATCACAAATCACACTGTTTGTTTGGAATATAAACTGAATTTGAATCAGATAAAAAAAAAATGGTTCAGGTTAAGTTTTTGAGGATCAAGTCTGGTCAAGTTTCAGATTATTTACTCCAAATTCAGGTAGAAATAAACTTTTTGTCATAAAATGGATAACTAGTGAACCAATTATCCAAGATCCAGGAAGTTTTTAAACTTTGTGAGAAACTGTTTACTGTACAAATGAGTGGAGCATCATATTTATATTTCCCAAAGAAACAGAAAATTGGGGAATAGTAAGAATAGCAACACTAGAAATACAGGTCAGCATAGAAAAAGTTTAACATTATTGAAATCATTTTTACATGTTTTGACCAGGGGTGCCAACCAACGTGTCTGCGTCTATATATGAATGTTTTTCATCAGGTACTTAACTCAGCATGAAATGTTAAGATAAAGTGCCTTCATACCCAGAACATTGAGGTTGAAATGCCGTCTGCGTTCCCCTGCGCTGTTTGATGCCACACAACTGTATCTTCCAGTGTCTGCAACATGGGCCTCAAAGATTTGGAGGAAACGGCCATATGATGCGATCTGCTGTCGTCTGTCAGGCACCAACAGCTGTCCGTCCTTCAGCCATTTAATCTCTGGTGGAGGGTTACCTGGCAATAAATTTACACAATTGCACAGTCGTCAAGTTAAGAATATTTTTTTAAAATGTAGCTTACATTACAAAGTATCTTTTAGAAGGAGAAGGTGTAATTTACCTGATGCTTCACAAGTTAGAGTGATGTTTTGGGATTCTCTTACTTTAGTATCCATGACCGTTCCCTCCTTCACAATACTTGGAGGAACTGCCAATGAAACATTGAACTTGTTCATAATTTTGCTTGAAATTAAACTAAAATTAAACATGAAAATTATCAAGAAATCCACTGTCTTCACCTAGAATGTCAAGGTCAAAGTTTTTCCTCTCTTCTCCAGCGCTGTTGGCGACAACACAAGTGTACCTCCCAGCATCCTCCACTGCGGTGTGTAACAGACGGAGACTACGCCCCCCTACAGGTTAAACAGATCATATTAAAATCTGACTCTTTCCCACCGTAAACAGACACCAAGCAGGAATACCTGCACATAATTTTGATTCTGGTTGAAGTGCATTCCTGTGGTCTGGAGATTATAACCAGTTAACACTAAGAATTTGGGCTCACAGATGTTAAAACATTTAAAATCCTAATTTAATGAGATTCAAGCTTCACACAATGTCGTGAGAAACTGCTGCAAAAATAAGCAAATTAACTCAAATCTGTAGTTTACTGAAATAACTTGCTCCTTCACAAATTAAGATTCATATTTCTAACTTACTTGTATTATGTTATATATTTCTAACTTTGTTTAGTGAGAAACTCAGACTGCCAAAACCTATTTCCAAGTCATCAATCTATCTGAAATGATCTACAGTAGTCAATTTCCAAATTATTGCAATTATGCTTTTAATCCTCCGAATCGTAGGCTGCATGGTGTAGAGTCAGAGCACTTTAGACATTTGTCAAAAAATTTTGGAAGGAATTTTGCTGAAGTTTTTGAATTATTTGATATTTTCAACACTATTTTTCAGCCATATGAGTTTATTACAGTCTACAGCTCATACTTTCTGTTAACTGTAACAAACTGTGTATCTCCAATGTCTTTTGATTTAAGGAACTGCACCAAACAAAACAGGCAAGCAGACAAAAGGAACGGTCTGATCAACAGGACTTTTAATGACAAAAAGTAAAGTATCAAGAAATTAGGAATGGTTAAACAAATGCAAACAACTTTAATATTACTTATAAGATGAGAGAAACCCATGCACAGTAAAACTCAAACTCACCTGAGACGATGCGCACCAAGCTAGTTGCCTTGACTGGTCTTCCATCCTTCAGCCAGGAGATAGAAGGCAGAGGGATACCAGAGGCCTCACAGTTCAGAGATGCTGGATTCTTCAGCACAACACTGACGTTTTCTGGAAACTGCACCTGACCGGTTATAACAGGTGGGACTAAACATGATGAGAAAATGGTGAAAAATGATCAACAAGGTAATTATTTAATCAAACTGAAAACTGAACATTTCAATGCAAAAATCAAAAACAAAAATGATCCCAGAATCATACCATGCACACTGACGTCGTGCTTAATGTCTGCCTGTCCTGCCACATTAACAGCAATGCAGGTGTAGCGTCCCGTGTCTGACACCTTAGCGTCTTTAATTTGCAACACTCTGCCCTCGTTTAGGACCTTTGCACCATGCTGGTCCTCTATGGGCCGCCCGTCCTTAAGCCAAGTGACTGTGGGCTGTGGGACGCCCTCTGCAGGGCAATGTAATGTCACACCGCGTCCTTTTGTCACTGTCACATCGTTGGAGTCGTCTTCACTACGTCCGATTGAAGGACGAACTGCAACAGGACAAAGTGTTGACAATGTGAGAGAAACTACTGATTTCACATTACTTTGAAATGCATAGGCCACACTTTTTTCTGAATTAAATGATGCAATAATTCATGCAAAAAAGGCACAACAACCAAAAACAATAAATACATATTGCCTTTGAAAGAACATTATCATCATAATGGAAATTATCGCACTCGTTTTAATCAATCATGTGATTAATTGATTATTTGCTCAATGCGACAGGCTTATTATGGAGTATTCTCATTCTTTGTGAAACTGACTTTTGGGATTTCAGTTGATGATAATGTACAACAAAACACAGCTGAGCAACTTAAAGAACAGATCAATGCAGGATTTGACGTTGCTGGAGTATGCACCATAAACTTGGAGGCTGTACTCCTTTGAGGTGGTGCCAGCAGCGCTGGAGGCTGTGCAGCTGTAAGAGCCCGTGTCTGTTTTCTCAGCACTGGAGATCTGCAGCTGGCGCCCTCCAGACAAAACCCTCAGTCGCTGGTCTGGCTTTAGGGTGTAACCTAAAATATCCAGAAAGCAAAGGTTAGCTAAAGCGCTAAAATGCACTTCCACATACCACAGTCTCTTGCAGTGGTTTGTTGACTTGTGCTAGCATAAATAAACTTACCATCTTTCATCCATGTAAGGCTGGGAGGTGGTATACCACTGGATTCACACAACAAAGTGGTAAAACTTCCTTCAATCACAGTCATAGGAGAAACCTCCTCAGAGCCGCGGATACTGGGAGCAACTGTAATGACGACAAGACACCTTAAGGAGGCACTCAAATCAAATTAAACTGGTAACTGCAAACAACTGGACTATGATCAGTTTACACATAGGATTTTATAATTTAAAGACACTAAATCAGATTTGTTCATAAAAATTAGGCATTTTTAGCATTTTTCTTGTTAGAAGAATTACAGATGAGCACAAAGTTAAACTTACCCCAAACAATCAAGTTATAGTTTTTCTCAGTTTTTCCTGCTATATTGGTGGCTTCACAAGTGTACCTTCCTGTGTCCTGCAGCTGAGCATTATCAACCTGAAAATTACATCCACAGACATATCAGGGAGTTTGGAAAAATCAAAGATTAAACTTCCAGGGTGTATGTGATAGATCAAGACAAAGTAGAGTAAAATTATGAAGTAGAAAAAAATTGCGCATTGTTTTCAATCAAAACATCGCCTCAAAAGTTTGGTGTGGATTTGTGCTCAGCCTTCAAGAGTCTATAGTCTGAACCACATTTTCCCACAATTACAAGTTATGTTCTTCTGGCATACCCCACATGAAGGGACTGAAATTTGAGCTTGTTTTTCTTGAACAATATAGCTCAACCTCAATCAAATTGGGTGGAGAACTCTCATAAACTGACTTTCTATTTAACCACAGATCTAAACTGGTGTTTCTCAGCCCTGGTCCTTTATGACTTACATCCATGCATGTTTTAGGTGTGCCCCTGGTGCCACAAACCTGATTTCAGTGACTGGGTGTTTAATATGATATAGAACAAAAAGGCTTGTTAAAGGGGTGATAAAATTATTTGAATCAAGTTGTTCCATCCATCTGCATAGCAACTCTGAGAGCTTTCCTGTCCCTGCTACAGAAAAGCGGTCCTGTTCAGGGTTAGCTGCAGAGTTAGTTTTATAGCATTTAATATGTGGGGCAAAATGCAAAATCTTGGTATTCTTCAAAATTTTAGTT